>NC_137931.1:44052960-44652960 GCF_963969265.1 Rhamphochromis sp. 'chilingali' | reverse complement strand
TTTGTTTTTTGTGTCTGTGGACAGACAAAATGACAACTTTTAGTGAAAGATGACATGTATTTCTCATGGATTTGTCACTAATTGGCTTCTAAAAGGAATAAAAACGCAAGGCACTTTATTCTTTATTCAGACTTTTCTATCTTTTTGACTTTTTCTTTTTGGATTTGGACTTTAAAGCTTTTTGTTCTCGCGTTGGTCAAACTGTGACCCTTATGGCTTTACCTATTTTATTCTGTAGTGTGATTTAGCTATTTTGAGCTTCTTAACTTTGCTTTCAGTGTTTTTCTTTATGTTTTTTCCTTTTACTTTAATTACTAACTCAGCAGGTGGCCAGGAGACAAGGATAGGCGTGACTGGACCGAGATTTAACAGTTAAAACAAATAAATACAGAAATTCGGGAAAAATGGTAAATTTTTAAGAGACAGTTTCTTGTGGTTGTTTTTCAGACTATCAATCACGTTGTTTATTGGTGGTGACAGTGCGTACCAGCTCATGCTGTACTGCAGGTTAGGAGTGGATGCGTTCCTGTGCGTAATTTTCTAACCGCAGGTCTGATCTCCTCAGGGCGCACCGGTGGAAGTTTTGGATGAAGAAGCGTCGTCCCTGCAGGCGATGTCCTCTGCGCCTCTGTTGGGCAGAACTGTGTGTGCGAGCTGCAACGAGGAAATAGTTGATAAATATCTATTAAAGGTAAATCCTGTCATTTTGTATTTTTATTTTATTTATTTTGCATGCATTGTTTTTCCTGCCTATTTAACACTAGAATACGTTTTTTCTCCCCTCTGCTGTTTGGCTCTAAACTGCTTTTCTTTCCCCTCCTTTCTTCTTTTATTCACCGAGCAAATCATCATATTTTTGCTTTAGGTTAACGACTTGTGCTGGCATGTGCGCTGTCTCTCCTGCAGCGTGTGCCAGACTTCACTTGGCAGCCACACAAGTTGCTACATCAAAGAAAAAGAGGTTTTCTGCAAACTGGATTACTTTCGGTGAGTATATCGCCCTGCTAAAGATGCTTATCAGCGCAGATTCAACGATAACATAAGTTTGGGTCTGTTTTCGTTAAAGGAAATACCCATGAAATCCGATCTGTTAAAAAAAAAAAAATACTACAAGTAATGCATTTGAGAAATTAGATATATCGAACACTGAGTCCTGTTTCATTAAGCTTTTATTACTGTGCTTTCATTGTAACAATAATAATAATATACACTGTAGTCGGACCTGAGATTTGTTTCCGATTTTATTCAAATATCATGTATATGAAATTAATAAATGACCAATAAATGCATTATTATTTCTTACATTAATTTCTGTGAGTCGACGAACTTCATAGTGACATAAATAAAAATTAATAAAACGACTTAGTGGATTTTATTCCGTATGTTTGGATAATTGGAACAAATTGTGTGCCAGGTCCAGGGCAAAGGTCCATCTTATATTTCATGTACCGGGGCCTAAATCGACGTCAGGTGGGATTTTTCACCGTTCCTGTTGTTGTTTAGACTGTGAGGTCATTATTTTGTGCAACTACACGCATAAATAGCAGGAATCATTATAGGAATTTAAACTGTTATTATCCTTTAAATACCATCAGGCTGTCTCCTTTGACCTTCACCTGCAGGAGATACGGCACTTGGTGCGCGTGCTGCGGGCGGAACATCCACTCCACAGACTGGGTCCGCCGGGCGAAGGGCAACGTCTATCACCTGGCCTGCTTCGCCTGTTTCTCCTGCAAGAGGCAGCTGTCCACCGGGGAGGAGTTCGCCCTGGTGGAGGGAAAAGTGCTTTGCAGGGTTCACTACGACTGCATGTTGGACAACCTCAAGCGGGCGGTGGAAAAGGGTGAGGCCGAAGTCTCACCCCACCAAAATGACCGCGAATAATTTGCTCTCTGTTTTTGAAATATCGGTTTGAAATTTATGAATCATCAATGAAGCCACCGGAAACGGTATCATGTCTCATTTTAACATATTAATATATTTGGCTGCAGGAAACAGCGTTAACATGGAAGGAGCTGTGCCCACCGAACAGGAGATCAACCAGCCCAAACCCTCCAAGAGAGCTCGGACCAGCTTCACTGCTGACCAGCTGCAGGTTCAACTCCTCCTCCTCTTCTTCATTCATCACATAAGAAAAAACAAAGACAAAATAAGTAGATTGTGTTTAGGTAAAAAATTAATTAATGTATAAAAAAGAAAACAAACAAACGCTGAATTTCTGGCCCTTAAATGATTTTTTTGGAATTCTTTCAAAAATTATTTTTCCTTTTTTTTTTTTTTTTTACATAGTATACATATACTTTTTAAATTGTGGAAATTCACTTCTATGTGTCAAAAAATAAAAATATCAAAGGATTCAAGAGGAAAAAATGTCCTGATGTTATTTTCACAGGTGGATAAGATGCGTCATTGTGTCTGACATCAGAGATGACATGATACAAGATATTTAATACATTTAGTCTGAATGACACAGAGGACAGAATTACTAGAGAAGAAAAAAAAATAAGAAATCTGTTTTTTAAATTGGACCATGTGAAGTTTGTCTGATCTTCGCAATAATAATATTTATAATGCACATTATTTCAGCAATTCCCACTGTAGTTTTGTTATTGAATTAAAATGTAATAAATGGTTTAGATTTATGCAGAATATCCCAAAATGCTTATATGTTCCATGATTTTATTAGAATTATCCGTCTGTGTGAATTAAACCCTCTCTGGCAGACTTTAAAAGGCAGCTCTCAGATCTCCTCACAGTTACTCATGTTCAGATGAATCATGGATTTCCTTCCCACGGGACCACATAGTAAACCTTTGTGTTACTTTGTGCACATGCAGGTGATGCAGGCTCAGTTTGCTCAGGACAACAACCCAGACGCCCAAACACTGCAGAAACTAGCAGAGCAGACAGGCCTCAGTCGAAGAGTCATTCAGGTCAGTAAAGATCGGTGCATGAAGACCAAACGGATGATGGCTATATCATCTGTTATGACATTTGTTCTTATTGGATTTCAATATATATCATGTGGTGTGTATAATGTATATTGTGTGTAATTACTGCACTATCCGGACGACGTATGTTCCCAAACAAACTCCTAAATAACCAAACAGTTCAGCCTGTAAAGACAAAAATGCTTTCTGAAGCTTTAACTGAAGCCTGAGATACTTTAAGCAGATTTGTAATGCAGCTTCTAGAGTTTAACCCTTTTTAGATAAGACACCTTTATCTGTTCTGACTGTTGCTGACTGTCCAAAAACTACAAGACAGTGACAGTGGCTTTACTCACAGGACAAAAGATGACTCCTTGACTGTAACTCTGTAAAAAATCATCTGTTTTGGCTGACGAAACATGAGCTAAAACAGTGACGTGCTTCTATCTTGGACTTTCAAATGCAGTCCTGCTAAAGGCGCTTGTCCCGTTAACTCAGGTCTGGTTCCAGAACTGTCGAGCACGCCACAAGAAGCACGTGAGCCCCAACCACACCTCCAGCACCCCCATGACCTCACTGCAGCCCAGCCACCTGTCCCAGCCCACCCCGACCCCCGAGGAGCTGCAATACACCGCCTACGGAGGTCCAGAGGGGTCGATGCTCTCAGCACTCCACTCCTTCATAGACAGTGAGCACGAGACTTTTTATACATTTCCATGACTGTAATTAAATTAAATAGAATTTTTTATTCTCTTATTTCTAAACGATATATATTTATTTTATTTTAATTGCCCCCATTGAACATTTGCATTTAGGATAAATGGACAAATATCTTAAATTCCAAACACAATTATTCTGAAATAAAGATGATTTTAAATCCAGGAACTTTAAATATTACAACCAGCATTTTATTCCATCTCCTGCTTTACTTTGACCCAGAAAACTAGACAATCAGTAGAAACGACTAGAATAAATCCAGACGAAGAAAGAAAAACTTTATCCTGCTTAAGATTTTGTCTCAGTAAAATAACATCAAAGTTAGAGGAGTGGTAGATGACGTCACTAGACTATAGGATGACAAATGAAATGGCGCAGGTAATAAAAAATGATCTGGCAGCCACGCCGCACACGATGAGATTGGGAAGTTTTGTCGTCAGATAGCAGATAATCAACCTTATAATGTTTTTTGTTGTTGTTGCCTTTGGTGTAGCATTTCACCCTCCCTGTTTGATAGTAGGAGGAGACACAAACCCAGCCAGGGAGGGGTGTGTGTGTGTGTGTGTGTAGGAGGGGGGGTTAGGGTCCCAGATCTGGATAAGTGGGAGCGTTGCATCCAGAAGGGCATTTGGCATAAAATCTGTGACAAAGCAAATGTGCAGCTCCGTCCGCTGTGATGAGAAAATCAGGGAGCAGCTGTTCGAACCCTTGTGGAGATGTAATATTTGACCCTGTCAGGAGCGCAACGAGGAAACATCCAATCAAATCACAATGCAAATACATAACTGTGCTGTCGTCTGTTACATATTTGAATACAATTTGTGGAAAACTGACCTGGATCAATATTGTCACTCTGCTCTGTGTCTGCAGTACACTCGCCTCCATCCTTGTTTCATCCGCTGCTGCCAGCCCACGCCATGACCTCGCTGCCTGTGTCTAACGCCTGAGCTGCCCTCTCTCTCCCTTACACTCACACACAGCTGACCAATGTTTTTCCATTATTAGCAGCAGTATCTGATACGTGTGGTAAATATAATTTAAAGTTTTTGTGAACCATAAAATCTGCCGTAATATTGTTTGTTAAGCAAATTCTGGATCATTATAATTTACAGCCCTAAATGTACTGATGTATCATGGCAACGCTTCGGTGCACGTCACACACGACGTCATATATTTATATTTGTTTGTTGTCTGTTTGTTGGTGACAAAGTCTGATTGTGCTACTCTTAGTGAAAGCCACCAGCCCCACAAAAGTCGACTCCACATGAAGATGAACTGAATAGCAGTGTTGCAATTTAATTTATTGTATGTGTCGTCTCTTTTGAGAATAAATGTCTAATTTCACAAACCCGGGAGGAGTCATTGAAAAGCTTTGACACACGAGAGCTGAGGCCGTGCTGCGTTCACGGCTCGGCATGTTTACAAATTAGGAAATAGAAAAAACGATTTATTGATGAAAGCAAACATTATTAAAACACAACAATATCTGTATGTCAAACTTACACACAGGCAACATGTGTTGATTAGACACAAACACCTGAAACTTTTAATTGCAGACATACAGACAGAACTGAAGTGTTTCTGTTTACGACAGGTTCGAGCATCTTCAGAGTTTGACTTTTAAGAGCTTGTGGTTAGAAAACTGTCTCGCGTTATACCGAGAGCGACGTTTAACTTGTGTCTACTTGCTGACTGTGGTTGACCAAAAGAATCCAATTTCCAGACACAGGAGGGAGGAGAAGGCATATAAAAACACTTTTACTTCACTTATCAGATCTTACGAAGTCACACTACCTGGAGTGAAACTGAACCTGAGTTACATACACAAAGAGATATCGAACTCCGATGGGAGTACGGTAGTTATTTTGTGTGGAGAAAAGAAAGAAGAAGAAAAAGACCAAAGAAAACAACCTGCTGCATGCGTAATACGCCCCACTGTGCTCTACATGCATCATTTCTCTTCTTTCTTTCAGATACACAAGGAGTTGTTTTTCTTTTTTCCTTTTTTTTTTTAATGTTACATGTCCCAGCGTGCTCAGCTCAAACAGGGGCGGGAGGTGTGTGAGGCAGCCTGGCAGTGTTGTCACTCATGAGGGCAGGTTCTCAGCTTTGACAAGCACGCCGCAGAGACACAAACATGAGTCACGTCTGAAAGATCTAAAGAACATCTTTCTAAGCGGTGCGTGAATCTACTCTGAAAAAAGCACAACCTAGTAAAAGGTTGATGGCAGTAAAACACAAGGTGTGAGGGAGGTGGTGTACACCCTGGGCAGGTCGCCAGTCCATCACAGGGCTGACACACAGAGCCGCTCTCGCCAACGTCGATGCCTGAGGGAAATTTGAAACCACAAACTGATCTCCCAAAATCCTCTAAATCTTTTTCTTCCCAGACAGGAATCAGCTTCATCTGTGGCTCACCAACCTAATAAATCCATCCAACGGCAGCTTTGACACGAGCGACTCACTAGTGTTACAAACAACCATGCAAGAACAGGACACATAGTAGCAAAAACACTTAACACTGTTACTCCAATAACAAACTTTGTTATTGTTTAAGGTTATTAATACAAGACTCAAATATTCTTAGTGTGAACTTAAAAGACTTATTAAAACCAATCCAGCATCTTTAAAGCAGCTCCTCTACTGTTGGTTTGGTTCTGCCCCACAGTCGTGTTACATGCACACGTTTGCCACATAATGGGACCTAATTATATGTTTCTTAAACTTATCAAAGATAAAAATGGTCAGTAGAGAAGCAGGGGTTGTGTGAGGCATCATTACCGACAAAAGCCATCATATATTAAAAAATACATATCGATACTGTTTCAATAATACACATATGATTATATCACAAATAATCCAGCAATGAGTTAAAACTCGGACATTAAGCCTTGTGGATTTGCTGTTGTATTTTCACTATCAATTAATTTATATTTCCATTTGCACAGTTGTGGGTACAGGCTCTCTTTCCACCTCCTGGACTGGTGGTTAGTGTCATAAAAATAGGAACAAAACACACAAAAACCACAATATTAAAGACGACTTAAACTGACAGCATTATTTGCTTTTCAATGGTCTGTACAGAGATGATGATTTTTATCTTTATTTGGATTAGTCTGACCACGATAACCATGCAGTGAAAACACGATACCATGACAGCCCTAACTGTAGGCGTGGTTACAGGAAGCGTCCAAGGGCACTCGGATTATTTTGGAAATCCACAATCACTTAAGGCCGTCGGTGACGTCTATTCAAAGTGACCGCCGTCATCGTCCTGTGATGGAAGCCTTTAAATCCAGTAAGAATGGACTCTAACATTAATGAGGTAACTTTCAAAGATGATCACTTTAACACTTTTATACCTGTCACTGGTTTCAGTGCATTGTCACTGATACACAAGCCCTCATCAAAACACATGCAGAATTCGGAGGTTCTGCATTTTCTGCTGCACACAAACACATAATGTCATTCTGCTTCCCCCACAGCTAATAAACCAGACCTGTTAGACATCTCTTGCTGTTAAATATCCCTTTAAGAATGTTAAAGCCTCAACGACTACCGACCAGTTGCTCTAACACCTGTTATAATGAAGTGCTTTGAGAAACTGGTCCGACGTCACATCATGTCCTGCCTGCCACCCACACTCGACCCGCTCCAGTTTGCATACAGAGCTAACAGATCAACTGAAGATGCCATTGCTACAACGCTCCACACCACCATCTCTCACCTGGAAGTGCAGGGCCGTTACGCCAGGCTGCTCTTTGTTGACTTTAGCTCTGCTTTCAATACGATACTCCCGGACAGACTAATAGATAAACTGCTGGAAATTGGACTTCCTTCCACCACCTGCCGCTGGATCAGAGACTTCCTCTCAGACCGTGTACAGAGAGTTAGAGTGGGGCCTCATCTTTCCTCAGCCCTCAGCCTCAACACCGGCTCTCCACAAGGCTGTGTACTGAGTCCCCTACTGTACACTCTGTACACACATGACTGTGTTAGTTCCCACCCAGACAACACAGTCATCAAGTTTGCAGATGATACCACTGTGGTGGGGCTCATCTCAGGGGGAGATGAGACTGCATACAGAGCTGAAGTTCAGAGGCTGTCAGATTGGTGTGCAGACAACAACCTGGACCTCAATACCACCAAAACAAAAGAACTGGTAGTTGACTTCAGAAGGAGGAAGTCCGAGCTGCAGCCTGTCAGCATCAACGGGGAGTGCGTGGAAAGGGTCTCCAGTTTCAAGTTTCTGGGTGTGCACATAGACACAGACCTCCAATGGAGCTCTAACACCTCTGCGGTCTTAAAGAAGGCCCAACAGCGTCTCCACTTTCTGAGAATCCTCAGAAAAATGGACCTGAAGAAGGAGCTGCTGACCGTCTTCTACCGCTGCTCCATTGAAAGTGTGCTGACATATTGCATCGGTGTGTGGTTCTCCAGCTGCACCACAGCACACAGAAAGGCACTCCAGAGGGTCATCAACATGGCCCAAAAAATCATTGGACATCCTCTTCCCTCCCTGAAGGACCTGTACAGCACTCGCTGTCTCAAGAGGGCACGCAGCATCCTACGGGACTGCACACACCCAGGACACCGGGTGTTTAAGCTGCTGCCGTCTGGCAGGAGGTTCAGGCTGCTGAGGTCCCGAACAAATAGACTCAAGGACAGCTGTTACAACAGGGCAATAGCCCTGATCAATGTAAATAGCTGACCTGACTGGATACCTCCCTGGACTTTTTAGGGGGAGGTAACAATGTTTAAAACGATAACAATAATATTTATATTTATAACAAGGTGCAATAATAATTAATGTGCAATAATAACAGTGTGCAATACACATACACTTATTCTTCTTTTTTATACTAAGTTAATATACTGTGTTGTGTTGTTTGTTACGTTGTGATGTGTCATATCGTGTCGTGTTGTGTTATATGTAGTGCCGACGTAGGACAGTTTTTCCAATTTCATTGTACTACTGTACTATGTATGACTGTGCAATGACAAAGAGTTATCTTATCTTATCTTATCTTGATAAAGATGTCCAAAGCACGTATACTTCAATATTCAGAAACTCAAAGCAAAACACACTTGAGACTGAAGTAATCTGAACTGCTGTGCCATCATGTACTTGGCAATTAAACATAAAAACAGTGAGCAATGAGTGGTGAATATTTTTCTCAATGTGAGGAACTCAGGTACAGTGTACAGGTCATCTGGTAACGACTGGCACCACCAAGTGGTGAAAATTGGCAACTACACGAACCCAAAGCTGAGACGCACACAAAACAAATCTGTTGCATTGTGTAGTATGTGGCAGCAAAATGTACACAAATACACACATTTCCTTTACATAGACACATATAAAAATATTCATAACTATCACCGAGTCCATAAATTACTATGTGTGGGTGAATCTAATTATTCATGTTGCTTAGCTACAAGTTGTCTCTTATAGTGTACAGCTTCAACTTGTGTACACTTCCATTAAATATGGCAAAGTGTTTATTCCCATATGCCACGTGGGCTTGTACCATGCTTTGGTGTTAACCTTTATTCTTTCTCCTTCCTGCTACTTCCTTCTGTTCTTCTTGTGGAGGATCTTCCTCAGTGTTTTGCTCATGCGGTAGGGCCGGGCTGGAGCGCCGTCGTTCACCTCCAGGTCCCACACTACGAGGCAGCAGCAGCATGTTAAAAACCAATGGCGAGAGAATCATGCAGCACATCAAAATTTAACCTGTGATCACCTTGATTGTAAAAAATGAACGCCTCTGGAAATGCACGGGTCAGTAGTTCAACCATTTATGTTTATTCGAAAACAAAGATTCACATTTTCATTGGATTCATTGATAAAAAAATTCTCCTATACAAAAAGAACACTGAATAACCTCCAGACAGATGTGTGTATTATACTTAGTATTAAAACAGCACAACATCTGAACCATCCAATAAAAAAATTTACCAAAAATGGCTTTGACATCCTTTTATAAACTGTATCGCAAAGGTTCCTGGTGTTAGGTCTAAAACAGAATAAGAGGAACATTTATTTATTTATTTTTTTTCACATCTAGGCACATAAACTAGTGGCTGCATTCAAAAGTTTCCTGAAAACGCTCAGGCTCGGTTCACATCTTTTTTCTTTAAGCATAAACCATTAAATGTCTTTTGAAGTCTTGACCTCCAACAAAGCCTCTGTCTGGTTTACAGTACATCTATGAGCATAATGAAAACTTTAATGTGACGCTGATTTAACATGAGAGAAACCTGTTTTGCTAAGTGCAGAGTTCACACCATTTTTGGATCTGTGTGCTTGTGTTAGTATAAATATAGTGGTTATAAAACCAATGGTAAACACCAACAGCCAGCAAAGTAATCATGCTACACAGAAGAAAGAAATCACATGGTTCGTTTCCTGTATGTGAAAGTGCATACAAAACATGATTTTACATTAGAAGACCAAAGTGCGACAAGAGGGTGCCCCATAAGTCCACCACTTTTTCCGTGGTGATGCCTTATGTCAAAGTGGCATCTGTACATTGTTTACGGTCCTCGTGTTTGTTTGGGTTAAAAAAAAGAAAGAAAAGCTTGTCTCGTTTTTAGTTTTCAGCCTGTGCATCCATCCTGCGAGTTGACGTGTACCCTCTCGGTAAGGCAGAGGTCAGCAGAGAATACAGACGAGAAAATGACAAAGAAACACAAAAGTGTAGCAGAAAAAAGGCAAGTATCTGAGTTGGCTCGAGAGAGGAAGTGAACAGTTATCTTAGTCCCCTATGCCTTTTCTGCGAGGACCCGAAGTAACAGCATGTCCTTTCATGCACAGGTCATCCCTGACAGGCTGGGCGGGGTGCATCCAGTTTCAATGTTTAGCCCTACAGTATTTGCTCTCGAGCGTCCAGACCCCCACGCACACGTCAGATATGGAGAAGCGAGTCAGAGAGCCAAGAGTTTAGTAAAATGCATCACTCAGGAAGCAGCGCAAGTTTTGGCACCCTCCTCTCCTTTGCGCAGGATCTTGTGCAGGCCAGGAGACATGTAGTAGGGCCTGGAGGAAGAACCATCATTCCTCTCCAGGTCTTCACCTGAGGCCAGGTCCCCGCAAAGGAACAGGAGGAGCAGGACGAGCAAACAGCACACAGAGCGGCAGCCACAAAGAGAAAGGAAAGCAGAGACTCAGCAGAGATGATAAACAAGAAGATATGCAAGACAGCGATTATTTCAAGTTATTAAAAGGAAGAAAGAGTCACACAAAGCTGCTGACATTCGATTTTTAACCACAGCAGAAGTGCTTCTGCACCGTAACTAAACATGAAACAGCATACTCACAAAAGCACAGGAACAATGTGTCCACACACATAGCATAGACGTTAAAAAAGCCATGTGCGATCATGTAGGATCCAAATATCACCGTCTGAAAGAGTTAACAGGTGAAAGTCTTACACTTTTAACTGTAGTCTTGTGTTCCAGCTTTATTGTGCACACTGCATTGCAACAAACGGCAAAAACATTATGAAGAATATAAATCGCTGAGTCATAAATCCTGGAGCAAATTAATTAGCTTGTGCAGCACTGTAAAAACTGCAACTGTGTAAAGCTGTGAAGCTTTCCAGAACAACTCTGAATAAATATGTAATTACCAAGAGTTAAATATTTATTATTGAATATTTGCCAAAATAATGGTTCGACTATATTTAAACAAAACACAAGTAGAGGAGCGCTGCTTAGAAGCACTGGTTGAGTCTGAACATAAGAAGTGATTTTTCCACCGTACCAAGGAAACAAAGTACAACAAAGAATATAGATTGCATCATTTTTTTGTGCTCTGTGTAAAAGACCAAGTCAGAATAAATATATGTTTCGTGACTGTGCCTCTGTAAAGAGAATTTTAAATCAAATAATCACGATGTGACTAAAGTCCAGACTTTCAGCTTTAACATTATTTTTATAGTAGTCACTCATTTTCACTTTAAACTAGACAAACTAACATAACTTAATAATAGGGGTGCAACGATACACAAAATTCACGGTTCGATATTTTTTCGATACAAAAAAATGTTCATGCCTTTTTAATTTGTCATTCATTAAAATTATAAATATATATTTTAACTCAAACGTACAGTTTTTAAATTTAATGTTGCTGAAACAACAAAGGGATAAAATAATAAATTATCTGATGGAGAAATCACTAATCTTTGGAAAAGAGTTTATTACAGAGAAATGGCTCTTTCCAAAATAAAAGCTATACTATACGCTTCTTCTGGGCTATATTCTCAGCAGGATATTAAACATATCAGGTCCCCATAAGGAGAATCCTGTGCTAACGGCTGTCTAAATGACTCGGTAAAGTTTGTAGCATGCTGCTTGTTGTTTTTGTCTGCTTCCACTTGTCTTTGCACGAGGATGATGTCGGAGTAAATGTGCAGTCATATTCGTTGTGTTCCTACTAGTGCTGTCAGCGTTAATCTGAAATGACGTTAACGCCACAACAAGGCAAATCTCCGTTAAAGAGCTACCACGGATCGCCCCGTGCATGGGGCTAGACGGCCAACACATTAACGAGCTAACTGCGCTAACGCACTAGTTCCCACCCATGTAATTGAGCATTGCGTGGCACATCCAACATACTGTTTTACTTTAGTCCATGACGCGCTTACCTTCAGGGTCATACGTCACATGAAAACCAAAATAGTTCCAAAGGCCAGATCTGAATGAGGGTGGGGGAGGTTCAATTTGCCATGTTTCAACGAGCTTAGCTTCTGTCTTGCTAGCTTGCGCTGTGCTCAGTGGATCTGCGCTAGACAGTGCAGCCTGGGCGGAGTAGTCGAGCGCAGATCCACTGAGCGCTCAACACAGACAGCATCGTCAGAAGAAAAATTGATCAAATAAATTAAAAATTTTGTATTGTTCGATACATATGCGTACCGAACATGGGTCATTCTTACTATTCGGTGCCATTTGAGTCCTAATGACATAATATGGTATATTTAGTGTAAAACTTGTCTAATGCTTATTTCTAAACCATTTTCTCGTATGTTTAACCCCCCTCTACCATAGAACACATTGATATATACACAGGATAAATACATTAAAAGTAAATTACTTTTATTTTAGCACAAGTCACTAAAGTACTATGTCCCCAGTCATGCTTGCTCGACTTCAGTTACAAATATAACTTAAAAAAAAAAAGAAATCTAGATTTTTCATCATTTCTGGATTGGCTTATTTCTAATGTTCCTCATCAAATGTTCTTTTTTATTATTAATGCATGTTTAATACTTAAAATCTTTAAAAAATGTTGTGTCCCTGAATCAACTGTCACCCCTGTTACTCTGATAAGAATTCCATAGAACACATCACCTGATTATTCTTTTAGTCACATGACACTCCCGGATGTAACATATTTTGGAGGGAAAACTTTCAAGAAGAAGACGAGTAAGTACCACTCTTTAATCAACCCTTTTTTCAATGTTTTAGCAAGATTTTGTAATGTGGCAAAGCATAACACGTCCAACCTGTTACGCTTATTAATAGTGGAAACAAATTTTTTTTGTAATTTTTATAATATGGCTAATAAACATGTTAAAAATGGTTCTTAGTGGTCACCATGTACTAGCTTGTTGTTCATCATACTAGTAGTAATGGCTAAGTTTAGCATAAAATCTCCCCCCTGTTACCGTCACCCCTGTTATTGCTATGCACTGTAACAGGGGGGGACACATGGTAACAGGGGGGACGTAAGATGATAGAAGTTTAGTGTTTAGAGTTATCTATACAAGTGTGTATTGGTAATTATTATTAACCTGTATATATATACTTTTAGAAGATTTTGAATAGTATACATTTTTCAGGGAATGGCACCAATGTCTGCTGCGGAGAAGCAGCGGCGCTACCGAGCACGTCGTGATGCTGACCCTGAGAGAAGACAGATATATCTCAATAAAGAGAAAGAGAAGTGGAGAAAGGACAGAGAGGAAGGGAAAAAAAAGAAAGTGGCAGATCTCAGTGAACGACAGAAGAGAGCACAGAGAAAGCAGTGGCGAGAAAGGAAAAGAAAGCAGAGGGCTAGTGCCAAAGGCAGGACAGAATTTGAGGCTATGAATACTCCTCCCCTAAGTCCAGAATATTCCCTAGAGCCAGAAAATGCCCCGCAACCAGGACCCTCAAGGTTAGAAGAAGATGATGTTGAGAGGAAAGTAAAAGAAATTATTGATGGACCGACACTTGTGCCTGTCAAAGGAACCATGAAAGTCCACCAAGTACTCAGTTTCTCTCCAGGAACAATAAAATACAGGGACATAACCTGCCTTTGCCAGGCAGACAAAGGTGTACTGGACTGTGAATGCTATGGCCTGAAGGAGATAAGCCTTAGTCAAGAGGCAAGTCCACATTGCACTGAGGGACCAACCCGGCCTGAGAACATCACAAAAGATCATATTGGTCAGTGGTGGATTATCAACTACGATGGTGAACCCTACCCAGGAATCATTCTGGAGGTTGAAGAGGATGTTAAAGTGAAATGCATTCACAAGAACGGGACCAACAAGTTCCACTGGCCAAGTCCACGTGAGGACATAACCTGGTATAGGGATGACCAGGTTGTGTGTCTGATGAAAGAACCAACATTAATAAGAACATTAATTAATAAATTTTAAAAATTATAAATTAAGAACATTAATAAATTAATAAGAGGTCAGTTCAGCTGGAGAGGAAAGTGTGGGATTTCCTTGAAAAAAACTGGAGTTGCTGGTCTGTTGCATAGGTAAAATGTGTGAGAAAAATGTTCATTATGTTGGGTGTACAGTGAAAATTTGCTTGTTTAATGTGGACATGTATCTACCTGTGTTGGTTGGACGGGCATGGTGAAGGTGTTCAAAGTTTCTTTAAGGTGGTATTTTTTGTCACTGATGTTATGTCCACCCTGTTACCTCCTGTCCACCCTGTTTCTCCTCTGTCCACCCTGTTACCTGTGTGTTTCTTTTGTTAATTAAATCAAATCAACAAACATAATGCATGTCTCTTTGGTTATTGGGAGGGAATGAATCAGCAAAATTAAGTTACTTAAAAATGGAGCCAATTTTTTTTTTTATATTCCCTTTGAATCTAAAAACAATCTTTTGAAATTACACTGTGTCTTAAAACTGAACCTGTCTTCTTTCAATATAATGCTTGTTTAAAATACTTCCTTGAAATTTCCTTGCAGATTTTAAAAAGGGACATTGTAGCTTTTAGAAAATGTAAATATTACTATAACTGTGTATTCAAAACAGTTATTAATAGAAAATTGAATGTCCTGTAACAGGGTGGACATTTGGCACGTCATGGGTAAAGACTTTGATTTTAAAAAATATTATAATATAATATCCTTAGCTGGACCAATACATTTTTCTTATAGGTTGAAAATCCCTCTTTTAGATGAAATGTTAAAATAATTCAAAATTTTGTATTTTTTGATGAAGAGTGATCACACTGAAAGGGCACCGAATAGTAGGAATGACCCACATAAAAGCACTGTATCGAACGGTTCAATATCGATATGAGTATCGTTGCACCCCTAGTTAATAACATTGTTGCTGTTTTTTTCAACCATGGAAATAATTCTGCCAGCAGTGAACTCTGATAGATTTATTTGTATATGATCCAGGGTTACTGAGGCCATTAAACTGCCTGCTAGTAAGTAGTTGAATTACTTGTGAGCCTCTGAAAATTGGGTACTATGTACCTAAATAAGATAAAACAAACAACAAACACATTTTTGTTAAACCCCATGAATAAAGGTAAAACTTTACATTTCAATCACATATTGATTGTTTGATTTTTTGACAGAAAAAGTCTGTCATTGTCCAAATACTAACTATATTCATCACAGTATAATCATATTCTCATTGTAGATTTTTAATTCCTTACCAATAGAGGGACCCAAATGTAATTTAGTGATGGCACCTCCTCTTGAAAAAACGGTATTTTACGCGAGAAGAAGAAAAATGCAAGAATGCCTGAAAAAAAAAAAAATCTGATTTAGTAACAAGCAAATATATATTTTCTTACATCATTTGAAATAAACAAAAATTGTCAAATCCTCATCGGCTTTAAAGCAGATTAAACACGAGTGGGTGGAACTTGAAACAAGGGTCTCATGATATACTGAAGGTTTACAATAAAGGACCTGCAGATATAAAAAGCTGCTGAAACAAAACAAGTGGTTAGGCCACGCAATAAGTCCTTTCAAACACTGCAAGTATAAATTAGAGTAACTTCTAGAATCAAGGTTTACGTTTAATATATAAGCTCTTATAAAATGAAGTAAAATCAAGGTCCTCCAAATTCATGTCAGCCACCTACTGGGATGTAAGTGTCAACTTATAATGATGCAAATTAAATAAGTAAATAAAGAGCTTATTGCATGCATCCAAATAAAAGATAAACTCACCAACACTTCCTGAAATAAGCAGTTTTCCCAAGAACAGCAGAAAGTCGGTCACCTTGTCCAGGACGGCCACCCTGCCGGGAGGAAGACAACGTGAGTAAATGGACTGGTTCCTATTATAGTGCCTCTCACCTCCAGCTGAGCACCCTCATTCACCCAACATTTACATTCATACTCCAATGGACACATCAGAGAGCAACTTGTATCTTGCCCAAGGATATTTGGCATGCACACGGGAGCAGCCAGGGATCGAACTACCAACCTTCCAATTAGATGACCTGCTCTACCTCCTGAGTTACAGCCAACCTCAAGTTGAGGTAGAAGAGAAACACAAACAGCAGAGATACAAACTCCCGTGCATTACGTCAACTGAAACTGCCCCATTATTTCACAAACATGATGACAGTAAATATACTTCTTTGTTTTTTTGCCCGTATCTGTTACGTTCTGGCATTTTTTATGGTAAAGAAGAAGCTTTACCACCTCAGCAGCATCTGTACTCTGCTGAGGGTTTTTTTAGCCATGTGGCTCTAAAACATTTAACTGGGACTTACCGAACAACATTCCTCATTAAGAGGAAGAAAGCGTCCTTGGAGGAGGTGCAGAAGTTCTTCCCATATATTGCCATCTGTTGGTGAGAAGCAGTGAGTGCTGGGTTGCGGGTAGTTAAGCACCGAAGCTGGACCAATTAACAGCTGCTAACAGATGTCTGCAATAAATGAGTGTTACTAGAAATTACTCACCATAATGAATGCGTTTCTGTTTAGAAACTTGATAAAATGTTCCAGGCACCAGAAGCAGCATTTGAGGCAGCAGAGCAAGAATCGAGCGCAGGCATTTTGAGAAACTGGATAAAAATCAGGAATATAAATAAATATCATCAACAAAAAGTCATTTGAAACAATCAGTAATAAATTAGTAAGAGGCCTCGAAGGGTTTCCAAGCTTGCCTTTCAGTTTGTGATCCAGGTACTCGAGAACAATTCGGATCATCTGCACCACAGAAAGGATTAGCGACCCAAAGGCCAGAGAACCTGTGTGATAACTGTGCCACAAGAATGGAGAATATTAAATGAAAACATTTTCCTCACGTTCTTACTTTCACGTTTCAGCGTCTTAGTGGATTTGCGCTTGTTTTGGGACTGTACTCACCGTATAGCTCTGCTAAAGGAGGAGTAGAGGGGGCAGGCAGGGATGTCTTTTGGCTTCTTCAGGGCCCAGTAGTAGGAAGCGAAGGCCCCGGCCAGGGTGCACTGGCCCAGGGCGATGGTAAAGTTGACCAGCCAGAGGAACACAAAGAGGTTACACAGATGGAAAACTAAGATGTAGCGATGGTACAGACTCTCCCCACCGTAGAAGGCGAACATACACTGTGACCCGGGGCACACCTTGGTAATGTTGGTCTTACTGAAGGTCTGAAATAAAGCAGCAGATTAGATCTTGATGCGCTGTCAGATAGAAATAACAGGATTCTGTTTGTCACCATAATCAAGATACTTTTCTCTTCTTGTCTTTCCTGCCTCTACCTTGAATATAAATTATTTCCACATGAATAGCTTTAAGGGAATCCTTGAATATTCATCTGTTTACATGCTCAAATTACTTGTTGGCTGATAAATAACATCTGTCAGATAAATGTTTGTTGCTGCCAGCCACTAATTGAACTCGATTTACATCGGAACATCTAATGTATTTACATTAAGACATTTTATTAATTAGACATAAAGCAGCTATTACACCTAATTTGACTAATTACACTTTACTGCTGAGAACGAATCCGATCAAGAGATGTTTTTCATGCCAAGTGATGGAGAAATTACACGGTAACTAAACATTTTCAGTAATAAACTGTAAGGGAGCATAGGGCTAACCTGTGGATTGCATGTGAGGTTTGCATACATGCATTTATCATCAGCAGGTGTGACCTTGTAGACTGCGTTACCCGATGATGCTAAGAAGCTGAGGGTAAACTAGTTAAAGGAAAAATTCAACACTCAAGAATCAGTGAGTTAAAGAACATGTAGTTGGACTTCCTTGACTGCTTCACTTACTTGTTACAGACTCACGGGCCATTTCATTAGGTACACCTGTTCGACTGATTGTTCACACAAATATCTAATCAGCAAATCACAAAGAAGCAACTAAGTGCTGAACATCTCTGGGTGAAAATGCTGATGTCAAAGGTCATAGGAGAAAGGCCACACTGCTTCGATCTGATAGGAAGGGAAGAGTAACATAAACAACCACAATCATTCTTATCAAGGTACGCAGATCAGCATCTCTGAACGCACAAGATATCGAAACTTGAAACAGACGGCCAAAACAGACGCTACTCCTGTAAGCTAAAAAACACTGATGCAGCATAAGTTCACCAAAATTGGACAACAGAAGATTAAAAAAATGTTCCCTGGTCTGATGAGTTTCAGCTGGGAAAATTGGATGGTACAGTCAGAATTTAGCATAAACAATATGAATGATGGCATGGACGTTCTTGCCTTAATTCACTGGTTCAGGATGGTGATGGTGGTGTAATCGTGTGGAGGATACTTTCGGCTGTTCAGCAACAACCACTTCCATCATCATGTCAAAAAATAATCTCAAATTAGTTTCCTGAACATGACAATGAGTTCAGTATACTCAAACAGCCTCCACGGTTACCAGATCTATCCAACACAGCACCCGTGGGACGTGGTAGAACGGGACCTTTGCATCCTAGACGTGCAGCCGACAAATGCGCAACAACTGTGTAATGCTGTCGGGACAACATGGACCAAAATTAATATTTTCAGCACCTTGTTGATGCCATTAAGAACTGAGGCAGTTATGAAAGTAACAGAGAGTCCAACCTTGTGATAACAAGGTGTACCTAGCAAAGTCACCTGTGAGCATATGCAACAACCAATCCATGCAGAGGTCTGACTTACCTGTGCCTGGTTCTAGAAGACTTTTTCCTCTCCACTGTTGCTGAATGCACGCTCAAAGGGAACTACTAGCTTTCTCTCTAATACTGTAGTCTTTACTTTACTATTTCAAGTGTCTTGAGATAAATTATGCTGTGGCACAACATCAAAAAACCTGAATTTAACCTGTTTAATCTAACAGCTTTACTGATATTACACATTATCCTGTGGATGATTCTAATTAACATGCTGCAATTCGTCTGTAGTAAAAAACAGATTGCTTCAAGGCAGCTCAACTCCTTTAATTCTCTACACGAAACTCTGCTTCAGTTTGTCAGTATTTGGAAGGATACACTGCTGTGACAGCCCAATAAGCGATGCAGATGGCCAGAAGGAAAAAGGTGATGACAGGGTAGAAGAGGGTGGACATGATGTAGCCGATTGCCCTGAAAAACCCCCAAGAAAAACATTAAATTCATGAAAAAGAGCAAAACGCACTGTTTAATTATCAGAAGCAGGATCCATACTCACTTGCTTCCCTCCTTCAGTAATGCAATAGCGATGCGCAGCCTCGACCTCAGAAATATCAGCATTATCACAATGACGGCTTCAGTCACAGAGAGCAAGATCACTGCAAAATAAAGGTCGAGTCAACAGCAGCGTAACAAATATGCTTTTAGATATTCAGAAAGTGCTCGCTCAAAATGAGCACATGAGTCATGGCTAAAAAGCGCTGGTTAGATCACAGCGGCCTTGAATACTAATTTCTGATCAGGTCATCTGTGAGTCCAAGTCAGTTTGTGCCAGATGTAAAGCAGTTCCCTCTGGGTGCTGACAGTGAGTGACCTTGACCTTTGATCATCCAAATCTAATCAGTTCAAACGAGTTCAAACGGACATCTGTGCCAAATTTAAATAAATTCCCACAAGGAGGTCAAGAGACTTCCTTTCCACAAGAACAGGATGTCTGTAAGTACAGAACAACATACCAACCTGACACGACAGCAAAGGTTGGGATTACACGCATAAAAGATTGAAACAGTCCCAGTGCAAGCATCTAAATCAAAAATATTTGCTATAATCACAGTTTTGAAAAGCTCACCAAGACAAACAATGTCACAATTTCTGTTTGGTTTGTGAGGAATTAACAGCAGTAATACATACAACCAGGAAACTGCCGTGCATGTAAAGCAGAAACCAGCGTTACAGTAAGTGCTGCTTTGCTAGTGGATGACAACTTACTGAAGATGAGCCACGTCTGGCTTTGCTGAAGATAAATGCTGAAGTCTGTGTGGAAGCCAAGGTCAGTGATGGTGACATTGGAGCCTGGCTTCCTGCTCAGGTTGCTGTATTCCCAGTAACAGTGCCAAATGCCTGAGAGAGAATGAAAGAGTGAAGACGATCTACTAGCCATGACTGCTCACAGCACATCTGGTGGGAAAGGCTCAGGTAAAAGAATTTCTTTCAACGTCTGTGAAGGTTCTCAGTCATCCAGGTCATCGTAGTCTAAGGAGCTTGGAAAGAAAAGCGTCTGGACCTCTTTAAGTTGCTTGAAAACGTTTCACCTCTCATCCGAGAAGCTTCTTCAGTTCATTCACTTCATTGTTTTTTACACTTGGACTAAATACACAGCAAGCCACATGACTACAAGTGTTTCTGCATCCTCACCGTATCCCACTGCAACGATGACACCAAAGATGACGAGCCACAGTAGCACACCAGCAGTGTAGCGCAGCAGCAAGATGAAGAGCAGACTGACCACCATGGTTATCACCAGACCTCTGCAACACCACAAACAAAACAAAAAACAATATCAAGTCTTTGAAAACGCTCCGTGTCCACACCAGTGTTTTCAGTCGTTTTCAGAGTTGTGCGTCCACATTGAAGCGGCTGAAAATGCTTACGCTCCAGTCCTACGCATTCAATTCAATTCAATTTTATTTACATAGCAGTCGCCTCAAGGCGCTTTGCGCATGCGTGAAATGCAAGAAGATTCGGATTTCTGTCTGCCGCTTATTTACTTTCGGGCTCTTTGAAATGTCGCGGCAAAATGAGCTGGAGTTGTTGCTGCGAGTAACACAAAAGTACAAAGTTGCAAAAGCGAGTGAGAATTAAAGAATTTGAAGAAAAGCTGGAGCATTTACAAACTGATATTAATCTTTAACAGGGCTGTCAAAACTGAGAGCAAACAAAACAACCACTGCCCTCTGCTATCGTAGTTTAATGGGTCACATGACTGCATCACATGACTAAAATGTGTCATCGTTTTCGAAAAGGCTCCTGGTTCGCTGTCACACTGGGACGGGAAAACGGTGTTTTCAAATGTATCCGCTTTGGAGAGCGTTTTCAAAACGCTGCGTTTGCCTTGAACGAAAACGGCGTCTCAGCGTGGACGGGAGGACAAAACGGGGAGAAAAAGATGCGCTTTCAAACGAAAACGTATTAGTGTGGACGAAGCCTTAGTTAAAAGCATCTCAGAGCCTCGATTTCATCTTTGGTGTCAAGTGTTGTGACTGCAATGTGTTTGTGACGCTGCTGTTTAGAAACTAATCTCAGGCAGTAGTCCTGAAAACAGTCAAACTGCTGTTACAATCAGTGTCTCCAGGACCAACAAGCTCTGAAAACAGGAATAAAACATCCCTGAGTTGTTTGGGTGTTCTGACCAGCATGAAGCATGTTGGTGCATTATGATTTAGCTTTGCTGCCTCTGGCTCTGGACAGTTTCAAGAATTCTCTGTCATATCACAGCAAATCCACCGATCCGGTCAAAAATGTCAGGAAGCTGATGTGAGACTGGTGAACAAATGTGCAAAACACGTATGAGAAATAACCTCTGCTACAGGTGACACAACAAATGTCTGAGGCCTGGATGTACGTCATACAACAGAATATAAGATCTATCAGTTTCTATTTGTTAAAGGATTTATATTATTAAAGTATATCCACCGTTTTTAGTGGATCACAAGTTTGGTTGTTCTAATAACAAACCAAACAACTTCCTCTTTAAACATGACTGCAAATAATAGTTGACACTGGATTGATGGGTTAAAAGATCACAAACAGCAGGAGCATCTTCATCAAAGTAATAATGTGAACACTTTCATAATCTCATCAATGAATCAGAGATTTTTCTCTTCATATGAATTTAATCACTAAAATGAGGAAAGGCCATTCTTACACGAGGATCCAGATCCAGGAGTTTGCATAATCTTCGAAGATCTTCATGCCGACTTCTTTGGCATTCAGCAGACTGGCGATACCTCTGTGGTTCAGTAAAAAGGTGAAATGGAAAAAATAGGAGGAAGAGGAGTAGACAGAAAGTGATTAAACAGCACAGGGATGCACTTTGGTGGATTTAGGCCAATGCCGCTTAGTTCACAAGGATTTCTCAAAAACGTTTTGACAGCCGATTGATCTCTACTGCTTTCATCATGGAACAGAGACAGCTATAGCTCTAAAATGCTTTCGATAATGTCAGTTGTAAGAGCTGCTCAAGTTCCATATCAAAGAGCCACAAAACAAGTAGAGTTACAGAAGCAGTACTGGCAGCTATTACAGCAGGGTGGGAAATAGTATAGAAGTGAATATCATTCAGACGAGCACTTTGTGGTAAAGCAAATAGTAATGGATGTGTTAGATCAGGAGCCACATTTTCATCTCCACAGTAATAACATAAATGCTTCAGATAGTAAACGTCACAGACTCAGTATTATCTTTCTATCTGAAGATGTTCTGGTTTAAAACCCACACAGAGTTTTTGTTGAATATCAGAATTCAAACAGAACAGGAATCAGAAATTTTGCACCGGTAGGTGTGGATGTGAGTTTGTTTCTCGGTGTTAGCGTGTCCAGGGCATACCACACCAGTGTAAGCTGGGATAGACCTCAGGTCCCCGTCACTCTAACTCAGATAAGCACAAAAGAAGATGCCTGTTTATTTCACAGGAAAGCTCGCCTTCTGGGTTCATTAAATAGCTCCACTTGTCATTAAACACTTGGAGAGTATTTAAACTACAAAACTGGCAGCAAAGTCAGAATATGATTACTGAAAAGTTTACTGTAGAAGTGACTCAGGTATATCTTGAAATTGGCGAGACATAGAGGGCAAGATAACATTGCTGTGGGACAAACAGGACGCCAGCATCAATTCTAAATCTTACTGTCTAATTAAGGTCACTGTTCAGTGTCCACACATACAAGAGTTTGGATCGCTCAATCTGCGCCAGGAGAGCAAAACTAATGACCACCAGGGGGCAGCACAGCACTCTCCAATTTACTTCACACAGAAGGTAGAGGCGATGACTTGATGTTTTGAGGTATTAACTTGCCCTATTTTGCATCTAATGCCACAAACAAAAATATAGTTATGTATTCTTATGGATAAACAGCAGGTTAGTCTATATAAAGCAACTGGCTAAAGCAGAAGCAAAGTTAAAAAGCTGAAATAAATCATTTTTAACCCTTTCTACTTTATGTTGGCGGTTACTTGGCTAAAGAAAAAGCATCAAGTTATATTATTCAAGGTAGATTACTGCAGCCATACAAATCATGTATGATCATGATATCAGCTCACTGGTTTAAATACATGATTTTTGAAGTTTGCTGCCTCTGCCCTTTTACATGCTGATAACATATAGATATATACATACATACAAAGCAGCTAAGCTTGTAGAGACCCATAACATTGGCTCAGGCTGTTGAGTTTGTAGGTAAGCTTTATTTTCATGCAATAAGCATGCAGATGACTTTGAATGTGACTGAGCACATTCATGGGCATCAGTAAAATGCCCACTGGTCCTACCCTGTTATTTCTGTCCAGATCTCTCTGGGTGCAGAGTCGGCATCCCTACAGACAGTATAACAGTTTAAAAACACTTTATTCTAGAGGGGATTTTTAAAAAGTAGTTTCATTGTTTGTTTTGTTTGCCAAATCGTAATCTGTGATTCTCCTACTGCTAAAAATGAACCCGTTAAACAAGTAGGGCAAAGACTGGTGTTGCAGGGGAGCAGATCTTACTTGGCAGCATCTTTGAGATCGTCGACACTTCTCTTGTTATTTTCACCGTCTTTGAAGATGGTCTGATTGGCTACAGTTAAAATCCCATTTCTTCTAATGAAATCAGGGAAGCACCGCTGAAGGACTGAAACACATTTGTAGATATTTTTGTTGTATTTACCCTCTTGGCAGAACAAACAGTAAGTTATTGAGGCAATGTATTTAGAGTTGCTCGGATTCACTTACAAGGTCTGCTTGGCACAATCATAGACGGGCAGTCTTCATCTCGTATGACTTCTCTGACTGACTGAAAGGGAACAGAAGAGATAATGATTCAAAGAGCTGAAAACAAGTGATTTTCCCTGAGCGTTCACTCCTCGCAGCCTTTATTACAAAGACAGAAAAGAACTTCTTCTCTATTAAACTTTGTGATCTTGTTTTGTTTGAATCTGTCGTGCCTGCTTGAGTATTTAAAAAAATCTTGTATGTTTCTCTTTCAAGTCCTGCAATGAAATGTCCAACTGAAAATGCACCATAAATAAATTCAATTTAAAAATACTTATGCAAGTTACAATAATTATCATTAATCTAAAAAATAAAAACGTATCTAAAGTAAACTAAACACACAACTGACAGATTTTACAGACAGATGTAACAGAGTTTGTCATACTTAGTGATGACGTGGAAAGCGGAAACTATGATTCAATTCAGACAGTCTGAGCTGTAAAGTGCTCCCACACAACACCTCACTTTCATGCACCATAACGCCAGCGTCACTGCCACCGAACTGCTGCCAGCTGACGGAACAGGGCTGTGATAAGCATGAGTGGCTGCTAGCTCACCTCCGCCCATCTCGCGAAGCTCACTCCAAATGTGCTCTTCGTTATTAGAAAGACTAAAACTGATTAAATCGTTTCAAAAATGTTCTAGATAAAAAAGAAAAGGTCCAAAGAGCTCTGAAAAATTTGGAGTAGTTCTGTGTTAAAGTCACGAGTCAAGTGTCAGGCCTAAAAAAATATCTAAGAAATAGGAACAAATATCCAACAAAGTCCTGAAAGGAACTGAGAGATGCACCTGACCATTCCACAGTGTGTCTGTGAAACATAGTGGAGGCTCAGTCATGCTGTGGTGTTGAGGGTCTTGTTCAAATTCTGAACATAGAGAAGTACCATCAGATGGTGATCCTTCATGTAGTGCCATCCGAAAAGTGTCAGATTGACGGCGACTTCATTTTCAGCATGACAATATTCCCAAACAGTAGTGCAGTACAAGCATTCCTGGATATAAAAACACAACGGACCACTGTCAGCCATGGATTGGCCTCCTCAGAGCTCGGACCTCAACAGTATTGAAGCCGTGTGGAATCATCTCGACAGAGAACAGAACAAAAGGCAGCAACATCCAAAGAAGAGCTTTGAATGTCCTTCAAGAATCCTGGAGAACTGTTCCTGAAGACTACTTGAAGAAAGCTTGGGATCAGGTGGTATTTAAGAATAAAGGTGCAGATACCAAATACTGACTTTCAAGCCTGTTAGGCTGCGTTCACACTGCAGGCGAAAGCGCATCAAATCCGATTTTTTTGACCCTATGCGACCCATCTATCCGATCATGGTGTGACAGTGTGAACGGCACAAATCCGATATTTTCAAATCCGATCTGGGTCACTTTCGTACGTGGTACTGAATCCGATACATATCCGATGTTTTAGAAAGCGACTGCTGTTTGATGGTCATGTCGCATTAAATTACGTCACTGACACAAGACAGACGCTAATTATCAGCGCCAGAGAAGCGCCTGAGAAGACATTGCGAACGCTTCCTGGCCATCCAGCGTAGATGTCAGTGAACATTTTATTTGTTCTGTATAATCTGCAGATTCTGACAGAAATCTGCAGCTATCCTTTGCAGCACCGCTCCTCTAAAGCAGCAATAAGGATCATTATTAGGTTATTTACATTATTATGTAAATAACAAAATAACTTAAAGTAAAAATTGGGAAACGTAAAGTCTGAAGTCTTTATATTAAGGCCATCAGTCAAACAATATTGTTTGGTCTGGGTCTAAACAGAGCGCGTTCACACTAGAGCGCGTTTGCTGTCGCATTTTATTTGTCGTGTGAACACGCAGACAAAAAAACCCGGATTTGATCAAAAGATCGGAATTGAGCATTAAGACCTGCGGTGTGAACGTAGCCTAAGATACTCGTATACACTCTTTTTATATTTATTTTTGCACGTGTCATTAAGTAACTGCACATATTTCCCAGCTAAGTGTCCAATGTATTGTACATGAGCTGGTCTCAAAGCAGCGATGATTTAACACAATCTCACACTTCCATTGAGTTTGCAAAAAAACAAAATGCCCCGTTACCCTCCATCTCTCACCTTACTGCCAATCTCGAAGCCTGGCTTGCAGAATTGCTTGTAATATTCCCAGTTTTTGGTATTCATTGCATCCAGGAGAGTGGCAAATCTGTCAGGGCACTTCGAGACGCAGAGCTGAGGAAGGCAACACATCGTCTTAATGAGAGCGCCCATCAATCTTGCATAATCGTGCGTGGCGAAAAAGTTGGAGAGAGACATCAAGCACTGTACACAGAGCTACAAAACGGGGCTTCGTTCAATCTCCTACCTGGGTTGTAGGGCACTGGAGGTTAATTAAAACTGCAGGATTGGCACATTTCAGCATGTTGAAGTAGAATAATATGGCTTTGTTTCTGTGAAGACAAAAGATGAAGACAAAAAAGGGGAGTCAGATTAGACAGATCCAAAAGTCCATTACTGTGCAATGTTTTATCAGCCAGCATGGAGGTGCTCACACTCACAGTGTGCTGTGCAATAAAACTTGCCAGGATTAATCAAGAATCATCTCAGTGTACTGAATGGTAGACAATGGCTATTGTTCATGTAAAGATAACAACATAATGCTGACAGACAAATTGGACAACATAATTATTCCACTGTAAACAATTTAAGAAGAAGACAGTTTTCCACTCACGCATTGGGGGTGTTCTGCTGGCCACAGAACTGACCGCGGCTGTCTGTTGGATAGACGACCTTCCTGGGGTCACCGTGAATCCAGGCTGAAACGACACCAACAGAGCTTTTCATTTCAGGTGCTTGGATTTTAAAATCTGCACAATCATCCCCCAAATCATACTCAAACTGGTCTACCTGCTGAAGAACATGAGGCCACTGGCCAGCCCATCACCCCAGTTCAGACTGTCTGTTTTCCTAAATGACCAATACTAACATTTTCAGACATCTACTTTACTTTGAATATAACTAAGAAAATGATCTGCTGATAAAAACCAAAAGACACACATTAGCATTCAGATACAGCTGTAACAAAACGAAACCTCTGCACTATATCAATAACATTTGTGCCTAATGCCAAGGTCATGCATGTTAAAAAGCAACCAAAACAATTAAGAATACAAAAATGCTCATTTATTTAAGCAAGGGTATGAATAGTAATTAAGAAGAAACACAACAAAAGACAAAGAAATCAATCCTTTAATTTGTTCTGTTCTTTTTCTCTAGATAGGACGGTGGCAACCCTAAAAATCAATTTTCTGAGCAATGCTTGTGTTTCATTAATTTAGCCAAGCTAAACAACACAGTGTTAAAGCCTTTCACCTTGCCAGTCAATGAGGGACTGTGCTGAATGTGAGGCAGCACAATTAAGATGCTCTACAAGTCACAACAAGGAGGATGAAACTGCAAAGGATGAAGGCAGAAGGCCACATTCTTTAGGTGACTGCAGACATGTTGCGTGCGGAGTCATACACGTCGCTCTTTTTAAAATTATTTGGAAACAGGAAGTCCTTTCCAATTACTGAAACATGAATCAACTGGCAGTAAGCTGGCAAGATAAAGCCCAGTTTAGTGACAGCACTGGGACTTTCCCCAACTTTGTGTTACAAAGAGAGAAGAGATGCATTAACGTGCTGGTCAGTGAGTAAAGAAAGAAAGGTCAAATATATCCAACTTCTTCTACTTATCATGAGAAACTCCCATTCTTTGAAATGGGATTCTAGAAATTCTGACCAGGTCAACTAAAAAAAAAACAAAGTGCTGACAATTGAAGTTTTTTTTGTGGTATATTACTGTCAAACAAAACCTCAGAGTGTAGACGCTGCTACCACAAGGTAAAACACTTCCAAGGTGGAAGACGGTCAAATTTTAGAAAGTCAACAGAACCTTCAGAACTATGCTAATTAAGTGCTGAAGTCATTCCTGGGATATTTTGGTCCTAAAGGTGCTCTACTGGATCGAACACAGTGGACTAATTTTCATTTTCAAGAAACCAGTTTCAGATGATTTGAGCCTTGTGGCATGGCACATAACAATGTAGTTTCATTGTTAGCAGCAGCACTCAGGTTGGTTGTGGCATTTGAAATAATGCTCCGCTGGTACTATGGGTGCCAAAAAAAGATCCTGGTTGAAGCAGTCTGGCCATTTTTCTCTGACCTCTGATATCAACAAGGGACTTTCAGCCAAAGAACTGCTGCTCTCTGGATATTTTCTCTTTTTCTCTAAACGTTAGAGATGGTTGGGTTGCGAAATCCCAGCAATTCAGCAGTTCCTGAAATACTCAGACCAGCATGTCAAACACAAAGTGACTTAAATCACCTTTATTCTCCCTTCTGATGCTCAGTTTAAACTTTAGCAAGTCGTCTTTGTCTGCATCCCTAAATGCATTCAGTTGCTGCCGTATGATTGGCTGACTAGACATTTGCATTAAGGAGCAACTAATGAAGCATCCGGTGAGTGTATATTGAACAGCTTTGGTCAAGCAGTAAAGTTGTTTGATATATTACAAGTGTAGCTGGAGTCAGTGATGCCGGTAACGCGTTGCTTAGTAACGCGTTACTCCGAATATGACCCCTTTTTCAGTAACGACTAATCTAACGCGTTACTATTTCCATAACAGTAGTCAGATTAAAGTTACTTGTCCAAACCACTGTGCATTACTATTTTTTTAAGCAAAAAGATTTGGTTTTTTCTTTTCGTCTCAGCGGATGACAAACGCATACGTGTCGTGAAACGTCACATAAGCGACAGGTCACGTTTCCCGCTCACAAGCAGCCAGCGACGTAAAAAAGTGTAAACAACAATGGAGGGAGAGAGATGTTCGTTCTTTAGCTGGAAATATGGTCACTATTTTGAGTTTCTGTCAACTAAAGATTTAAATATTAAGGTTCGTTGTACACTCTGTGTTGGCGAAAAAGTGTTATCTACCTTCAAAAACACTACGTCAAACTTAAAGAAACATTTGGAGTCGCAGCACAGCACAGTCAAACTCACAGAGAGAGTCCCACCAAGTGGTCCGAAGCAGAGAGCCGTGACTTCCGCAGAAGGTCCTACACCCCCCAAACAACAAAAGTTGGACTTTGGTGCAAAACCAGTAAGTGATGAAGAATTGAAGAAGTTGGTCGCGCAGCATATTGTAGAAGAAATGCTACCTATAAACACTGTTGACTCGCCCTCGTTTCGTGCCATAATAAAAAAGATCCCTACTTCTGTTAATGCCGAGCTGCCTCACCGAACGACTTTTACTTCTTACTTGGAGAAGGAGTTTACAGAAATGGAGAGAAATTTGAAGGCCACACTTTGTTTCAACTACCGCGGATATTTGGACTGCTAACAACAGAAGCTATATGGGAGTAACGCTCCACTGGATCAGTAGAACCACATTAGAGCGTCACAAGGTTGCATTAGCATGTAGGCGAATTCGTGGTAGACACACGTATGATGTCATTGGTACAGAAATCGAAAACATTCACTCCTCTTATGGATTACTCAACAAAGTAGTTGCAACAGTTACTGATAATGGATCCAACTTTGTTAAGGCGTTTCAAGTTTATCATCCTGTCACGGAGTCCGATGATGAGACGGAGGAGGAAGAGTCCAGCCCCAAAGACGATGATGTCACTTTTTCTGATCTGTCAGAAATCCTCTCGGCTGAGAATGAAAGTGATGGTCAGCTGTCTCTTCCCCCGCACCGCAGGTGTGCTTCGCACACCATCAACATAATTTGCACACGTGATGTGGAGAAACATTTAACAACCAATGCAGAGAGCAGGGCTGTGTATAGGAGCAGCACAGCAAAATGCACAGCTCTTTGGACCAAATCGAGTAGATCTACACTTGCATCAGAAACAGTGGAAGAAATCAGCAAAAGAAAGCTCCTAATACCAACATCCACAAGGTGGAATTCCTTTTTTGATGCTGTAAAGAGAATTGCAGAAATCCCCATGGGTGAGCTGAATACTCTGTGCACAAAGCTAGGACTGAAGTGCTTCAAAGATCAAGAATACCAGTTCCTGCATGAGTACTGCATGGCCATGAAACCTCTGACTGCAGCACTGGACATATGGAACTTTACTACCAACACTTGAAGTTCTGATGCAGAAGACCCAGGCTGTGAAAGATGACCTCTCCAGGATGACTGCAGGCCTTCCAGATGCCATTGTACAGGTACGCTCTATCTTGAAATTAGTCAGATTTTTTGCTTCATACAATTCACAAACATGGAACAGAATATTAATTATCATTGAAAAATAAGATTAAAACAATTAAAATGTTTACAAGTAACCTAAAACAAAATTAATCCATAATACTGATCTCATATTAGGCATGGTTTGCAAATAATTCAATAACATAATAAATTGTAGGCATAAAAATATCAATTATGTTTTTTAGGCTATTCAGACTCGTTTCGCCGGTGTGCTGGATGACAAAGATGCCCTTCTTGCAGCTGCCAGTTGTCCAAAATTCAAACTCCGATGGCTGAGAGATGCAGGAAGGAGGGAGCGAGTAAAACAGCTTCTGACAGCAGAGTGTTGCACCACTGCTCCTCTGGCAAAAAACCCTGCCAGTGTGCCCAGTGCTACTACATCTAGCAGCCAAGGTGAGATGGACTTTTTCACTTTTGAGGCAGAGCCAGAGGAGGAGACCTATTCTGCAGAAAAAGAAGTCATGGACTACCTGATGTCAGGCTACGACCTTCAGATTCTGCATAAATTTTCAAGCATAAAGACAATTTTTTTTAAAGTATAACACTCCAACCCCATCAAGTGCTCCTGTGGAGCGACTTTTTAGTCTGGGAGGTTTGGTGCTCACGCCTAAAAGAAATCGACTTTCTGACAAAAGGTTTGAGAAGCTTCTGTTAATGAGGTACAACCACTGGTTTACTCGCTCCACTCTACTGTTTCCCCCATAACATGCGATGACAACATATACTGAAAAAACAGAGAATGGGGAATCCAATTTAAATAACTATTTACAAGTAATTGAATTAAGTTTATCAAAGTCACTTAATAAACTTATTAAAGTTTTCAAGTTGATTAACTTAAAACAATTACCTGCAAGGAAGTAAGGCAATTTAAGTTGGACCTGCAGTCTCTTTTTTTTTTTTTTTTTTTTCATAAGATTAGTCCAAAGTTACAAAAGCGGACAATAGTGCTTACATGTGGATGGTATAAAAAGTATCTTAAGGGAAGTCAAGAAAGACTCTTTGTTTGTTTGTTTGTTTTTTTATAAAAAGTATTTATGTTAAGTGAAGTAACAAGACTGTCTTTATTTTCATACAAACAAGTATTTCTGTCAGGAAAAAAGTTTTAAGTTCAACTTCAAATGTCAGGAGATATATTGTTGACATTACTGTTAAAATACACTTCCAATAAAGTGAGTATTGGCAAAATCGGTTGATGTTTTTATGTTGAGGCAGTGGGGAGTGTTATTGGCAGCTTCTGAAAGTAACTAATAAAGTAACTAGTAATCTAACTTAGTTACTTTAAAAATAAAGTAATCAGTAAAGTAACTAAGTTACTTTTGGAAGGAGTAATCAGTAGTCCGTAATATATTACTTTTTCAAAGTAACTGTGGCAACACTGGCTGGAGTTTTGACCTCTTCAGACAAAACCTCACAGGCAGAGCACACGATTTGCATTCACCTTTCCTTTTTATACCATCAGCCATATGGTGCGCTTTAAACTACCTGCAAGGACAGGGTATCAAAGAAATTCATTTTTCTGCGCCACAGCCACACATACCTCATCATCGTGTGTACACGTTTGTGTGTCATTAAGAAAGTTTGTGTGATGTAATCACTGGCAACCTGTCAAACTCACCCACAGTACCCAGAGCGATGTATCCAAGGATGACAATGACAAAGATAACACAGCAAACCACATCAGTGCAGCTCCTGGAAACAGAAGAGGGATGTGGGAACAGTGTGTGACGCAGGAATCCAAGATTACGAGTGGAAAACAGTGGAAATCAGTAATATATGCAAATATATTTAGTAAAGTGTCCCCAGGGGGAATATGAAATTAGCTTCACCTCACAGAGAGAAAGAATGCATAGTGTGTGTTGACAATGTAATTGCTATTGTATGGTAACGGAGTTTTAGCTCAGTACTTTACTTCCAGAGACGAGTAAGTGTCATCTGTGTTTTCAGAGAACCTGCAGTGGAGCTCTACTGACTTCCTGATGAGACTCTGAATGCCTCTCAGGGTTAACTGACCCGCAGCCACAGAGACCGTTATTTGAAGTTTCCACTCTCACTTCAGCAGCCTTAGTCTGCTAGTTTAAAACTGCATCTCAGAGTCTTTCTCCCTCTGAGTCTTTATTCACCGTCTCAGTGTTTCCCAAATAACAAGCTTCCTCCCCCCCGCCCCGACTTCCTTTTAAAAAATGCTGTCCATCCAGCCTGTTTTCAGAACCTCTTAGTGCCAGCCTCAGCCATGAATGAAGCCAAGTTTAATCTACCGTGCCCAGCAGTACCATACATGCATAACCTCCCCTTTACACCATATGGTAATGAAATTGACTTGAGACCCTCATCTCCTCTGGATTTCAAAGCCAAGGTCAAAGGAGGCCTAAACTCAGAGAAGTGCAGTGTTTCCTCTGTGTGCTTCTTTGAACAAGTGAACTGTCCTTGTTTTGTATGCAGCATGGTTACACGGTTGTTTACAGGCACTACTGCTCTTCAGCCTCCAAACACTACTTCACAATTACCAAGCAGGCAGTAAGATGTACGCCACTGATGTACAGACATAATACACAACGTGGAGGAACCCATGGAGACAGGGAGAGTAGCTTAAATAGACAGTAATGTGTTTACAGTGAGTGAAGTAAACTGAATGCATTTTTAAGGAAACAAGCAAAACTATTTAGACTGTATGCTTAGCTCAGACTCTGAGATTTAGACTCTGCTGTTTAATTTAAGCTTGGATTGCAAAGGATTTAGGACTGTTTTCAAGTACAGTAAGTAGATCATTTTTATAGCCCTGCATTAATAACTGCGGTAAAGCTCGCAATCTGTCTTAGCAGCGGTGGTAGCTTGCTGAAAACAGAGGGCAGGAAATCTCTTCTGTCCCAGCAAGGCAGCCTATACTCATTGTTTGCGGTTTTAAAACGACTTTATTATCATCTCTTTGATCTGACCTGCACTAAGACTGCAGATAATTGCGAACACAAAACGTGATTTAGCCACTCAAAACCTGGACGTGCTTTTAAAGATGGCTTTACCGTATCTGGTTTCACATCCAAGATCAATACTTTGATTATGGAGTGATAGAAACTGTTACAATTTGTAACAATTTTCTGGCATTTTATAGATGAGACAATGAATTCAGAGAGTGACTTGACTGAGAGATTTATCTGATGATTTAAATAGACACTTGGCACTTGTGAAATATTTTGAGGTGTAAACCATTTTCTGGAAGCACTGCAATTATTTTTTGGAGATAAGAGAGGAACAAAGGCAACTGAAGTGGGCACAGTTCTCCCAAGTGAACACAGCGGCAGTTTTACACTGACAGTGGGTATGCGGTGTACACAGACAACCTGCTACACTACCAGCAAAACAGTTGCTGAGATTGTGCATGTTATTAACAAAGGGAGGCAAGAGAGTATCGTTTCATTTAATTCAAAAAAGAGCTGTCAGTGTTGCTATGGCAATTATTGAATCCCTCTCTATCCTCCAGCTGGTAAATAAGTTAGCTATCACTCAGTCACACATCCTGTTTGATGAACTGGGAAGATATGAGGGCTGGGAGTCTTAAGCTGAAATCGCTTCATCGTCACACTGACTGTTACTGTAGGTCTGTTGTAGGGCTGGGCGATATGACCCAAAATTCATATCTCGATATTTTTTAGCTGGATGGCGATATAAGATATATATCTCGATTTTTTTTTTTAAAGCCATAAGTTAAGAACAAAAAGAGAGTTCTTAGTCACACTGTGTCCCAGATGTCACACGGGCACTTTTATTTACATACAGCGTAGATGTACATGAAGAAATTACTCAAAAATAAATTATCAGCATTTATTAAATAATCATGGTCCATAAATAAAAGAAAACAATGTTGTTTTTGTGCATAACAAAAAGCTCACAATTGTGCAGTCAAAATGTAAACTAATAGACGCTGAGCATAATAACAAAGAGACAGATTTCACAGCTGCACCACGTCTCTGAACAGGTCCTTATACACACACAGTACGTATCACTCCGCGAGGCTCCTCCTCGGTAGCCGTAATCCTCCGACAATCCATCAAGCGGTGCAGCTCCGTAGCTTAGCAAAGTCATATTAAAACATTTGACAGATTGCTGAGCGCTGTGTACCACATAAAATCGGTTCGCGGTCAGTAAGCACAACCAGAATTCATACATAAGGCGCACTGTCGATTTTTGAGAAAATGAAAGGATTTTAGGCCGTGCAGCCCCTCCTGGCTGCATGTCGTTAGCGCGGTTAGCTCGTTAGCGCGGTTAGCTCGCTAACACGTTGACGCCGTCCAGCCCCACGCACGGTAACTCGCTAACGGAGATTTTCCGCTTTCATCTTGTTATTGCCTGCAGGTGAAGCTATGGGGGAGGCGGAGTTGTGTTCAGTGAAGGAGAGGTGAGGCCGAGTAACGTTGCGTAGAGACAAAAGTGGACGAAAGAGAGGTATACCTGCGGCTCCACAAGTATAATTATAACGTAACATAGACTATATCGATATAAAGGATATTGTCACATCTTATATCTCGTATGAAAATATATCGATATTTTTAAAAAACTCGATATATCGCCCAGCCCTAGTCTGTTGTGATTTTCATTCCCCTCATATGGAAACAACTGCAATTAAAAAAACAAAGGAGGACACAGTGCAAACACAGCGACTCGGCGCTAAAAGAAAGCGACCCTTGAAACGTGCTACGGTCAGTGTTTAAGGGAAGCTGACAAAGTGAGCAGAGTGAAAACAATTCTGCTTCGTTCTCTTATCTCAGGAAAACATAATTAAACAAAATCTATTTGGCTTCCAAACTGGGCTCAATCCCAAGCTTTAGCTCTCTTCAGATGCCTCTTACACATACGTTCACACGAACCAACACTTTTCTCTGCTTGTGGACTCTGTTTGCACGCAGTACTGCTTAGCAAGAAAAAAAAGTCAGTACTGGAACCTTTGTCAGTGCTACGGGAAACTTTTGTGTCAGTATTATATTTGCAAGGCTGATACTCTGCAGGAGCCAAGGTGACACAGATGGCAGAAGTGCCACAGAATAGCGTGGGTGCCATTGTGGTGTGAATCTGCCAGACTGTCCCTCCTTTGTAACAGACATTTACAGGAAGGAGGGCAGATCTTCACACAAAAGGGATATTTCACATGGTCATGAGAGCCATTAGGGACAAATTTCCAAGTGAACAGTATTCCTGACAAACATTAGGCCCAGTTCGGGCGAAGAGAAAGAATCGGAAGCAAAGTTTAACGGCACACTTATTGAAGGGGTAATTATAGAAAGGACTACATTAGAGTGGTGGAGATGTGACAATGACTGGATCTTTGACTCTTATAGGCAAATAAAATTAGCACTACAGCAAGCCCACTCCTGTGTAGCTTGCAGAGGACTGCTCAATCAACAGATATGGTTACTTCATTTAGGCTTTGAGCTTACATGAAAACAAGGCGACCACAGAGTTGGTTCTCTTCCAGTTCTCATTAAGAAAAGCCTTTGGGCCACAGAAACATCAAAGTATCCTTGGTGCCTTCACCCACCAGTAGCGGAGAAATGGGCTGGAGAGGGTGGGATAAAGAGGCACAGGAGAACTGGAACATGCCTCCGCAGCAGCGTGCCAGTCTGACGTTGGACATAAAAGAAGTAAAAACCTACATTATCTCTGAAAATGACTAATTCAAGAAAAGCCTACAGTGACACCCTCAAGGAGTTTTGCTTCATTGCAAAATCCCACCTGTCATTGTAATAAAAAAACGTTTTCTTACAATCTAATTTATCAGGTTGAGGAAGGATAAAGATGCTACTAATATCAAATCTTTTTCATCAGATTTACAGCCACGTGAAGAAGAAAGTATGGCCTTTTTACATGTTTATGTATCAGGACGTAATAAAAAGAATCTTGTTCTTGCAGGTTATATAATCAAGTAAGTACAACCTCTGATGAATAACAACAAATTACATTTTTATTTACTTAACCCGTAAAGGCCCCCCCCCCCCACTTTAAAGCGTCTTGCTTTAAAATGACATGCCCAACGTGACCTGACTTTTTCTCTGCAATTACAAACTCTGTGTAAAATATCTTGGTGTCAAAATAAAGCTAGCACTTCATCACAGGTGTAAGCATCACAGCAGATGCCACTGTGTCAAACTAACTGAGGATAAAACAGAAAAATATAAAGGAGTTTTTCCTGGTCTGGTCTTTTATAGCACATGACACCCTTGAAAATGTGCTGCGGCAGATCAAAAAATAATTGTCTTATAACAATATGAATCAACATATGGACAAAGCTTGATGCTGCTGAAATGAAGCAGAGAAAGTTGCTCAGGCTTTATTAGAAACACAGCTTTGCAAAATTTGGCATAATTTGTGAAAGTCAACATTTCTTTGGTATTGAATAGCAGAAATTAGGCTTTCTTGTCAGAGTCACTTTTGGGGGAAAAACAGGTGGTAAAAATGGTAGACTGGTGCGTAATAAGCTAGCGAATAATGCAGAAAATAGAGATTTCTGATGTAAATCTGGTCTCAAAGCACACTGAGTGATAGAGCTATGCAGGAAATAAGACAGCAAAAGTAAGAGGGAATTCATGACAATGTCTTTCAAACATGAAGCATAGTTTTCGTCTTCTTTTGCTGCTGGTTCAGTGAACTCTGGAATGAAAGTGACGAAACTTGCAGTTTCTGAATCTGTCAGATGTCGGCTTTTGTCCGTGCTGTCGGGTAAACGGGGGATGTTTACCTGCTCTTTAATTGTTAGCTGTTTTAGCTGTTTGATGTTGTTGAAATGGTTTTGTGAGCTTTTAGCTGAGATTCTGATGAATAGTTAACAAAAACGCAGAAGCCCTATGTGAAAATTTAAATAGTATATTAAATATCAAATGTCAGTTCACCAGCAAGCGTGACCGCCTCTATAAAAACAGACGTTTTAGAATTTTTCAGGTCTGGATTTTGAAGTTTTTTTTTTTTGTTTTTTTTTTCTAAATGACATCAGAAACAGCAGTATGCGACATTACGTGATGGCAGAGCTTCAGTTCATCCTTTGTCATTTTTTTTTTTTTAAATAAATAGGACAGGGGGAATGAATGAGAGAAAGAGGGGGAGAGAAAGAAAGAAAACCAAAGGGGAGAAGAGACGGTGAGAAGGGGGGGGGAAGAGAGAGAAAAAAAAAAAGAACTCCTGGGTCACCTGTATGGAGGAAAAAAAAAAAACAAACAAAAAAAACAAACAGAGGAGACAGCAAACAACAAAGAGCAACATAATAATAGAGAAAACAAAGCACCATCACAATAAACTAGCTAGTCATAGATATCAATATTTACTAAATAATAAACGATATTGTGCAGCACGCAAGATAGACAGCGCACAGTGTGCTTTGAGGCAGCAGCCAAGAAAGCTTTAGTCCGCGTCTGTGAATACCCATGTGTGCATACCTGTGTGGATCAGCATGCTTGCATTCCAAAGGTTTCTCCATGTAATGATCTGCTAGGGAGTGTGGGGGGGCCACAGCCCCGTCCTCCAGGGTGTGAAGCGGGTATGGAGGAGATCAAAACTCCAGACATCCAGAGGCCCCCAGAACACAAGAGACCATGGAAGACCAACAGAGGGGCAGCCGCGCCACTGTTCCAGTAAGAGCTGAGGAGAGTCCCAGATGAGGGCTCGCCCAGCAGCCGCAGAGCAGAAGTCAGGGGGAGTTGCAGTGACGCGCCCGTGAGCTCCGCCGGCCCCCAGCTGCGCCTGAGTGACCGAGCCCCAGGCCGAGAGGCCGGGGGCACCCCACCTCCAAAGGGGCCCGAGCGAGCCCCAGGCCCCAGGCCCCGACAAGCGGCCGCCAAGGAGTGAGCCGGTGTGTACCCGGACGCCCACCCCCAGACACAAAGAACCACCAACACACCGACACCTGAGGGAGTCCGCCACCGGCAGGGGAAGTGGTGGTGGGTGGAGATAGGCCTCCAAACTTTGGAGGGCCTGAGGTGTCCCCAGAGAGGTGGCGTCTGATACCCAACCTGACATATAGACACAGACATACAGGCACACACAGACACAAACATCCATTCCCACCCTCATGCTCTCATATGCACTCACTCCACACTCAACCAACGTGGAGACAGACATAAAGAGACGCTGTACACACAATCACACTCCCCAAGCGTACTCTACAAACCGGGTCTAGGTACCCTTGTCCCTGGAGGGGGGAATTGCACCCAGACCCAGGTGGTGTTACCCTTTTCCCTGCGGTGGGGAGAGGCAGACCACCCCGACTCCGCAGTAGCAGGGAGGCCCCACACCCCAGACCGCAGTCGGACGGCCAACTCCTCCTACTAGCCCTCCCGCTCCAGCAGGCCGCAGAGAATGGGGGTGGGAGAAGACTCCAAACCTCCCTCCACCCGCTCATTGTAGTGTTGATGCATATGTGTTCTAAGGTGCAATTAAAACCCAGGAGGGCATGGAGCTACCTGCCAAGGAGCAGCAGGTAAGCGCATAGTCCCTCCTGCTAGCCCTCAATGACTAAGTGTATTTAAAATTGAGAGGTGGGCAACGACGTCAGGGGTGAGGTATACACCCTGATGGTAATTTGGACTCCGTGATTGTGCCCACCCCCAAGATCCTATATGTATGTGTAATGAGAGTGTGAATAATGTGAATGTCTAAGTTGTGGGATAAAATTGAGGCAGAGGCAGCCAGAAGGGGACGGGGGGGGGGGGGGGGGGGGTAGCCTCCTCTGCACCCTGGTGACATACCCCCACTCCAAGGCCCTGCATGTGTGGGTGGTTGTGGAGGAGCGGGAAGAGGGAGGCAGCTGGAGATGGGGAGGGAAGGAAGGGAGGGGCAGGTAACCCCTCCCTGGGGCCAGCTCCCCCGCTGACCCCAGTAGGCACTCCCACCCTTCGCGACCCGCCAGGGAAGGGGGGCCCAGGCCCATCAGACCGGGGCCCAGTGCAGTAGCGCCCTCCGGCTCCACAGAGCCCGGGACAGTCCACCCAACCCCACCACAGAGAAAACTGCACCCACCCCACCATCCACACATCTTCCAGACTACATAAGACGGTAAACGCCCAGGCTGAGATCTTCCTCCACCTCTCCTGTATCTCCCCCTCCTGCAGAGAGTTCCTGAAGAGAAGAAAGCTCCTGCAAGATGTGACCATCCCCCCCACCAGTTGAAGAGCCCCCCAGGCGGCTCGACGCACCGGCGGCACCCTGCTCCAGGGCCGGGCCCCCATGCACCCACCCGCCCACAACCCCGGCAACACACCAACCAGGACCCAAGCCCCCGAGGCCCGGTCCGGGTCCCAGCCCAGAGACGGAGCGCCCCCAGAACCTCACGCCCATCCCGGACCCACCCAGGGGCAGCCAGGTTGCCAGGTCAGTAACCCACGTCCGTCAGCACAGACCCTCCCCTAGCCCCGCTGCACGCAGCCGCGAGGAAACAGTCACCTGAGAGCCAACAGAGCCCCCAACTGGACGTGACCGCTACCCCGGGTTGAGCCCCCCAAGGAAGATGCCTCCGGGGAACCCCCCGACGCCCTAAGCCTGTCCCTACCCCCTCACCAATCACAACAGTGAAGGCGGGACCAAACTATGACCCCCCACCCCCACTAGGTGATGGAGCTGATAAAAGGGGCCCAGAGCAATTGATCTAATGTGGTGGCAGAGGCTGTGTCAAGACTAATGTAATCTAATACATAATTTCTATATTGGTTAGAATTAAGATTATTTTTATTTTTCCAGTTCATGAGGACTGTTTTCTTGGCTATGCATAGGGCAGTGAAGATCATATGGGCTATATTCTTTTCTGAAGTGACATTATCTAAGCTGCCCAACAAACACACTAAGGGGGAAGTTGGAATGTTACATTTCAGACACTTTGATAAGTCTTCACATATCTCGCGCCAAAACTTTTGCACTGGTGGAAAGAACCAAAGAGCGTGGATGTAATTGTCTGGTGTATTGCCTTGACAGTGTGAGCAGTTGTTGGAAGATGTAAAGCCCATCTTGAACATCCGATGACCTGTATAGTGCACTCTATGAAGTATTTTGTATTGTATTAATTGCAGACTGGGATTTTTAATTAATTTAAAAGTTTTTAAGCAAATCTGAGACCAGAAGTTTTGGTCTGGGTTGACTGATAAATCTGCTTCCCACTTTGCAGTAGGAAGGGATATTGATTCATCTAATTTCGAAAGTGTTCTGTATATTTTAGATAATAATTTGGGGGATTTAAGAGTAAGAAAATGTGCCGCACTTAGTGGTGTTTGTAATTCAACTTGACTGAGGTTAAATTTCTTTTTTACTATGGATTTAATTTGTTGATATTCTAAAAACCTTGTCTTGTTGATCCCATATTGTTCAACTAGTCTGTCAAATGGAATAAATTCTGTTCCCTCTAATATATGTTCTAAGTATTTAATTCCTTTACAACTCCATTCTGGGAAATTAATCATATTATTGTTTTGTAATATGTCAGGGTTATTCCAGATAGGTGTACGTTTGCATGGGATTAATGAAGACTCCGTTATTTTTAGAAACTCCCACCATGCTGTTAGAGAAAAGCTGATGTTGATACTTTTAAAGCATTCATGTCTTTTGATGTTTGAGCTAATAAATGGTAGGTCTGAAATCTCTAGATCCTTGCATAGTGCCTGTTCAACATCTAGCCAGGGCTCAACTAAGAAGGTATGTTTTAACCATTCTGAGATGAACTGAAGCCTGTTGGCTAAGAAGTATTGGTGAAAATTAGGCAGATCTAATCCTCCTCTATCCTTGGTTCTTTGTAGCGTTTTTAAGCTAATACGCGGGGATTTATCTTTCCAAAGGAATTTGGAAATATATGAATCCAGAGATCTGAACCAATCTTGTGATGGTTTGTTAGGGATCATCAAAAATAAGTAATTTATTTTTGGCAAGATCATCATTTTTATAGTGGCGACCCTTCCCATGAGTGATATGGGTAAAGATTTCCATCTAGTCAGATCGCCTTCTACTTTCTTTAGAAGTGGGATGTGGTTTAGTTTAGTTAAGTCTGAAAGCTTAGGAGAGACATTAATACCTAAATATTTAATATTTCCGGATTGCAGTGGGGCAGAGGAAGAATTATGGAAGGAGCAGTTAATGGGGAGAACTGTAGATTTTGGCCAGTTAATTGAATAATCTGAAACTCTTGAAAACCAGTTTATTAAAGTAATTACCTCAGAGAGGTTGGTTTGTGTGTTTTGCAGAAAAAGCAACACATCATCCGCATAGAGACTGATTTTATGTTCTATGTTCTTACATTTTATGCCCTTAATTGTTGTAGCCTGTCTAAATGCTGCTGCTAGAGGTTCGATAAAAATTGCAAAAAGTGAAGGGGAGAGTGGGCATCCCTGTCTGGTGCCCCTCAGGAGACAGAAGCTGGAGGATGTCTGGTCATTTGTTCTGATACGAGCCGTTGGGGAATTGTATAATATTCTTATCCAGTTTATGAAAGAGTTTCCAAAACCAAATTTGTGTAAAGTTGCGAATAAAAATTTCCAATTAACTCTGTCAAATGCTTTTTCTGCATCTAGAGATAATATTATGGTTTCGATGTTTTTATCGTATGAGTAGTCTATTAAATTAAGTAATCTACGTGTATTTGTTGAGGAGTGCCGACCTTTTATGAAACCAGTTTGGTCAGGATGAATTAAGAGGGGGGTCATTTTCTCTAATCTCTTTGAGAGAGCTTTGCAGATTATTTTAAGGTCTACATTTAAAAGAGAAATTGGACGATAGCTTGAGGGAAATAAAGGGTCTTTGCCTGGTTTTAGCAGGAGACTAATGTTGGCAGAATTCATATTTGGTGGTAGTCTGCCCTTTTCCTCGATTTCCTGCAACATGCTGTGGAATACTGGTGCCAAAATTGTCCAGAATTCTTTGTAGAATTCTGCAGGGAAGCCGTCTGGACCTGGAGCCTTATTATTGGGCATACTTATCAGGGCTTCCTGGAGTTCACTTGGCGTCAGTGGCGAATCCAGTTCCATTGCTTGACTGTCTAGTAATTTTGGAAGAGTTACGTTGTCAAGAAACAGATCAATTTCATTTTTAGATGGGTTTATTTGTGGTGAGTATAAAGTTTCATAGAAATCCCTAAAAATGTTGTTTATTCTTCCAGGATCATATATTGTGTTCCCCGATAAATCTTTAGCAGCACATATAGTTATTTTTTCTTTATTTATTTTTAGCTGGTTAGCTAGAAATCGACCTGATTTGTTACTGTGTTCAAAATTCTGCAAGCGAAGTCTTTGTATAAGGAATTGTGTTTTTTTATTAATAGTTTCATTTAATTCTAGTTTTGTTTTGCATATTTTGTTCAATGTTTCCTGATCTTGGTGGGGCGCGTAGGCTTCTTCTAGTGATTTGATGTTTTTTTCTAATTCCTGAATATTTTTGTTTTCTTCTTTCTTTTTGTGTGATGAGAAAGAAATTATTTTACCTCTCATCACAGCTTTCCCTGCTTCCCATAGAACAGAAGCAGATATTCCGGGAGTGTCATTAAAGTCTAAATATGAAGTCCATTCCTTTTTAAAGTATTTAATAAAGTCTTCATCTTTAAGTAGTGATATATTAAATCTCCAGTTTTTACTTGGCGTAGTATTATTCTTGTGCATTAGTGTTAAAGATACAGGAGCATGATCGCTGACAGCTATAGGATGAATCTCAGTGTCTGAAATGTCACACAGCAGTGAGCTGCTGACCAAAAAATAATCCAGACGAGAGTAAGAGTGATGAACATGCGAGAAAAAAGTATATTCCTTACTGGTGGGGTGAAGAGAGCGCCATGCATCGCAAAGACCAAAGTCGTTCATATACTGTTTGATTATATTTGTGGACTGCCAATTACGCTGAGTTCCTGTTGTGTTGAGCCTATCCATTTCTTCATTTAGTCCAAGGATTTTGAAGTTAATATAAACACAATGTCAAGAAGGAAAGTGTCAGCAATGACCTTAAAGTGGCTACTGCTGCTGCCCATTATTTTGGAAGGACATGTCCAAACAATTTCAAGTCTATGATTCTTCCTGTACAATGGAACACATTCAAGACAGTTGCCAGTAATTTCACCTCAACATCAGACTGTGCTCAGAGAAATTGCAACCCACCCCCCCAAAAAACCCCAAGAGCTACATCTCAGACTCTACAAGCATTAGCAGAAGCTTATTAGCAGCTCTTGACAGTACAATTAGAAAAAAGACTGGATAAGTATGGCTTGTTTGGAAGAGCTGCCAGGAGAAAACCTATTCTCTCTACAAAATACATGGCAGTATAGCTTAGGTTTGCTAAGTTGCATCTAAATTACCTATTAGATTTCTGGAACAACGTCTTTTGGACATTTGGCAAAACCCAAACATAACATCTCAGCACTAAAACCAACTATCAGCATGGCGGTTTAGGCTTGTTTTGATTGAGTCAACTTCCACTGTATATCAGAGTATTCTAGAGTCAAAAGTGAAGCTGTCCATCTGTCCAGTGACTAACACTTGGCTGAAACTCGGTCACGTAGCAGGACAATCATACGGTGGCCCTGAGAGGCCAAACCGACTGCAACTTAAGAAAACACCAGCAATAAGAAAAACGCTGCAAAAGCACACAAAACACAACGGAAATAAGAGAAACAGATTTCCAAAAGCACAAGGGAAGTGTTTCTGGGGAGACAATAACCTGACGGACCAGTTGCAGGAACCAAAATATGCTAAGAAATGCGCTGGGAAACACTTAAAAGAAGTGGAGGATCTATTGGTTTTGTGAGGAAAGAAAAGATGAAAGATAAGTGTGTTAGCCTATGAGATTAAAACACACTTACCTAGCATGTTTTGGTTCGTCGGGTTATTGTCTCCCCAGAAACACTTCCCTTGTGCTTTTGGAAATCTGTTTTTCCTTTTTCTGTTTTGTTTTTTACTATTTCCTTTGTGTTTTGTGTGCTTTTGCAGCGTTTTTCTTATTGCTGGTGTTTTCTTAAGTTGCAGTCCGTTTGGCCTCTCAGGGCCACCGTACAATCATCCCAAGCACAACAGAAAATCTGCAACAGAATGACTGAAGAGCAAAGAATCAAGGTGTCACACTGGCCCGGTCAAAGTCCAGACCTCAACCTAACTGAAATGTTATGGCAGGAGCTTAAGAAAGTTGTGCATAAACAAATGCCTTCAAACTGTAAAGAAGAGCAGGTCTAAATGATCCACAATGATGTGAGAAACCGATAAAGTCTGACAAAACAAATACTCCAACTTACTGCTGCTAAAGGTGGTTGTGCAAGCTACTGAATCATAGGGCACACTTATTTTTTCCGCACACATGTAATTTGTCAGACAGTGGCTACTACAGATATAAGCAGTGTCAAGCTCAGTATTTGCTATCACTTTGCTAGCTGAAAAAAGTAAATAAGAGCCTCGGTGCATTGTTGTATAATGCTAACACTTAGTAATGTGGACATTTTGTTACAGCCTGGAGACAGAGTACTCGTTATCATGAAATCTCTTGTGTGTACATCTGTTTCGTGTGTGTCTGGCTGGCTGCTAATGTGTGTCATTGGGTTAACTCCAGCCACCAGCTTGACTTATGGCCATTGATCTGTGTGGTGGAGTGTAGAGATCTGCCAGCACTCAGGCCTCAGTCTTTATTAATGTAGCATGACAAATAATCAATCTGTCAGCCTCAAACAGCAGTGTGCGCCAAAAAAATGATACAGTGAGCAAACTCAATACACATGTAAGAAGTCAGATGTTTGGAAGGTCAGTTCATCAAAATAAAAAAATGCATATTACACTAAAAAGTTGTATCGGTGTCTTCTGTTTCCAGTCTTACACAATCCAGGTGAATAAAAATTAGCTTCTTGTTATAAACTATCGAATGAGGGTGATGATACAATGTCTCAAAGTGTGTCTGTAAATGTATTTTACACAGTAGTCTGAGGATGCTTAGTACCTGTTCTGAACAGGCCCTCTGAAGTTCGGGTCAAACTTGCGAGGTTCACCTATAAGACAAAAAACAGTGCAGACAAATTAGTAACAATACTGTGGAGCGATCAAACGAAGCAGCTATTCATTGACAGAGTTAGCAAACAGTGCACAGAGATAATGCCACAGCAAAACAGACAAAATATTCTTTAAGTCAGATGACCATTTTTATGACGCTTCTGCTTTTGAGCAAAAACGTAGAGCAAAAAGAAACATTACAAGAGCAGGATCATTTTGCTAAAAATCTGTGAAAACACTTTATTACAGCACAGGCGATGAAAATGTTCACCTGCTGTGGCATTCAAACGGTCAGCACCAACTAACTAGGTCATTTCACAGTGCAAGTTTCCTAGCAAATCTGGCAGAGTGGGAGCAGTACAGTAAGGCAGCACTACAGTAAAGGCCAAAACAATATGAACAGGGAAGTATAATAAATCATCTTAACGAGTCTTAATCCTAGCAGCTTATTTGGGTCATACTGAGGCTTCCCCATTTGACCCAACTTGAAACTGAAGCACAGTTGCAGCACTATTTGTCACCCGTACTCTGACTTGTATGTGAAACAGATGCAACTGCATTTATCATCGGTTGCTTCTTTGGTCTATAAGTAGCCTGCACCCTGAAACTAATTATGACGTGTTGCTGAGGACCTATTAATCATCACACATGGAGTGCAATATCTGTAAGCAGCTGGGGCAGACTTAGGGGCATCACGAGTGGGCCTATTTCCCATCTGCCTTTTTCCCAGGCTGATCCTGTCCAGACGTATGAGCCAGTTTTGCTTCTGAAAGTGTGAGGAATGAGTACACTGTACATAGCAAATACATATTATTCAGCCTGTTCTTAATGTACTGTACTATTTTAGAACACCCACAACCGCCTCCCCCCCCCAAAAAAAAATTCACACACAAAAAAAATCATGTTCGTATCCACTAAAAAGACCAGAAATCAATACATCTCCACAAAGAGCATTGTCAGTTTGATTTTGTTTGGTTAAAAACATTTACTGTATAGTAATGTTGCATTTTAGTAATCAAACTGCAAAGTATAGCGTGCTTTCTGCTCTCCTGAACAAGGGAACTCAACCGTTAGAGCACAGAAAGTAAGTTACTGCATTTTCTGTAGCTCTTATTTATTTGTCATTACTGTTGAAAAAAACCTGCATTCATCACTTAAATGAAAAAAGGAAAGGGAATGCATGTTTGCATTAAATGCTAGTTCTATTATCAGGCGAAAATACAAACCTTAGGCCTAAAATGTGCTCCCTGTAAGTATAACATCAAGATAATCGCTTTCGTCTGATGTGGCTTTTTACCTGAAAAACTGGAACAATCGCGGCTGAAGAACGCAGGACACAGACAGTGAAATCGAAATAAAGTCTTTAATTATTTGCAGAGAAGAAGTCAAAGAAGGTAAACAATACAGGGGCAGACAAAAAGGCAAGATGTCCAGGGTGTTGGTGCAACTCACTGGGCCGAGCATGCGACACATATGGTGTAAAGCTTTTGCGTTGGGCCAATAAAGTCTGAAGAAAAGTTCCAAAATAACAAACAAAAAAAGTCACAAGATGAGAAAATCCAAGAAAACACAAATAACAAATGAAACAATAAACAGGATAAACTAGAAAACAAGAGGATAAGCACAAGCACACAGCTAGAAAGCTTAACAAGGAGAGTAATGACGACGGGGCAAACAATCACAAACGGGTCAAAACAGGAAGTAAAATTATCAAAAGTATAAGCAGGTGAAGAGTTACAAAATAAAACAGGAAGTGACTTAACAGAAACCTAACATCAAAAAACAAAAAATTAACACAATGAGAGCGCCCAGCTGAACATTGAAGGCCAAAGTTAATTCATCTCTGCCATCGAGCATGAGTTACTGCAGAGGTTAATGTGAAATGAACAAAAGCATTGGCTCAACTTTCTTTCAGTGGACTGTGTACACTTGTGCATTTTTAGAATTACATATTCCTCTATAGTCCGTTTACTACTGTTCATGAAATGTTCAGTTTATCTTTAACCAACCTGTATCACGTCCGTCTTTCAGTAAAGCCCAGAAGCTGCTCCTCACAAACTGCCAGATTACATTACGGATCCCAAAGTGAGTGTTTTACCACTCTTGAAAAAGTGTCTGGCGTAGTGTTATTCCTATGTGGTGTGACAAGAGGGATTTCTAAAGCCAATATTGCCGTATAATGACAACACACTGAAAGACAGTAAAATGAGTCAGAGTCCTTTAAAATCACATTACTTCCTCTCTGTCAGTGCGCCCCAGGGCAGCTGTGGCTATAATGTAGCTTGCCATCGCCAGTGTGTGAATGTGTGTGTGAATGGGTGAATGACTGAATGTAGTGTGAAGCGCTTTGGGGTCCTTAGGGACTAGAAAAGCGCTATACAAATGCAGGCCATTTTTTACTAAAGTGCTGCAGTCTGAAGGACAGAAATGCCAAAACCCTCACCCAAGAGGAAAGAAATGGGCTTGCGGCAAGTGAACAAAAAAAGCTACACACGAATAATGAACCATTTGTCATTTATGTATGTAGATGAAGCATAAAAACACAAATAACAAGAAAGGTTCATCAGATAACGGGTCGAAAAAACGGTCCCTCTTTTGTTTTCCAGAGAGACTGCATACCTGCATGCAACCAAAGCCTGCTGAACATTACTGGGTCATTACTCAAGACTACAAATAGAAACCAGAAAGCTTCAAATATGAAACATTTTGTCAATTGCCAAAATATTCTACATGTTCATATGCATATATCTGTTGGGAGAGATAAATGCACCCTGAGCACATCAGGCACTAGTCTGAACCACTGGACTACGAGAGTAAAACAGAGGAAGTGGATGACTTCACTAGCTGTTGCTTAAATAGACTGTATAGTTGTGATGGCAGCAGACTTGGCATGACACAGATCTCAATAACTGAAGTAGCAACTGCTGGGCTTTGAGCTACAATTAAGGATGATACACACAAGTTTAATGCTTATAGCACCACACGCAAGTGAAGATCAAATAGTAGTACAGCAAGACATCCACAGCCAGAGATGGGCAGTAATCTGATTACTTTTTTCAAGTAACGAGTAAAGTAAGGGATTACTATTGCAAAAACGGTATTTAGATTACCGTTACTTTCCCGTAGGAACGCTGCGTTACTGCGTTACTAAAACCGTGATTTTTTTGCGAGAATGTCTCATGACAGTGACGTAAGCGAGTGCGACGTTCGTGACAACAGCTGTGTGCAGATCAACAGTGGATCATATATCGAGTGCAGAGAGAGTATGAGCGTGCAGCGTTTAAAGCGTGGAAGTACTGACCTTACTTTGAGTTTGATTCCATAAAAAGTGACAAAAACATTAGTGTCCGCTGTGCGTGGGAAGAAAACTTCTTTTTACAGTGAAAAAAACCCCTAAACTTCCAACAAGCACCGAGTAGCTACGACGTAATGGGAAACTCACAGAGAAACTCGCGGATTCTTCCACTGACCGCGGCACACCTGCACCAGGGTAAACCTCCGCCTACCCCACTCCTGCTTTACAGGTGAAAATAGAGCAACAGGACCGCTGAGTCTTTGATGTTATTTATTTTCTGCTGTGTTTTACTTGCATGTATTTGAAAGACTGAGTGTAAACACAAAAAATATTTTATTTTATGAGCTGGAATGTGCAGAAAATAGGTTTAAATGTTAAACTAATTTCTTCCAGTCAGAGAATGTTGCATATAATTAAATCTTTGCTTGATGCATAAAGTTAAAAGATTAAAACTAATAAAACAAGTTTTAAAAAGAGACTTTTCCATTTGATTACATTTTGTATGATGGATTATGCAGAAAAAGTAGAATTGGGCTGAAAGATCTATCACTTTATCACCTATTCAGGTTGTAAACCGTGTTTTTAAAAAGTAACTAAGTAATTAATTACTTTTGAAAATAAGTAATCAGTAAAGTAACGGGATTACTTTTTTGGGGAAGTAATCAGTAATTAGTTACTGATTACTTTTTTCAAGTAACTTGACCAACACTGTCCACAGCACGAGACAGTGAACCACACCAGCATCTGAAGTATAACGACCCCAACCAGCCTGGCTACTGTGTGAGACTGGCCTTTTTAAAATAATAAGAACCAAATGCATCAGGAAAGTGTCACACTGTCTTTCTTGACCATATTATCTGAAACATTCAGTTATATGAAGCAACAAACACATCAACTGTTCACGGATCAGTGGAAATATAACACTGATATCACCGCAGTATTGTGAGCACACAAAAACAACTCTGGTAGAGCTGTTTTAGGGGTCCCGTGTTTTTTTCCATTCTGATAAAGACCTATAGTAGAGAGGAAAGAAGAAGATCAAAGGTTTTAAAGGATGTACTTTCGAATGTGTGTAGGTGTGATGATGACAATTTCAGCTTCTTTGTCACAGAAGCAATAAAAGCTACGAGCTGTCCCCCTCATGCTACTTCATTTGACACGAGAATTTAAATGTTTCCTTTCCGTTTGTCCTTGCTGTTAAAAACTTCCGTTTCCAGCCATCTGCTTGGCTATCAGTGAAAGTCACTCACTTGAGTGGTGTTTTAGGTCAAAAAATGGTAGATGCTCTGGATTAATTGTGTGAATTCCTCACCCAAGGACACAATGTCACAAAACCAGATGCTCTTTGCAGCTTTTGTCGCACTTCTATTGAATAAGACGACGCTGAGCTTATTGTTTTTAACTCAGAAGTCAGTAAGGTTGACAAAAGAGCACAGAAATGCTAAAATTGTGTAACAGATACACAACAGGTAAGCTGAAATAATCAACGCTAACAACAGGGCAATACTATGAGATCCTCCACAAATAATTTAGCTGCCAAGTACTTTATGTCAGACAAAGAGAGAAGCAACTATAATCCTCTTTATCTGCACCTACAGTCAGGTAGACTGCAGTGGACTGCCGTGTGCACCAGTAGTCCTTGTTTTTCTCGGTAGCCACATAAACCCGTTCACCACCTGCTGCAGGTTCTGTTGGGTGTAGCCCAAAGATACAGATACAGATAAGAATAAGGCAGTGTGCAGTCTGATTCTCTGAATACTGAATACTAGGGCGACCTTGTTTGTCTGCCTGTGAAGAAACTGTAGACAGTAAGGGCCCAGTTAGCTGGTTAGCAGCCAATGAACATTGAAAAGCTTGTTCAAGTGTAAACCTAAGGCAGACGATGCTGCTCTTTCAAATGGATGTGATGAAATAAAAGAAAAATGCTAAAGTAGGTCAACAAATATATTTGGGTGGTCGTTAATATAACTGTAAAATCTTTGTTTGGGGAAACACTTCCCTATAACAGCATCATTTCATCTCATTAACATAATATTTCAACCAATTAGACTATTAGACAAGGCAACTATTAGTAAGAATACAGATTTTATTTTAATATTACAAAAGTCCGTCTCCACAGTGCTGGAACTATTGCGGTGGAAACAGGTTAGTCCATATGGTGAGTGGAGCTGAATCACACTGGGATCAAGGAGAGTCAGTGGTGAGAAGACAGATTGTGGTGCAATAAATGTCAGGGGGCACAGTTTTTTCCAGGTTTTTCACAGCAGAGGGACCAAGTGGTCTGGCACTGGTTAAAACCCAAAACTGCCAAAACAATGCTGCAACAGGAACTTAAAAACCCGATTTCTACAATAGCAGAAATATTCAGCAATTCAGTTCACTCATATCTAAAATAAATACCTAATATCTAGATACACTAAAAAAAAAATCTCACACCTCTTCATTCTAACACAGTAGCACTGAGGAGAAGGAATATGTGCCTGAGCTAAATTTAGCTTTAGCTGCTTTCCTGACTCACAACACGAGCCTGAGTGTTTCCACCCGGCTGTTGTACCTTTCTCCGACCCTCAAATCAGATTTCAGCGAAGGGTTAAGAGAAAGTGTTGAAAATCATCAGCGATGCTGGGCCACCAGCAGACTCTGCATTAGATAACGGCTGTTTAGCCTGCACTGCAGTCTGCCAGTGTAGGAGATGAGTCTGGTGGAGTTTGCTGGCTGTAGTCAGACTGAAGGGGGGTCTGTAGTCAAAAACGTTCGGAAAAAGCCTGGCAGGCATGCTACACTGGGACAGCTAGAGTCGCTGTTAGCTGCATAACTGCTGGTCTCCTCTATTGACATAGTGTTAGATAATGCCACCGTGTCCTTCTGTGACTGAAAGATTTATGCACAGCCCAACAATCATGGTGGTAATCGAAAGCTCTGAGAAAATAAGGCTTCATGGGCTGAAGAATTATACATCAGGATCAGACAAAGGCTTTGGCAGAAACATCTCTCCACAATTCCACTTGTATTCCTGGCTGGTCTCCCACAGCAATAGGATTTATGGATTCATTTGGAGGTGTGAGAACATGCATAAAAAATAGTTAAACACTTTCGATTATCATAAAATTAACAGGATATCTGCATACAAGCAACTTTTGCTCTCTCATAAAAGACGTTTCAGCAGTTGATGGACGCAGATCCTTTTCCCTACATGTTTAGGTTTGTAGAACAGCTAGTGTGACGAGGACTCTTACTGGCCTTTTACACGCTACTATTTTCATTGCACAACAGAAACGAGCCCGCAAGTTGAGACAAACCTTTTCTTTCACTTTACCAAGATTTCTCCTGTTGTATGTGTATCAGAAAGAAGGGGTGGTGGGTATATCATATATTCCACCTGTGATTATTGTATGATTGTTTCTTTTGTCATCAACATATATATTACAAAAAGATGCTGCATAGCCTGAATAATTCATGCAAGTCTTGTTATTTAGGCTACAATGAAATAGTGACTCCAGGAAAAAAAGAAACAAAACACTTTTTAGGAAACTGATGTTTTATTTCACTCAGTTTCTATCACGGGTGACTTTGGTTGGTGGTCAGTGCCAGTGGATGGTCAATCAACTTGCCTGATACACTTTTTTATTGACCCCAAGCCACCATAACATTGTTTATGTCCCACTCTGTTTCCCAGAGTATAATTGAACGGACTAACCAGGTCTATCTGGTGACTAATTTGAACATTTTCTTTTACATTTATTCACCTGCACACCACGACTGCGAGCAGAATTTCCTTGATGTAGTTTTGAAAACTCCGGCACATTAACCAGCTAGTCCCAGCAGGCCCCCCCAGGACGCTGTTGTGGGAGCCCTGGAAATCATTAAGCTACCTCTTACTAGATTCTCTTGTTGGAACCTTGGAACCTCCAGCTCCATGATGTTGGACCGCAGCCACCGAAGGTAGCTGTAAAAATCTGCTGCCAGTTTCTACAGCTACTCTAACCAGAAACTGCAGGAGGTGGAAAACTGGATTTCTACCTGCTAGATCAAACTCACCAAGGCGGCAGAGCAGAACAGACTACCACTGCCAACTCCGAACCCAACAACATGTTTATTGTTTAGTGAAAGCACACAAGCCAGATCTATGCTAAAAATATCATTTTAAGGGACATCTGTGGACAATTTCATGATCAATATAAACCAATAAGCAAAGGACTGGGTGTATTAACTCGTCAGCTCTTTTCCTCTCCGTTTGCCTCGTCCCTTCTCCTCTCTGTCCTCACATATACTGCATTTCAATACAGCTCCATTTCTAATAAAGCTGTTCTCATATGCACATTTTTCTGTTTCTTCTGGGAGGGAACAAGCATAGAATAATGACTTGGATGTGGCCAATTAACTACGTATTAGTTCACTGACACAAGACATCTTTTTCAAGCCGCTGCACTGCACTGCTGAAATCCTGTATTTACATTTAAAAATAACTTCTCAAACAAAATGTTAGAAGCAACAGACTTAACTCCTGATCAGCTGCTGTGCTGTCAAGTGAATAGAGCAGAGCGATATGACCAAAAATATTTATCACGATATACATTTGAAAATTTGCGATAACGATATAACTGACGATATAATTGACACGAGACAAAATACTTTACAACTCCACAACTTTATTAGTGCAAAAAACCCCATCAATGTATTTTCACTTAAACAAGCAGCTGTTTTTTATGTGCATTAAAGTTATATAAAAATTAACAGTGCAAATGCAAATTCCTCGCTGACAGTTTAACCAAAAGGCGTTTCCAGTGGAAACTGGCCGACACATCCTCAGCATAACCATGTATGATATCCACAAAACTTAAAAAGAGCTTATACACACACAATACAGTAACATTATGTTGAAGCACAGTACGTATCACTCCGCGAGGCTCCGCCTATGATAGCCGTAACGCTCCGACAATCCATCAAGCGGTGCGGCTTCGTAGCTTCGCAAAGTCGAACTAAAACATTCGACAGATTTTCGAGCGCCGTGCACATAAAATTGTTTCGAGGTCAGTAAACACAACCAGAGTTCATACATAAGGCACACGGGATTATAAGGGGCTCTGTCGACTTTCAGAAAAATCAAAGGATTGATTTTAAGTGCGCCGTATTTTCCAAACAACACGGTAATAACGACGGCCCGCTAGCATGCGCTACCAAAAATAGTGCTTTGTTGTGTATCTGACGGACGAAAGCTAAACCAGTTCCACACCAGTGAAGCTGCAGCACTTTTACAAACCAGTTCTGGTTCATCTGTTTCATTTAACGATCCGCTTTCGCCCTTCTCGTTCTCCGTCGCCGCCATGCTTTTTCCGTCATGTGCATATGAAAACATGTGCGTTTTACCCATATTCTATCGCCATATTTCATTTTTTTATCGTTGCCCAACATTATACCTAGGGATGGGTATCGTTTAGGTTTTATCCGATACCAGTACCAAACCAGTTCTTTTGAAACGGTGCCGGTGCTCAAACGGTGCTCAAACCGGTGCTTAAAGAATGGAGAACACAAAATTGGTCCAAAAACCTCTCATGTTCAGCTGTTTTTTGTAAAAAGATAACAATGTTAGCCTTTTCTGCAGCTGTGGGGCATATATGGTATCTAGGGTTGCCAACTCCCTGAAAAATAAATAAGGGACACCTCGTGGCCAGGGCCGGGCGACCCAGTTGTCTTCACCCTTCCCAGTGTGGTGAATTTTCTAGCTCTTTTTTTGTGTGTGAAATTATTTTTTTAACCATTTGACTTGAATTTGATTTAAGTAGATGTGTATTCTTTGTGATATGAACACATGTGAAACAAATGATCATTTAGCCATTTATTTTTAGCTCAAAATGACAACATTAACACAATAAAACAGGTCTCCTTCTTAAACAGAAGCCTGTCATGCTTAACTTTTGAGAATATAAGTAAATCTTTCTTTAACTCTGTCCTGCTTAACTTAAAATAATAGAAAACAATAGAAAGAAAAACATTCTTGTAACAGTGCACATTTAGTGCATTTAGTACAATTGGCTTCAGCTGAGGTATTATTTCAGCTTTTCTAATGCTAATCAGCTGCTCCTGTTTGTAAACCCGCTTGTTCCCATGATTACGCATCTTAACTCATCATCATTATTCATCTATGTATTACTTTTATGTATTAGTCATCTATTTGTTGTAATCATCTATCCTTGCAGTTGTTTATTACACAAAATAAATTATATTATCACACTTCTGGCCACATAGCGCTGATATTCACTGCACATGCCCATATTAACTTTTTCCAGCCAGGTGTTTTCCTTTTCCCATTCTTCCCTTTCTCTGAGGGGAACAAACATTGCTGCTCTAATGCTGGGCTTACACTGTGCGATTTTTGGCCGATTTTTGAGTGATCGGACCGATTTTGGCCTTCATCGTGCATCGTGTAGTATACGTGGGGTAACGAGAAGTGATTAACACCTCACGACCAGCTCCCGATCAATCAATCGCTCGTGAGGGTCTCACCACAGCCGCTCACACTGCTCGCGCGCAAACACGTAAACGTTGGTGTAAAAGATGGAGCAGCACGGCTGTGCAGCGTGTGATCTGGACACAAGCGATGGAGGCACAACTTGTAGAACTTTGGAAAGCTCATCCGAGCCTTTTCGATGTGGCATCACAAAATTATCACGACCACAACAACCGTGAAAATAGTTGGATTTACACTGCTGCTCAATCACAGCTGCCTGATCAATGTTTTTCATTAGCAATTTAGCAAAGTTGATGGTGGTGGTGTGTCTGTGTGAGTGAAAGACAGAGAGAGAGCGCGACAGATTTTCTGTTATAACCTTCATTTTATGGAGGCACAGTGTGAGCACTCAGGTCAGGCATCAGAGCATCGGGCCGTATAGTGTGAGAGTACATCGTGACCTATGAACTTCTAACCCCTGCGAGTCAATCGTGCAGTTTGAGCAGGAGCTGAATAACGCGACTGAAAAAAAAATCGCACAGTGTCTGCCCAGCTTTAGGTGTACTGTCGTCCGAGACTTGCACCGCAGTGTCGGCGTTTGTTTCCCTGTTGGCCATGCTTCTTGTTGTGGTCATCTGTTGCCTTCCGGTATTTTCTCCGCAAGCGACCTTTCATCGACCAATGAGATGAGCGGTAATCTGAATTGTCATACTCGAATTGTCATAAGTGTGCTGTCAGCTCATTGGTCACAAAGCAGGAGAGGGGCTGGGAATTATGTTTTCAAACAAAGCATTCATTCCATTAAAAGTTATAGACTACTTTTGATTCTCACTGTATTACGGGACAAAGTGCGTCCCTTATTAGCTCAATACGGGACGTGTACTTTTGTTTCGAAATACGGGACGATTCCGTATTTTAAGGGACGGTTGGCAACCCTAATGGTATCACTCTTGGCTGGAAGCAGTGCTTAAACAATGGAAAAAACACAAACTTTGTCCTAAACCTCTCATGTTCAGCTGTTTTCCACTTTTTCTTTGGTCATTTTAGCCTTTTTGGCCAGGGTGAAGAGAGTATCTGCCATCAAACAAGAAGACAGCCGCATGTAGCTATGATGATGTTTGCTAGTTCACCTTACATGCATTAATGTAATGACGTGGTTAGCCTACTCAACGTAAATTACACACGAACAACATTAAGCTACTCACGCAGAGAAGAACGGCTGCTGCTGCATCATCATCCTCATCATTTCTGCTACACTGGCAGGGCTAGGGGCCAGGACTCTCCTCTTTGTGTTTTGGGGGGGATGTTGCATAACAGGCAACCCACCCGCAGTAGATGTGCTCGGTGTGAGGTCTCGCAGCAAGCTATCAAATACGGCGCATTTCTGGGCTTTTAAAAAAAACGCTATGCGTCGCCAGGTGTTTCATCGGATTCGAGGTGTTACCTCCTTTGACAGTATCACAGTATCAGCTTAAAGCACTTGTTGCTGCTGAGTTTGCATCTTTTGCTGTGAAGTACAGCCAGACTTTTGACCGCTTCGCCTTGGACATTTTTAATCTGTAGCTCTGCTCTAAAAGAACGTACGTACCTGGACCCGCCTACTATCCTCGGAAACGTAAAATGATTGGCTAGAAGTGTATCACAGCTCAGGAAAAAAAAGCACCGAAATAAAGCACCGAAATGTGCGCTGCTTTTCGGTCTGGTTACTACCGTTTACGTCAGAACCGGTGCCATGATGGCACCGGACACCGGTACCCATCCCTAATTATACCGGTATTACCGTGAACGGTGTGATATGGCCCAGCCCTACAAGTGAATGCTGCTCTCATTGGTTCTCTGTACTCGCATATACGTCTTCCTGAAAGGGTGTAGGCAGCAGCAGCCCTGCTGGATTTCGGGCGATCGTGGCTCAAGAGTTGGCAGTTCGTCTTGTAATTGAAAGGTTGCCGGTTCGAGCCCCGGCTTGGACAGTCTCGGTCGTTGTGTCCTTGGGCAAGACACTTCACCTACCGCCTACTGGTGTTGGCCAGAGGGGCCGATGGCGCGATATGGCAGCCTCGCCTCTGTCAGTCTGGCCCAGGGCAGCTGTGGTTACAACTGTAGCTGCCTCCACCAGTGTGTGAATGAATAGTGGAATTGCAAAGTGCTTTGAGGGTCTCGAAAAGTGCTATATAAATGCAATCCATTATTATTATTTAAAGCTACAGATACTGCAACAGCCCACTGGAACAGCGAACCAAAAAAAAGCATATAGAGAGATGGAAGAAAGAATGATCTGTGCTTGAAAGACACATTTTGGAGATATGTGAGACTTGCGTTAATGTGTTAAAAGGGGTATGATATGGGACCTTCAAGGCCCATATTTACTGTCAGATTCTGAAGTGCAGGATGTGCTAACACTGACTACAGAAAATCAACTTCAAAGTGACAGTGCTGGAAGCAAACCAGATCTAACAACTGCCCTGGAGTGATAGGACTTCAGAGAGAAGTCAGAGAAGCAGTTCATTTCAGTGCATTTCAAAATTTAGGAGAATAACCTGCAGACTTACCTCCTTTGAGTCACTTGCTCAGAGATTACACGCACATTTATTGCGCTACATCATATATCGATTACCACACATAAAATGGGTGGAAATATTAACTGCGGAGTACAGCATAACACACCCTCCAGACTACAACTTGTTCACTTCCCTTAACCCGTTTCCACCCTTCCCCTTCCCAGGGTTACTCAGCTTGTAGCCATAAACACATCCAACATCAGCACAGGCAGACACAGGCACCAGTGTCCCCTGGCTCCACTGTCCAACACAGGCCTCTTTCATACAGTGGTCAGGCAAACAGCTCGAACACTGCAGGTGCTCTGCATGGGTTGGGTCAAAGGAGCCATTTGGAAAGGACTATTTTTTTGTTGTTTTCACTCTCTGTATTAATCCACATTTCCAGGAGCCGGAGAGAGTGAAGTGCTGAGAGATTTCACTTCTGTCAGAGCTACGTTGGGTTAGAGTGTTAGATCCAGCAGTAGTTAAAAAGAAAAAGAGAAAACAGAAATTTTAAAAATTCAGCATAATGATGTTGCTCGGCAGGGGAGGCATAGTCTGTAAGTCTGAATGCTGTGTACAGTATATTCATTCATATTTGATCAAAGCACTGGCTTTTGCCAATCCATAGAGGAAAGCAACATCAGTAATATGGCTTTGGGATTTTGTGTTTTCCTGTAGTCTTTATTTAAAAAGCTACACATATTCAGGTTTCTTCTGCATGACACAGTAGCAACAGACCTACTTGGGTGGATTAACTATAAAAGGAGATACCAGGATTTTCTGTAAAGCACAGGTTTATTGTCAAGGTTTCATAGTTGAATCAGGAAATACACACGTAGGATCACACAGGGTCACGAAGCCAAACGTTAACTTGCAAGTCTCCTACAGTTTCATGCCAAAAACACAATAATCTGTTCTGAAAGAATCAAACAGTTACATCAGAAGACTTAGTGTTGTTTGTTTTTTAAAAAAGGAAAGAAAAATGGACAAATCTCTACGTAGCATCATCTCACCCTTTTTCTCTGCCTTTCTTCTGCACAGAATCATATTTCTTCCTTTCTTGTACTTTCTCTCTTTGGAGTACAGTACAGCCTTTAAAGTGCTTTTCTCCTCATTGTAACAAGACAACAACATCTCAAGCTCTGGTTTAGGTTTATGTACTGGAGTCCCTTGGGATCCTCTTAAATCTTAGCAGATGGTCAAGAACTGCACTTGGAGTATCTGACTTGCTAGTCCTCTGGGTTAATTCCTACTAGTAAATGAAGAGCATTTACTGGGCACATAGTGGTAACTGACATCCTTTCAAGCAGTGAGAATAGTGGGACATGGGATGGGATTCAGCCCCCGAGAGGGGTGTCAGCATCTGAGTGTCAGATGCTGACAGCTTGGCCTGCTGCTCCAAGCAGAAAAGTAGCAGTATTGTATCTTTGTGACCTTGGTTACTTCTGCTGGAGGCTCCAGGCATGTCAGTGGCAGCCCTGGGTTTCTGTGACATGAGACTCGCAACTGCTACTGTAGATTAGTGACATGCTCAACTGGCTTAGGTCAGGATTTATAAAGACTTAAGAGTTAAGAGGATAGATCTCAATATCCAAATATGCAAGGTGAGAAAACACATATTTAGGGTGTCATACTCTACATACATAAAAAAAGGCCAAACTCCTGCAATTACCCACTCTTTCTTTCACAGTGCCTCTGTAGTGATGTATGAAAACAGCCTTAGCCTTTAAAGACAACGAAAACAGAACTGATCAGCTCTGATAATTAGTATATGTGGAAAAAGTTACCATATATAATCCTAATAATCATATAATCCTACCCTTTAGGCAGGCTTGTTTGCATGACTTAGGAAAATTAGATTTTAAGATTTCTGTAATCATTGAATGACTAATTGAGATGAGTTTTTTTTTTCCTGTTTATGCGCCTCATCTCATTTTACACATTAAAGTTTTATGTGAAGCATGATGCAATTGCGCTTTTAGGAGTAGCAGCACAGTAGGAAGGATGTAACACTGCTATTAAAAAATGTCATCATATGCACTCTTTTCTACTGCTATATTTTTTTAAATAAAAGGCTGGCAAACTGCTGAAGCTCGAAGGGACGAAATGCTTCGCAGAAATAAAATCCAGGTCTGTCAATTTAGTCTGTTGTTAAATGTCAAGCACCTGGCTTGTAGAACTGTAATAATTAGTCCATTAATATATTAGGTGATTAAAGCAAATTAATTGATATTAGTTTAATAACTTCAGTCACTTGTATGCAAACATTTAAAAACATTTGCTGACTTCACTGTCTCAAATGCATAACTTTCTGCTCATCTTCTCTGTTTTTAGGCATACTAATTGCAAAAGCTCTTCTCCAAGGGAGGCTGGGGACATTGAGAGAGAGTGGTCCATGGTCCACATGTCCATTGTCGACACTGCTGTAAGGAGCAGCAGCCACTAGGTGGTTGGCCCCTTAACCAAATGGTGGGCAGCAGAGGTGAAGGGAGCCATCAAGCTGAAGATGGAGTCCAAGTGAGCTGTGGTGGCTTGTGGCAGCTGACGGTTACCGACAAGCTAAGTGGAATTTGCATATAGAAGTAGCTGAAGAGAAAACTGGGATGTGGGAGTAGTTTGGTGAGGCCTTGGAGCAAGATTTTCGGTCATCCTAGAAGGAATTCTGGGAAACAATCAGGTAACTCAGGAAGGGCAAGAGGTCTAAGGAGCTTGGAAAGAAAAGCGTCTGGACTTCTTTAAGTTGCTTGAAGACATTTCACCTCTCATCCAAGAAGCTTCTTCAGTTCTAGGTTCAAATGGTGAAGAGTCCGAGATTTAAGCCTTGTGGGAGTGCCCCCCACCCCAAGATGGACAATGGACCCCCTAATGATCCTCTACCTAATCACACGAGCCAAGGTACGAAAACAGGTGTAGGTCACAATCAGTTCTTAACTTTTATGTATAGAATTTCTAGGTGGAGCCTATTGGCAAAAGGTTTCTGCATTGGCGGCCTCAGGATCACATTTCTTCTCTTTGCAGATGATGTCATTCTTCTGCCTTATCAGGCAGTGACTGCCAGAATAAATTAAGGTGGTTTGCAGCTGAGACTAAAGCAACTGCGATGAGAATCAGCATCTCCCACTTTAATACACTGATGCTCATTCAGAAAAGTGTGAAGTACTAACTCTAGTTACCGTCAGATGTATTCGTGCCACAGCTCCACTCCTGCAGGAACCATATGAGGTGGTTCGGTAAACTGACTAGGATGCCTTGTGGACACCTCCTAGGTAAGACATTTTAACCACGTGCTACTAGGCCCACACTGCAGAGATTATCCCTCTCAGCTGACCTTGGAAAGCCTCGATGAGCCAGAGGAGATGGCCCGGGATAGGGAGGTCTGAGCGACTGCTGCCCTGTGATCCAAATCTGGATCAATGGCAGAAAATGCATGGATTGTTTGAGTACAGGTAGCCATGCTGTCGGGCACACAAGTCTTCTCTAGTTCCACTGATCACCCAAGACTTAAAACAACTCAAGACTATGTGCCTGGCATGGGTCTTTGGGTTGTGTTTCATAAGTCACTTTCAGTGTCACTTATCCTTTTAGTCCTAAATAAACACTGACTATATTTGTTCTGCTAAGTGGAGATTTCAATTCTGCTCGTTTTGCCCACGAAAACCTCTCTGCTAAATGTCTTTTTCACAGACTCAAATGAACGGCCATCCAGTATTATGCAAAAGTGAATCTCAGAAAATATTTACTGACACACCCTATCATAAGTGTGAATAATATAGTTCAAATTTCAGGCACTGGCATGGCTATTGCTTAAGAAAATGCACACAAAAGCACATGCTCTTGTTAAAAATAATGAGAAGAAATGCCACAAATACTAACAAAATCCTCTGCAGGGTGAGCATTAGTCTTCATTTGAAACAGGTATTTGGAGTGAATAGTGTCACTTAAAAAGCCTTTAATAGCACTTAGTCTAGGGTGCAAAATGGGCCATTCAGCCGCAACCTTCTCCAACTGCAATTTCACACGAAGATACTGTGAATGTTTCGATTATAAACCATTGCCCTCAGCTTCCTGTCAACAGTCTGCATTGACTCAGTATAAAAATGCAGCGTTTAGGGAAGCTGCCCATGCGAGAAATTTGTTAATTAACAGTGTGCCCGACTCAACACTTTCTGTGGTGAATGGAACTCATATCTATACTGTTACTTACAAAGCTGTCACAGAATGATTATGAGCTACTCTCCTATTTTTCTGACTGACTGAACATTTCAGCAGTACAGTGAACACTTGCTACATAGTTAGAAATGTTATATAATAAACTGGCCTCAAGAGAACACTTGAATCTGACTATTAAGCAAATATAGGACAGTTGAATGTGAAGGATATTATGGCTCTATGCATTATGTTGCTCTTTTTCTTACAAATACAATCATTAATCAGCTTAACTTTATATTAGGGTAGGTAACAGTGTGACATTAGTAAAATAAACTGAAGTGCTCATCATTGAGTCATCATGAAGGTCTTCAGCCTTATCAGTCTTTTTGAACTTTTAGGGTTACTCACTATGTGCTGTGATCCACAAAACAGATGTTTTAGTGTGTGAAACTTTACTTTCCAGTGTAATTCAACAATATCATGATGTACAGTATTCTGGTATTAAATTTAAACAACCCAAAAACCTTTACATTGCTCCTTTGCCAAGCTAGCCGTTTGAATAAAAGCACCGGGGAGTCAACAACATAAAGTAGCTGACCTGAACACTGGGAGGCACAATAACTCCATGCTATTAAGGCTAAATTATATCCCCTAATTAATTGCTGCCTTCTAATCCATCAATGCAATAGAATATAAGTGCAGGTACACTAAACGCCAACCGTATTCTGTACATTAATAATGTATACATTACAAGTTATACACGTGTTTGCTTCAGTTAGCCTGTTACTCGTGGCATTTTACACATGTCAGGTTTATGATGCGCTGCAAAGTACCAGCTTAAAATTGTGAACAGGACCTGACTGGAGTCTGACATTCCCAGTGGTGAGCTGTATGTCTGTGTAGAGCACTGAGAATCAACTACTGCTGACAGGCTGTAGTCTTGACTGGCAGAGTGCTGGAGTCATGAGGTCTGGGGGACAAACAGGGGCAGAATATAGGGAGGAAAAAATAGAAAAAAGAAAACACAGCAGCTATCCCCAGTAGAAGCTGTCAGGAGCAGACCTGACAATGCCTGTGCTACTTTGAGTTATTTTGTGGGCATTGTGACTGTGTACAATTTGATCAACGATTCATGATAAAATGCACGTGTACTTGATAATAATGCAGAAGGCTGTGTGAAAACCGATAAGAATGACATATCATCTATCAAATTAAGTTCTGCATCATCCCAGCGGTTGAACCGAATAACTGAAACATATCTTTTGGTATACCTTTGATTCTTTCTCACATTTCTCACATAAAAGGGCCAAAGATTTGGCCTATCACTGTGGCAGATAGCTTTGTCTGGATTTCAGTGACACCGTAGCTTTGCTTTTCAGTAGCCCAATAGTACCAGCTGAAAAAAGGAGTAAATCTGTGAGAGGGGAAAAAAGGTCAATCATTCAATAGAGAGAAAAAAAATTGTATTAGCTAGGGAACTCTTTGTTTCATAAAAAATACTCTACTGTCTGTGTAGCATCTGGTGTTGATAAAGGATTATATTGTTTTGATGAACAACATGATTACTCAAGCGGGTTAATGGACAGTGGATCTGCACATGGATTATATATTCCATTATATGCCTGCAGGGGCAAAAACATGCAAGTGGGAGAGAAGAAATATCCTTTGTTACGGAAGAAGGACAACTTGCTGTTAACCTTTACTGTAAGACACATTATCTGGAATGCTAAATTAGGAAACAATGAAAAAAACACTACACCTCAATTATTCCTGCACATTTTATTTTAAACCCCAAATGTTGTTGGACGTCAAATAGGCTAAACAGTTCTCAGGAGTGGACACTGGTGACCTACCTTGCTTAAGTCCCTGTAAATCACAGCAGGGAATATTAATCGAGATTAAAAGGATTACACAGAGTGAGCAGGGGACTAGTTAACTTCAAATGACGAATGCATTAGGTGACTGTCACACGAATGCACTGTCAGCTTTATAAAAAGCTTTAGAAGGAATTATCATCTGACTGTTCCAACTAAAATATCATTAAGTATTATGATAAAATGATTTTATAACGACCCTGTCTCTAATTAGCTACTTAGTTGGTCTTTTATCATAAAACATGATCATCTTTTGGCTTTGGATTGGTGTAGGACAAAACAAAGCAATTTGATGACATCATCTGGAGCATCAGAAAAAAAACGACGGGCATTTTTTTCCCCTCTAACTAAAAATTGATCAATTAATCGACAGAATTGTGTGCAGATTAATCGATAATGGTGGCTAACTGCAGCTCCCACTAAAACCCTAAAGCTGTCCCGTTGTCATGATGGTATACAGCAGTTATAGGGCATAAATACATCGGCGTTGACAACAAAGGCGACATAATAAGTGGAGCAGAAAGTGGAGATGGGACTATTCTCCTACCGTGGGCACTTTTACACCTGGTAAACAAAGCAAGGCAAAAGATCACAGCACTGCAGTTAATCAAAGCCAGACGCACGGATTCTTTTCGAAGCATATCCTGCAACGAAACTCGAAAACACGTCCTTCTACTTATTTGAGCCAACATCCGTTTGAAATGTTGTCACACCGTTACTGCGTATTTCACGCCAACCTTTAAATAGCCCTACAATAGTTAGCAGCTGATAGTGCAAGCTAGCTACCGTCCCTGAACGCACAGCAAAGGGTTAATAATAAAGACTCGGGCCAAAGAAGATATTGTTATATCCTGCTGTCATAACGTTACACGGTACAAAGGCAGAAGAAAATCTCCTACAACAAAGACAACCCGACTCACCATAGTAAGAGGTGGGGATGTCCGTTTTTCTAGCCATGGCACTTAGCAGGACAGATGCAGCACCGTCGTCTTGGTTTTGGAGACTGCATATGAGAGACGAGGTGAACCCCAGCTGTTTCAATGCCTCCCAGTAGTCCCGTCGTGAAATAAACACAGAGGTCTTGGGCTCTTGGTCGGAGGATGCTTCGGCCACGCAGCTGAGCGTCAGTCGTGTTTACAGCGCGACGTCATTAATTATTCCAAAACGGCCTTAAAGGGGACGCTGCGCACCCCGGGCCCCTGTCCCGCTTCCCTTTGTTACATTCAAAGCTCTCTCACACACGCAGGATATTGTGCAGTTTGGGCATCAGGCAGCAGCCGATTTAAGCAGCTGGTGAACTGCTAGGCTAGAGTTAGCACGCTAACTCCTGCAAAAGGAGTAGCCGCTACTTGTGTTAATTAATAATACAGTCATTTTTGCAGCTAGTATTTTTAGGCAGTGGCCACTCTGTCCGCACTGAGCCGTCCAGTGGAGAAACACTGACCTCAGCTGGGTTTTTCGTCACATTGCACATCTTCCTGAAGTCACCAAAAGTGACAGAAAACCTGCCAAAAAATCTGAGAGGTTCAGGTTTGCAAGGGATCGGTTTTTAAATCAGGTCTGACACTTGTTAAAAATCACCTAGTGTTCGACATTGGAATCACAGTCAGCCTTGAAAATAAATGATGCTGAGGAGGCCAGCTGCACAGAACAAGTACAATACCTCTGTGAGCGCACGGGCAGAGATAATAAACTGCAAAACGTGTTTGCATATTTTGAGAAATGTGGTGAAAGAAGGCCACTTCTCAGTCTTGCACTCATGGAAAAACATTGATTGTGGGTATTGTATGTCCACTCAGGATGTGGAGACTAACCAGGAAATCAATGAGCAGAAGAGTTGATTGGTCACCATACCTATTAAAGCTGCAACCTCAGAGATCAGCCCTGGATGTTACCTCCATTATAATGGAATATAATCACCTTTTAATGACAGTATATCTGAAATGTTAATACCTAATGAGAAACTGGACTGGGCATTTGTATTAAACTGACATCTAAAAAGTGATGTCTCTCTTAGAGCGCTGTGAATAAAAGTAATGAGAGCTCAGGCTGCCAAAGGCTGGTCATTAAGAAGGGATTGACTTCCCGGGGACAGATTGCATGTTGATGTGGCAGATTCACTGCCAGTAGCACACCAGGAGAATCAGAATCACATTATAGCCAAGTGCAATAAAGTAAATGTAGGACAATTTGTCTTTGTGACATTGGTGTAGGACAATAGTTTCTCAGCTTTTTATGGATGAGAACAGTTTAAATGAAACAACACAGAGATCCAACTGAGACCCTCAGGCGTGACTAATACAATTGATGTATATATATATATATATATATATATATATATAGGGTGAAGGTAACGGTGGTCCCCGTGGTAATCGGAGCACTAGGTGCGGTGACTCCCAAGCTAGGCGAGTGGCTCCAGCAGATCCCGGGAACAACATCGGAGATCTCTGTCCAGAAGAGCGCAGTCCTGGGAACAGCTAAGATACTGCGCAGTACCCTCAAGCTCCCAGGCCTCTGGTAGAGGACCCGAGCTTGAAGGATAAACCGCCCGCAGGGGCGTGCTGGGTGTTTTTATATATATATATATATATAAGAACAATAACACGATTCGTACAGTAGGTAGACTGTGGCTCCCTGCTAACTGTATTATCCAGACTTTCCATTTGCATCCATCTCCTCCACTGTCATTCAGTGAAAGAGATGGATGCCACCAGCTTGCTTATTGCATAATCATGAGGGTACAGAACAGATGCAGTCACATTTTACGCTGTTTGCTATCTGTTTTTTCACACCTTATGAAAAACAGGTAATTTCTTTATCCACATCAGCTCTCCTCTTGCAGCTCGGAGAGTGAGTTTTTTTTTAACTTTTATAATCAGAGGCAGAAGGCGATGCTTTTAACACAATCACCCTTTGTCTTTTTCTTTCAGTGGTTACAATTGCTGCAGTTTCAATCAACTCCGCAGACACTTACAAATTGAAACCCTCCATGAGTTCATTCATAAAGGGTAATTTAGTGCCAATGTACAGACCGAGCATCGCCGTACTGATGAGCAAAACAAGTATAGAGTGCCGCAGGTCATTGGTATAGTGTTTTTTTTCAATCAGTTGGATAAACACAACAAATCTGAGAGACATACATTGCACAATGGGTAACAGGAAATTGCATCTGTGATTGGTGAGGATGCCGGCCGAGGAGTCAATGATCTTTGTGTAAGGGGAGACAATTTACAAAGAGAATGGACACTTTGTGTTTTCTGGGTTTCACAATGCCAGAGCTTGTATCCAGCTTTTGATACTCTCTCTTTTGTGTGATAAGTATAGGCTCCAGTGTTTGCCTGGGAGAGAGAGAGTGCAATAACATTTTAATTGCCACACCAACACCTGCACCATTCTTATCTTCAGGTGCATTACAGACTTATTTTGGTAATACAGCTAAACCGGTGCATTGGTTTTTCAAATCATTTATAAGGATACTACTGGGTATTTCACTTTCTTCACTATTATTCATCACTTTGCAATAATAAGGCAATAATTATAATGTTATATAAAGTATCTTTTTGTCTAGGCAGCTCTGCTGGAGAGAAAATAAAATGTCATTAAACCAGTGAATATACATGAAGATGCTCAGCTCTGATTCATTTACACTGTTGTCAAACTTTTCAGCGTTTTACTCTTTAACATAAACAACTTTGTTAACTGGGGAGGTAAGAGCACTGTCTCGACTTTCAGCTTTTTAGATGTCACCCATGTACTCTTCAAACTGGGGACAATATAACGAGTAATTGCTATTGGCACAGCAAACAGGTGCAAAGAGAGCAGATTATTTCCTTCATATTGTGTTTGGCTCAACACAGCCAGACAGCTGCCTGGCGCCTCACCGAATAGGAGGTCGGAGTTAATTAAAAAAGGTTTTGTTCCACAGACATTTGCCTTGCTTTGCTTGCCGTGTGCTCCCTGAGGCTGTGTTTTGAGATGCGTTTGAGACCTCGGGGACTCGTCTAATCAAAACACACAGACTGCTAGCCACCTAATCCTCTGGATTCACGATAACAAGGTGCTGTATGAGACACTGCTCCTTGGTGTTGCAGATAATTTGGCGATTACAAATAGTCTACCGGTGGTGTAGGCTTCTATCATCTAGTGCCACAGCAAAAAAAGTCAATAACAAAACTCTTTACAAAACTAAGGTGTGGATGTTATACTGCATATCCATTGCAGGTAATCATTATTGCCTCAACCTGCAAGCTGTGGTTGTTTCTGTTATATAATTCATTTTAACTTTGGCACTGCTCTAAACTAAGCGTGGTAGGTCATACGATATCATAGGTTTTCATCGCTCACTGGCCAAGTCCACTATAATATAACTCACTTCTTTAAGCTGATCTTTTGTTAAACAGAAATGTTCACACATGACAGTATCTTAACTTTGGAAATCTATGTAGGACTTAATTTAAATTATACTGACTGAAATCAACAAACATGACCTGACAGTGTTGTTCTCAGAGGCTTAGGTTAGTAAATGATTGCTTTGAACACTATATAACAAAGTAAATCAAGCCTTTTTACATGGGTTTTCAAAAACAGTTGTATCTGTCTAAGTTGTACAGTATTCGCTTATATTGAAATACCAATGTCTGTCAAAACTAAATATACTCTTATTGCTTCCATAGGAGTTAAGAGGATAAGTAGCAGCCTGGTGCTAATCAAATGCGTTTGGTTAACTGACCTCGAGCAAGTGTGAGCACATCTATAAATGTTTTGACAATATGTTGGTCTGGATCATTCAGACCACAATCTTCCTAGAAGTGGACGTTCCATCAGGTTCCCTTAGACACTACGAGCCTCTATTAGCATTTTAAGTGCTACAGTTCAACACTGTACAATTAGAGGAAGTCTGAACAAGAATTGCTCACTTGTAAGGTTTGCCAGGAGAAAACATAATCTCTTTACAACGAACACAACGGCAAAGATTTGTAAAGTTGGATGTAAATAGATCAGAGGACTTGCTTCTGAGACTGAAGTGGAGATGCTTGGCTATAATGCACAGCATTCAATTCAATTCAATTTTATTTATATAGCGCCAAATCACAACAAAAGTCGCCTCAAGGCGCTTCATAGATACAGAGAAAAACCCAACAATCATATGACCCCCTATGAGCAGCACTTTGGCGACAGTGGGAAGGAAAAACTCCCTTTTAACAGGAAGAAACCTCCGGCAGAACCAGGCTCAGGGAGGGGCGGGGCCAACTGCTGCGACCGGTTGGGGTGAGAGAAGGAAGACAGGATAAAGACATGCTGTGGAAGAGAGACAGAGGTTAATAACAGATATGATTCAATGCAGAGAGGTCTATTAACTCATAGTGAGTGAGAAAGGTGACTGGAAAGGAAAAACGCAATGCATCATGGGAATCCCCGGCAGCCTACGTCTATTGCAGCATAACTAAGGGAGGATTCAGGGTCACCTGGTCCAGCCCTAACTATATGCTTTAGCAAAAAGGAAAGTTTGAAGCCTAATCTTGAAAGTAGAGATAGTGTCTGTCTCCTGAATCCAAACTGGAAGCTGGTTCCACAGAAGAGGGGCCTGAAAACTGAAGGCTCTGCCTCCCATTCTACTTTTAAATACTCTAGGAACAACAAGTAGGCCTGCAGTGTGAGAGCGAAGTGCTCTAATAGAGTGATATGGTACTACAAGGTCATTAAGATAAGATGGGGCCTGATTATTTAAGACCTTGTATGTGAGGAGCAGGATTTTGAATTCTGGATTTAACAGGAAGCCAAAACAGGAGAAATCTGCTCTCTCTTTCTAGTCCCTGTCAGGACTCTTGCTGCAGCATTTTGGATCAGCTGAAGGCTTTTCAGGGAGTTTTTAGGACATCCTGATAATAATGAATTACAGTCGTCCAGCCTGGAAGTAATAAATGCATGAACTAGTTTTTCAGCGTCACTCTGAGACAGGATATTTCTAACTTTAGAGATGTTGCACAAATGGAAGAAAGCAGTCTTACATATTTGTTTAATATGTGCGTTGAAGGACATGTCCTGGTCAAAAATGACTCCAAGGTTCCTCACAGTGTTACTGGAGGCCAAGGTAATGCCATCCAGAGTAAGAATCTGCTTAGATACCATATTTCTAGGCTTTTCAGGGCCGAGTACAAATACCTCAGTTTGATCTGAATTAAGAAGCAGAAAGTTAGCGGCCATCCAGGTCTTTTTGTCTTTAAGACATTCCTGCAGTTTAATCACAGCAAAACTAAAAACAGCACCTCAGCACAAAGGGCTCATATCTGCTGAATGTCAAACACAGAAGTGGAGGGGTAATGATTTGGGTTTGTTTTGCAGCCACGGGACTTGGTCTCTTTGAAATCATCGAGTCGACCGTAAAGTCCACTGTGTACCAAACTATTCTTGAGTCAAATGTGAGACCATCTGTCCAAGCTTTAGCTCTTGGACAGATGGTGTCCAAGCTTTAGTTTAAACTGAATCTGCTTTTTCAAATAGCTGCATCTATTCTTTGGATGTCTTGAAGCACTGACCCTTTTCCTTTCTGGTCTATGAGACCTTAATACCTAACACAAAGCAACCATGACTCTTTCAACATGGAGCTTATGTCGTTGCATGCGTCTTCTCTCACTGTTTCATTTTGAAGGTGTCAACAGACAAAATCTCAGTGAGTGTTTCACACAAAAATAAGTCAGGAAAAGTAACCATCTTTTTGTGAATCTTCTCACATTTGGTGTAAGTCATCTTGAGACCCTTTGGATTAATCTTGTCATCTTTTGCACGTTTGAAGCAGAATCTCAGCTCGGGAATAAATGAGCAACTGAGAGGTTATAGGAAACATTTTGATGTAAAATAAAACTGGAACATAAAATTATAATGTGGTTATGCAATATCACTCTGTCTTTTTAAATATTACTTGTTCTTGTGTCCTATGCTATCAAATTATGTGGTAACACATTGAACCATATGACACATTGCACTGTGATGTAATATATTGCATTATCTTGTGTCATCTTGTATCTTTTTATATTCTATATGAATCAACGCATCTCTCTTTCATGCAGAGAATGTCTGAGCTAATTAGTTCAACAAGGCAGTTTTGTAAATCCAGGCCAAAAACATAAAAGAGGACACATGCTGTTCCCATCGCTTTTAAGGAGGCTATTCGGATTTTTTTCTCTTTTTTTAAAGATCATCTTCTAATTGTTGTACTTTGTGTTGTTTTTTCACATACATTTCTTATATTTAAACTAGAGTTTATACTAGAAGAAGCCTATAAAAAGATGGCTCCTGACTTGATTCCAGCTTCTAGCACATAGGTGTCAAACTCTGGCCCGTGGGCCAAATTTGGCCCGCAGCCTAATTACATTTGGCCCGCGAAGCCATACCAAATTACTATTAGAGCTGGCCTACTGGTATTATACAGCTAATATATATATTGTTTAGTATTAAGCTTTGCTTGTTCTATATTCAGTTTTTCAGCAAAACGTGTTTGAGTCCATAAGAAAAGATTCATTCTTATATCTGGAGGAAGATTTTTTTTTCAATATTGAATTTTGGCCCACTGTGTATTTGAGTTTGACACCCCTGTTCTAGCAAATCCATCCCCTGTGAGGAGCTTTAGTAGCTCATGTTGCGATGAGAAATAAAATATATATATTCCTGTGCTTAAATGGGATATTCAAAAATCTACTTTTTGATATGTTTAGATACCTGCAAATACGAAGTTTTGCAAAAACATTGTTTCCTTCTTTCCCCTTACCTACCTCCTAAAAATCAAGTGGATACCATTTTGGAAATGGATCCTTTTGGCAAAAGGAGAATCTCCGTCATATACAAGCTGATACAGAGCTTAAGGCCTATTACTTGGGAAAAAACTAAAAATAATTGGGAAAAAGACATTGGGGTGGATTTATCTGATGATGAGTGGAGATCTTGTTTGAATCGTATACATACTTCCTCCCTTTGCATTCGCCATGGTTTAATTCAGTTTAAAATTCTTCCTCGTCTTCATTATATAAGAGAGAGGCTTTCAAAGTTTTTCCCAGAAGCCGATCCTGCCTGTCCCAGGTGTGGACATAATCCAGCAAATGAGGGTCACATGATGTGGTCTTGTCTGAACCTGGATAATTACTGGGGAAATATATATAAGTATTATCTCATATCAGTGCGCAGAACTTAATGCTTGATTTCCGCATTGGCATTTTCGGAGTTATGCCATCTCAATACAAAATTAGTAAATCTCAGGAAAATGCCATAGCATTTGCTACATTGCTTGCCCGTAGACTTATTCTATTCCACTGGAAGTCTGATAAGGCTCCTTCATACGTACAATGGTTAAAGGAGGTGCTTTTTTTTTTTTTACCACTGGAAAAACTTAGATACAGAGTTCTCTCATCACAACAAAAATTCTCTGCGACTTGGAACCCATTTATTGACTATATAAAAACGTATTTTCCAGATGTGTGACATACATTTTTTGTTTGTTTTGTTCTGTTTCTTTTTACATGAGCCTCGGGTGGGGAGGGAGGGGTTTCTTTTTGTTGTTGTTTTGTTGTTGTTTGTTTTTTGTTTTTTTGTGTATAATCGCAACATTTTCATTATGTATTGTGACCATGATTTGTGAAATTTTTTTTTTTAAATAGAATTAAAAAAAAAAAAAAAACTACTTTACTAATAAAAATTGCACCAAACAATTCATTTTTGTCTTTTATCACTGACATAAGGACATAAGCAAGAAAACATTTAGGTTTCTTCAAATAACTCAAAAACCATTTTCTGAAATCACTCCTTCTGTTCCTTCAGTTTATAATGTGCAGCACAAGATTCATTTCAAATACAAAAGGCTTTCACTCCCTCGACATATTTAATTCATGATATAAAGCCAGTACGTGACTACAGCCAAAATTACATTTCCTTTTCTGACTGTCTAAGTATATACAGATACACTTTCAGAAAAAAGCACCTTATTCAACACACTGTCAGTAGGGTGGTGCCATCTAAGGTTTTCCAACAAGGGGAACTTATTTGTAACATTGTGCATTCGGAAGAAGGCTGGTAGACCTCTGGAACTTTAAGGAAAAAAATCTAAAGAAATACCAATTCAGTTATTTATATATTAATTGATATATTTGGAAAGATTGCACAGTGCTTACTAACTAAAGCTCTATCTCACACCTGCAGAAATCATTGTCTTTACATTGTGGTAGGAAACCAGTGGACCCATCAGGTAGAGGGAGACACAAAATGAAATATATGTAAATGTATTGAATATTTTTATTTACTGTAAAAACCCAGGTAAAGTTAAACGTTTAGAATATAATCAGAATATTGCCTCATTTGTTTTTCTATTTTACCAAATGCCTCACATCTAGAACAAAACAGTGCAACACGCTTCTTTTATTTCTTGAGGAGATACCGGATGCTTTATCAGTTACATCTTGCTAGTACAGTTCCTTCGGCTTTAATTGTTCATGGATTAAACAAGGTTCTGGAAACATCCCTAAGAGGGTTTGGTCCATATTGATTGTAGTTGTAGATTTGTCATCTACACATCCATGATGTAAATCTCACACTCCACCATATCCCAAAGATGCTCTGTTGGATTGAGATTGGTTTGAGATTGACTGCAGAGGGCATTTGAGTGCAGTGAACTCATTGTCAAACTCAAGAAACCAGTAGGAGAGTATTTGAGTTTTGAGACATTGTACAGCCATCAGAAGATGGGTACACTGTGGTCATAAAGGGATGACATGGTCAGCAACAATACTGTGGTGTTTAAACAATGCTCAGTTGGTGCCATGGAGCCCATGGTGTGTCAAAATGAGACCCCCTATGGCATTATACCAGAAACAGTGAGCCAAAACTGGATGGATTCATGCTTCCCAGTCTTAGTTGACATTAATGACACCTAGCGTGGTCTTCTGTTGCTGTTCATCTGATTTAAGGTTCAACAAGGAACAGAGGTGCTCTTCTGCATACCTTGGTGGCAACGAGTGGTTATTTGAGTGGCTGTTGTCTTGTTATCGCCTCACAGAAATCGAGCCATTCTCCTCTGGCATCAACACATTTTCACCCAGAGAACGGCAGAAATGCTCAGAGCCGCCCATCTGGCATGGAATCAATTATTGCCCAGCTGATGCTTTAATATATCTAACTAAACTAATTTCTGAGAGCTTTGGAGAAACATGGGGGACAGATGTTTTTTTGCCTGTTTTTTCTTAATCATTTGAAGTATTTTTTTTTTAAAATAAATTCACATGTCTATAACACCAGAGATTAATACATGTGAATTTATATTGACAGAGAAACGGTGCAGGAGTATTACTATTTAGAAAAGGCTGACGGAGGAAAGTCGGGAGGTAGAGTTGTTTAGGACCATGAGGAGCGCGCTGTTGAATGAGGGCTTCCAGGAGAGAACGGGAGAAGAGTAGTGGAGTGTCGTTTTCTTTAGCTGCGCGGTGATCCCAGTAATGCCGCCGCTCAAGTGTTGCATGCTGAAGAGTCCCGACGCCTTGCATGAAGAGCCGACAAAAGGGGAAATGAAGATGAAGATAAAAGTGGTAATTATGAATGAAAGCCGTCGGAAGTATCACTGTAATATTCCGCTGTGGGGAGCTTTTATATATATATATTTCTGCCTCTCAGAAGTGGAGTTGCAGACTGAGCTCTTTCACCGAATGTGACCCAGTTGCACTTTGCCACATACGCGTAATATTCACAGAGAATAATCCTACAACAGCTCGGCCGTTTAAAGTTTTTTTTCCCTGCGTGGGTCGGGAGTGGGGATAGGGTTAAATATGACACGTCTGAACTGAGCAACCTAACAGTATTTTTGCAGCCTCGTTTTAAAACGTGTTTCCTTGTTGACAGAGCATGTTGAGCGCATTTGAGAAGAATAGCTGGCATTACGTTTTGAGCCTTGCATTTGTTATGTTGCATTTGTTTTGAAAGCTGGCAGTTAATTAGTCAAAAAGAAAGAAAGAACGAAAAACAATCCTGACCAAAGGTGCAGATTTCATCCTCAAGCTTGTGGCTGTGTCGGTCCTGAACTGGCTGAATCATGCTCTGGCGTGATGTTGAGATTTGTCTTTCTGGTGTTTCACGTGTCCCTGCAGTGCCAAGGGGTTGGTGGCATCATCATCGTTACCATGGTTACCGGCTTTTTGTTGGTGTACAACAGCAGCTCTGGTGACAGATCAGCTTCCTCATCAAGTTCTTCGTCCTCATCGTCCTCTTACCGTTTGGATGCGCGAGTTCAGTCCACTAAAGTACCGGACAGATCACAGAGACTCCAAACAACATCTCTGGAGGGGTACTCAGGTGTCATGGATCATAAGGTAAATACGGACCATCTGTTCCCTGTGAACCAAGTCAAGTCCTGTTATGGGCGGTAATGATGCTGCACCTGGTTCTTTGAAACTCCAGAGCACTTGCATGCATATTACAAACAGAGATATTATGGTCCACATTTGTTTTTGTCTTTTTGTTTTTTATAAAAGCTGCTTAGGAATTGAAACTGTGCAGGATATAGATCATCTCAGATGTTTAGCAGTAATGTTATCTCACCTGAAAATCAATAATGAAACTGTTTCCATTTTCAAAGATATCAAAGATATAACATAACACACAATAGCAGTGTTTGTTTGGAGTGTTTGGGTCCTTGCCAGTGCATTAGGTGCCTGCACAGAGAGGAGGAGGAGGAGGAGGTTTAGTCCTGGAAAATATATGTTTGAAGGTGAAGTGAAGTGTCTGGTGGCTAAATGTGTTTTGATTTAGGCACATGGACGCACAGAAACCAGTGACACGACAGAAACTCATGGGTCATAACATACCGCAGAGTGACAATGTTTGGAAAAGAGCAAGAAATTCGAATTCAGCATCTTTATGACGTTTTTTGACAAATTAACAGTTCTCCAACCATCTCCATCAGACTACACAAAGGAAGGTGAATTCACCCTGTGCATTTGGACATCTTTGTAATCGGATGGTCATATTATAAACATCATCAGAAAGCACATTGATTGCGCTGATTGCTTTGTTTTTGTTGTTTTTTTAGCAGCTGTACCTAATTTGTATTCTGCTGTCATCCAGGTAAAGCAGAGAGTAGCATGCAGAGTTCAGGTGTCCACTAAAAATGTGTTTTTTAAAATCCCCCCCAGTGACTGAAAACTCATTTGTGTATTTAATTTTTGTACTACTTTATGTGCCAGACAGTTTTCCTTTTTCCTTTTTGCAGCAGCAGCAGCAGCAGCAGCAGCAGTGAGGTCTTTTCGTTTGAACTTTTCACAACAATAAAAAAGTTCTAAAAACCAGTTAATTAAAATTGCTTAACACTTTCCATTAAGAAAGCAGCACGAGTCTATTAAAGGTTTATTTTGCCCTCAAAGGCTTTTATAATACCATCTCATCTCTTAAGCATGACCTCAAAGTTCTCTTTATAGTTCACTCTGTTGCTTAATTCATAATTAATGTCTTCGGCATAAAATATTTAGTGACAAAAGCACTTAAAACAGGGTGCATTTCAACTATAATGTCTACTCAAGATATGACCACTGTAATCTTTTGGTCGTGTAAGCGGCACCTTCAACAGTAATATAGTACAAAGGCCCGATTCTCTGACCCACTGCATTATCACAGGCTCGTCTTTGAGATAGATGGAGCATTCACACAGCATTACGTCTCCCCTCGCTGAGAACGATATACAGCAGGACACAGCAGAGTGGAAAGCATGCTGCAATGCTCAGGCAGCACTTAGGCCTGTTGGATTTGTCTCTGTGCTGTCTTGAGTAAGCTTGATTCTAAGATCAGCGCTCAGATTTTGCAGGTAGTCTTAGGAGAAATGAACGCAAGCTGCTTCACTTTGGACTTTGCGCGTGGGCACTTTATTATTCATGGTCTCTCCCGTTCATCCAACCCCTCCTAGCTGACAGGTGATTTGTGATGGATCCACACTGCGACAGTTTCATACTGCTTAGTGTCACTCTGTACCTCCCTCCCATTGGGGGAGATTCAAGCTCTGCTGCTGCTGCTGCTTCATCCTCTGTCAGAGCCCAAGAATGACTAACCAGAGCAGACCTGCTGCAGGATCTGTGGAGTGGGTGGATCCTTGCGTATAGTTCCTTTTAGGGTCATCTCAGGTCTGCTGCTGCTTCTAGTGGAGGGAATCTTGGCTTTGACACAAGTGTGTGTGCAGACACAGAGACACACACCATCACACAGCACGAGTACACTCACGCAGACACGCTGTTAAAATTTTATGCCCCCATCAGAGCCAGAGATGCTTGGGAATGTGAGGAAAGCTCTATCTGGTGTGCCTGCTGGACCCTGATTATTGCCTGTATTAACTTATGTGCATATCTTGTTCACATGGGCTGTGATTTCACTAAGGTGGGTGGTGGTCTGTGGCGGCTTTGCTCATTTATGCATCACCCAAGAGGTGGCAAAACACCCAGCACACATTAATCACTAAGACTGTGCTGCCTCATGTAGCAGAGGGTTATAGGCTTAACATTTGGCTTTCCTCTGTTCTCATTTCGTTGCTTAAATGTGTGAAAAGAAAACAGCAGCTTTGAACCCCACAAATCTCCGTACTGTGAGATCACACATCAGAGTTATGGTGCATATTTGTGTGGAATAGTTTCTCATTGTGTTTCTCTCTGTATGACTTTCGCAGCGTCTGCAAGTTTTCTTTTGGGGAGATTTCTGCCTCTGGTATGTGTTTCTTTTCTTTGGCGTGTTGCAGTGATTAGAGCTGCTGACTTGAACAGATTCTTTCACACACACACAGGTTAACACACTCTCGCTCCATCTTCTGCTTGGCCCCTCATCTTTGCAGCCTCACTGATGTTTTGCCGATTCGAGTTAAAGAGATGTTGACCTTTGAAGAACTGTCAGCAGAGCCAATCTACATTGGCCTTTATAGTCTCTAATCACAAAGCCGGTGTGAAAGCACGAGTGCGGACTGTGTGCCAGCGCAACTTTATGATGTACCTACTTATTATGGGCAATGCCTCTTTGTGCTCTGACAGCTTTTAATGCAGCCAGCCTGGGGGGAATGGGTGCCATTATAATGCTTATTCTGTCTTTACCTGTCTGACGTTCAATTTAAAGCTGTCTCGTAGTGTACAAAGGCAGCTTATATTAACAGTCAGCGTGTGGAAAAAAGCAGGAACAAAATAAATTCAGCTCTTTGAGCTCTCTTATTGGATGACTTAGGATATACACATTTAAATTCAGCTCAAGGTAAGGGAGCACTCCTGGTAAAACAGGCGATGTTATCAGCTGTAACACTCAGAATGATAATACAACGCCTAATTTGTTGTCTAGTTTTTACTGAAAAATTAGGCGAATAGCAATAGTCAAGAGGAAATCGTAAACATCACCAGCAGGAAATGATTTTTTGTCTCTTCTCTCTCTTAGTTGACTCGAGCAGAAGAAGAAGAAGACAGGTGCTGTTATTGTCTTAACTATTTCCTCAAATTGAGAACAGATTTGGAATCGCGACCTGATTGTGTGTCATTGGCAGGAGCTTAATGAGATGTCTAGGGGAACTGTCGGGAGGATTTCATTGTAATTAATTGGTCTCTGGGAAAAGAAAGCAGCACTGATCGTGAATCCCTCGTGCCACAGAAGAGGGGCTTTTTCCATCTCCTCCTGCTCTCAGCTGAGCCACTATAGCCCAATTCTGTGCACTTTGGAAAGTATTCAGTGACAATGTTCAACATCTAAATGATTTTGATTCATTTCCAGAAAACGCATCTTGTTTTTTCCCCACTACTGCTCCTATCACAGGATAAGTCTTTCTATTGCTCACAATAATCAGAAATCCAATAAAAAAGTCTAAAACCAAATCAAGCAGTTATTGTCTGTGCATTCTTTCTGTGTATGCAGAGCTTTGTTATTATCTGAAAATGATTACAAACTAATTATTGAGGCACACTGTAGATAGCATGTTTCTACAGTTAAGCTTCCATAAGTGAACTTCAAATCTGCAGCTGAAAATAAAATAAATAAAGCCCCAATTATTGTTTCTGAAAATGTCTCTATGGAGACCACTGGGCTTGAGTCTAAGAGTCAGCTGAGATACAGTATGGAGTGTGCCCACTCCACTACCTTCTAGCAGTCTCTGTAGACTAATACCATTATAACCAGTGCTAAACAGACACCAAAGCAAGTTACCTGGATATCTAACAGTCATATGAACAAGTGGACAAAAAATCTCTGATTGAAGGTAATTCAGTTTCGTAATGTCTTTGGCTAAAACATGCTCTTTTTCCAACCTTGACCCTACATGTTGATCATAAACATAACAGGTAGCTTTACCTAAATCCAAAAAAACAACTTAGTCCAAAAGATAAGTCAGAAACTGGTGGTGAGAGACAAGCAGGTATAAATCTTCAGGTTCCTTATCTGGGGTTTAATCTGTGGTTAATTACGACAGCAAGAGACGTTTTTTTCCCAGGTTTTCTTCATCAGGTCTGTCTGACCTCTAAATATCACATCCCACGACTTCTTCCTGCAAGTCTGTGCACTGTAACCTTTTTTAACCGAGTAGGTTTGCAGACATGAATTTGGAGACTGGAGGCACAATAGAAGAAGCTCTTGTTCAATATCAAAGGTTGACTGATGGGGTTTGCTCTGAAAGCAATTATGATCTTGGGTTCCCCTGGGAAGTGTATAATCAGGATCATACTGATTAGTCTGGAGTCAGAGAGTGGGCGGTAATTGACTGGGACTGGAACCAGAGCCGTACTCCGAACTGCATCTTCTTGTCCTGCTGTTAACAATATGGACCTCATTAATCCAGTCAGCTTCATCATGTTTCAGTGAACAGCCTCGGTTGAAATTAGTGTCTTTTTAGGTCACGTTAATTCAGGAAAGCGTATTGATTTATAGGTTGTGCACTATTGATCAAGGTAGACAACCTTCTGTCTGCATAATAAAGTCTGAATATGTGTGCGTAGGAGTCAGCAGGTGTTAAAGTGATGGTTGTTTCACGAATCAAAGGACAAATCAAAGGTAATTCAAGGCTGATTATGAGTGAAAACTACTTGTAATGAATTCCATTCATTTATTTATCCAGTCACTAGTCTGTGGGTTGCACCTTCAGCTGCCTGGCCTCTGAAATATTCTGCTTGTGATTTTGAAAGCCAGTCTCGCTGTGATACAGGATTTATAAGTGCCTATTTCCCAGCAACATCAAGCTGTCAGAAGCTCTGGGAGCTGAAGCTGGAACTTCAGCATCGCTGTCAAGGACACTTTTATTATTTTACAGGCACTTTAAACTATGACACCAGCCTGGCAACCTTCAATTGACTTTCACTTGTTTAACACACCTTCCTGACTTTTAACATTATTATAATTTGGATTATGCTTTGCGGTAATTGCTTGGACAGTGCTTAGGGGAAAATGCACTTTCTGTCTCTCTGTTGTCTGCAGAGAAAGAAAGACCTAAAAGGACTGTGATTCTTCCCAGCCAAGATGGGGAGGGTGTGTTTGTGCAACCAAGTGTGTAATTTGCTCCAACCTACCTGATATTGAGAGAGCGCGCACATCCCAACAGGGATGATTTTCAGGGGGGAAATCTGCTGGAGAATGGAAATGTGATGAGTGTTCCGAACAAAGACTTTGAGTGTGTTCGTTTGAAGGAATTCCAACTAGTTTTGGATCTAGATGTTTTTCAGACTGTTGCAAATTCTTGCCAGAGAAACATGATTTCATTACATATTTTGGGGCTACACTGAACTCACCACACAGATTTACAGACATCCCCAGACATTGCACTCATACACACATTTACGAAGAGACACACATGCACACATGGCAATCATTCAGCGTGGGGTCACAGAGATAGTGGGGGGGTGTATTATAAATATAGCTGTGGTAGCAGTGCAGCCTCTGGCGCTGGTAAAATCACCTGTCTGCACACACACACACACACACACACACACACACACACACACACACACACACACACACACACACACACACACACACACACACACACACACACACGTTCCCACCTCAGAAGTGGGAGTGTGAAGTACCGAGCACAGTTCAGAATGCCGATGCAGCTCTCTATTAGGGTGGGGAATAATTCATGTGAAGAGTCTCTGGGTGTTTGCTGTCGGATCATTCAGTCTGAGCTCGCATTTTTCAAGTTTGAAAAACCTGGTTGGATGCCGCAACATGAATACCTGGTTCAATTCAAGCCCAAACAAGCACTCTTCACTCCAATGCTGCACAAAAAGCTTGCATGAACAGGATGTTGACCAGTGCATGTTGTCCCTGTTTTATGTTTTTTTTTATTTTAAGTGAAAACTGCTGAATGTGTGATGTTGATAGAAAATGAAAGCACTGTGTCAAATAGCCTCTGCTCTATACTGTCAACTGTTTAAATAACAGACAGAGTCGCCCAATACAAGTCTACCTGCTTGATTCAAGACCCGTCTGAATGCAGCCGAATCATAATCAATGATTGAAAGGGCTCTACACGAATTTGCTTTAAACTCCAGTGTTAGAATCCTCTTTGCTGATGCTTTATATCCTTCAAGCTTGCTTAAGCTTTTCGTGGTTGCCACATTTTAAAATCAAGCAGAGCATCTCAGAAAAAATAAGATTTGACTTGATAGTATCTCATTTCCCACATTTAAATACGTCAACAACTACTGAACGCAAATATTGTTGGTTTCTGGTTCTCAAAGGCTAAAAAACACTTTTTAACACACTTTTTATCTTCATGTGTTTAAGATACATTTTCAATCATGTAAGTAAAAATAATACAGTATCTTGCACATCAAGTTAGGACCTCGCTCTGAAGCTACATCTGGTTTTACGGAGTGCCAGAGAGATTTAAACTTATTTATCTGAAACTGTTAAGTCCATCTGCGACTTGTAGTTGGATTTTTCTCTTCCACCACTTTGTCTCATTACATAATGTGAATGAAACTGCAACGATGTCTGACTTTTTAACTTTGAACTTCACAGCCTCTGAACATGCACTGCAGGACTTGTGCCCTGGTGACCAGCTCTGGGCAACTGACAGCGAGCAAGAGGGGCGAAGAAATCGACCGCTCTGAGTGTGTTATTCGTATGAACGATGCTCCCAGCCTCGGGTATCAGCAGGATGTCGGTCGGCGCGCAAGCCTGCGTGTTATAGCCCACTCCAGCCTGCAAAGGGTGCTGCGGAGCAGGCAGGAGCTCCTCAACATGAGCCAAGACACAGTGTTCATCTTCTGGGGACCGAGCAGTTGCATGAGACGTGATGGAAAAGGCCATGTTTACAACAACCTAAAGCTTTTAAACCAGCTGCTACCCAAACTTAAAATCTACATTATTTCCAGGATCAAGATGCTGAAGTTTGATGAACTATTTAAAAAGGAAACTGGGATTGACAGGTAAATATTCACATGATGAGCAAGTTTTATATTTTTGGGACTTGAATGAGACAAGATGGAGAGGTGAAAAGAAATCAAGAGACACACAACACACAAAAGAACTGTCAGTAGTGTTTATATTAGGGGAATATATTACAAAGATAGAAAGCACTAATTTCCTACCTATTGTTTTATGTACAGAATTCAGTACACAGCAGATATATGTTTGTCATAAGCAAAGGCAGGAGTAAGGGATTCATTATTCATTATTTTTTGTTTTGACGCATAAACGTAAACACAGTTTAAAGAATGCAAAAACAACAGGATGCACCAGACACTGATATTACCTTCGAGATGTAAAATGCAATTTGTGAACAAACTCCAAACCCTGATTGTGCAAACAGGATGTGATGGATATATGAGCTGAGCGAGAGGCTGCGATTTGGATGAGGCTTTAATGAAGAGCTGCAGCAGCTCCCAGACATGCCAGAACCCTTTGATACATGTGACTCAATCTTTGTAGATGTAACTACATGAGTGGCCGACACCTTTGCCAGCATTCGTGATCGTTTTGGCAATCTCCCCTCAGGACATCTGTGAGTCCTTATCTTGAGGCTATCATCATCATTCACTCACTGATCTGAAAACTGGAGAAAAAAAGTAATGCATGGGAAGAATCCATGCTACTAAACTGGCCAATCACAACCATTGTAGGCTGTGTTCATGTGACATGTAGTTACATTTCCAGGAAGCAGCACATCATTTCATCATCAGTGTAAGGTTTCAGAGGGATCTACAGATATAACATACCTCCAGTGTACATTTTATGCAAAGGTATAATTGTCCTATGGGAAAGCCTAACAGGTTTATGCAGCTGGTAGGCATCAGGAAGTGAAATGCTTGCACTGTAGTCCCAATCCTGCATCTCGAATAAAATTATCTTTAATATTGCATTAAAAAGTAATAACATTCTAAAGAAACAGCTCACAAAAGTCTCAGCTGGAAAAAAGAAAACATTTTATCATCAAAAATCTCAAGCTGGGTTACCAAAGAGGTATACACGTTCTTTGCTTTTATAGAGATTATGAAGCGGAGGCACGTTTCCTGACTTTTAATACATGGTAATTGTCTCTTTGCATACGCGGGACAGGCAAAGTGAAAATGGCTGAATGTGACCTTGCAAAAAAAGACAAAGGCAGACAAAGACACCTCACTGTCGTGAATGCAGCTATTCATCTAAACTCATTTGCATGTGAACAATAAGCCAACAGAATGAAAACTGAATGAAAAATGTTGCATTTGAATGGCAATCCAGTGACTTCTGCTCTCATGTAGCAATAGCCAGTGTCAGAATGAATGTTTTTATGTATTTATCTTTATTTTATTTTCTATTCTATTCTATTTCTTGCCCATGTATCAACTGTCACACAGTCAGCTACAGGGTTTCCTCTTCAGCGACTGATCAGATGAAATCTAAAAACTACGGTTTTACCATCTTTAATCTTTTCTGAACAGGCAGTAAGAAGGAAGTGCGCTCAGTATATTTTTGTGAAAATGGTAAGCTTCTCTTTTCTTCCAGGAAGAGTTCCAACTCCTGGTTGAGCACCGGCTGGTTTACTATGGCTATAGCCCTGGAGCTGTGTGATAGGATCAACGTCTATGGCATGGTGCCTCCTGCTTTCTGCAGGTAGATTCCTGCAGTTTCTTTTTCTTCTCCAAATATTTATTAGCTTTGCTTCATTTTTTTTTAAACTTAGCATAATATGACTTGTAGATTTTTATTGATAAACCACCATGGCCAAAACATAGTTCCATGCAATTCAAATATTTTGGTTTTCAGTAATATTGTGTCAGTTTATAATTGGGTAAAAGGCCAGCAGGGTTTTCATTTGATGTTATAAAGTAAAGACCCCACCATTCTAAAATATGATATGTTTTTTAGTACCAAGATGTGTGATGGGAATTTTAATAGACTACAATGTAATTACTGAATAATAGAGCATTGAAAACCTATGATGAAATGACATATTATTATTGGCAATGTTTAATTTTACAGACGTACAGTTATTTAGTCTTGAAAATCTTAAATACATGAATGTTTCTCATATTTGTCAGATTTTACACAATATGGTTTCTCCACTATTTAGTCGGTTTATTACTACTAGGATAAACAAAAAACAAATGAAAAGAAGTCTGACGTTACAGGACTGCATTATTTCTTTGAGGACGAGCTCTTTTGGTCAGTCTGCATTAAATGTAAAGGTGTGTTAGAGTGGAGCTCTGTACCCGTCAGCGTCAGACAGCAGAGTTTGAAATGCCAGTTAAATAAATTAATAATCAGTTGATTGATAAGCAGATACAAAGCAGTGAGTTGGTTGTTCTCCTATTGCCAACTCGTTTCCCTTCACTATTGGGCTTTTGGTATGTTTTCTTTTTCTTCTTCTCCTTTTACCTTTTAAGATGTAGCCAGGGACCACATATTTAAATGATCCCAAGGCTAACTCTTGTGTCTTTACAGCAATGTTTATTAAAAAAAATATTTAGATAAGCTCCTTAATCATCTGAGCATTTTGCATTTTGCAGCATTTTGCTCTCCACCAACTCCCAAAAGAAATATCAATGTTCCACCATATTTAACATCTACTAACTAGCTTTGTCTGATGGGTGCAGTGGGTTTGGAGCTGCACAATGCAGCAGAAAACAAGACATACCAATCCGCCGAATGTTATTAGAATTAAATAATTGTACTGAGAAAGAGCGTGTCACACGTGCACGCACTTTTAACCCTTATTCACTGGTTTGTGAATGTTATTTTCTCCTTAGCATCGAGTTTTGTCTGTTAAAATATGCATTGAGATGCTTTATCCTCACGGCAGGTTCAGTTTGTCACTTCCTGTTTGAGCCAGTGGGCCAAATAGTGCATGAAGCGAATGGAACACTTCTTCTGTTTTGTGCTGCAGCCTCACTCTGTGATTTAGTGTGTGCCGACACCACTGATGTTTCCACATAAAATCGTGTCTAGTGCATCTTTAATGATGTCTTCCAACTTGGTAATATAGCATTTACTCCCTGCAGTGGACGACAGCACCACTGAAAACATCTTCACATTTTACAGTGAAACAGCGCTGCTGAAAATATACTGTACAGGTTTCACCATGTGTTTTTAGCATTTAAGAGACACTGGAAAATTTGCTGATTTTATTTTCTAAAATTTGGCCGCAAGGACAAGAGCACAAAGAACACTTTGAAAAATTCATGGCACTCTCACGTGTCACAGAAAGCTCCTCCACTGAGCTTTGTGTTAGCGTGAGTGTCAGATGAATAGGAGAGTGTATAATGAACATTTCTGTGAGTGCAGATTCTTCTGATCTTTCTGTTTTTCTTTGTTCCTTCTTCTCTTTATTCCCCTCTCCGACTTGTTTCTTTCCCCCTCCCCAACCATGAATCTCATAATTACACACTATTTCGACATCCCCCCTGTGCGCATTGGCTTTCATGCTATTTCATGGCTTCCTCCTCTCTCTTCTCGCCTGTGTAGATCCTCCTCCCATCCTACTGTACCATATCATTACTATGAGCCCTCGGGGCCCAACGAGTGCTCCATGTATCTTTCTCACGAGAGAAATCGGCGAGGAAGCCACCACCGTTTCATCACAGAGAAGGCGGTATTTGCAAACTGGGCTCGAACTCGTGACATCCACTTTTACCAGCCAGACTGGAAGCCCTCTCCCATCGTCACCACCGTGAATGGCTCGTACACTGCAAATCCAGCCGGATCCTGAAATGCACCCCAGAGACGATCCCCAGAAATGTGAAATATGTGTGTGGATGGTTTTCAGCGTTCAGATTCCCTCTCTGGCCAGTATGAATACACAAGACAGCAGCAGGACAGAGCGAGCTGCTTGTGGCTGTTAGCCGACTGTCTAAGCAGCTTGGCAGAATGGGATCATTGCGTAACAGCAGCACAAAGCCTCAACAATGCTTTGGAAGTGTAACTCTAAAAGGATGAATTTCATACTGGAATCAAAGCCATGAGGGTTGTCTCAAGTGTGCTTTTTACACAAAATAGAGCCGCTTTAGTAACACTTGAGCTGTCAGAGAGGAAACAGGCAAAAGGAAAACAGTAAACACTGAAAAACTGGGTGCATGTCTCATCTATTCTATCAATTAAAATGGAATAAAGGATAGTAGTAGGCTAACAGACCACTTTACTGCTGGTGTTCACTGATGATTATGTCATGAAATGCCATGCTTACAACTGCTATTTTTTATGCACAGGTCCATTCACGCGTGGCGAAAAAAGAAGGGACTATATTCATCATTTTCATGAATAATAAACCTAGCTTTATGATTTTCGACTAAAGTGATTGGAATTCATGAGACACTTCACTCACAAGCACAAATGTCAGCTTCATGGTGGATGTAAAAGCGTATCCTCTTGGGATATAAATGTCTGTGACAAATTTCATGGGAATTTATCCGATAGGTGCAGCCTGAATGAAAGTGGAGGACCAACCAAGTGACAACGCACGGCTGGACTGAATTTTTACATTACTGGGTTGGATCATTTATGCTCTTAATGTCTGTGTTTCCACATTCTTGTAAGAAAGTCATGTATAGTTTGCCAATATTTGGCATTAAATGTGATGGAAATAAAATTCTTGTCACAAACATGGCACAGTACATCATGTGTAAATGTAATCTCCCCTCGATGGAAGTCGTATTTAGACACAGTCCAGTTTATAGAGACATGATAATTAGGTCTCATTTTGCTCTCTAGCTCTCTGTAACAGATTGCCCTCAAGAAAGCCCTGCCAGCCCATGTGTCTGATACTCGAGGCCATGATTTGTTCTGTGATTAAATCCAAATGTCAGAACAAGTCCTCAAAGGCTTTTTCCTTGACTTCCAGCCAAGTCAGCTACTCTACCACAGATAAAAATGATTATATCAAAGTGTCCTGAGCAGCCGCTTCGGTCTTGACCCACAGGCTTCTGTCTCCCTTCTGTTCAGCATACCAATAGAGGGAAACTGGATTCTAGCTGGGCCTGATATTGACCTATCCAACCATATCTCCGGGGTTAGGGGGAGCAGCATGACTACTGCAGAATTCAAGTTGTTTCATCCCGCAGAGGCGGGCTGCAAGAAAAAGGCAGAGTGCTGCCTGTTTCTGTGTTCATTCACATTTTACCAGTAGGACCAGCACTCAGGTTGAATCTTAATATTGTAAGGCTCTCAGGTGCTCTGAGAAAAGCCCACGCTGTGCTGCGGTGTCATGCTAAGTGGACTCACTGCTCCTTAGATCTGAACAGTGTGCACTGTGCACCAATTACTGGCTCTTCAGGTAGAAAGGTTGAATTTTAAAGACCTGAAAGGACAAGTTGGCTGCAAATGAGCCTGCTGTTGCTATCTTAAACACCTCCTTGAGGCCGCATAATCATTTCCATTAAATGTGGAACCGTTCAAAGAAAAAAAAAAGGATAACATCAAAGCTGTGATGTAGGCAATTTGAAAAAATTATCAGATCATACATCTTGGATGCCAAATGGCATTTAAAACATCATTTAAATGTAATAATAATTTATTAGATAAATAGTTTGACTAAAATATTCTGAGTTAGATAAAAAGACCATTACCATCATTATCTCTGTAAGTGAAAATGACCCAGAGCTTATTCTAAGAAAATCACTGGAAACAGAGAGAAGCAATAAGCCAAGCTGAGTTTATCGATACGGCACATTTCATGTGACAAACATACTATAGAAACATTATAACATTAATACTAATAATACTAGTGTGTAAAATGCCTTTGTTTTCTTTGCTGGGCTGTTTTTGTTGATCACTACTCCCTGACAAAAAATAGGCAAACTGTAAGTGTCTTTACTATTGTTGGATTACACTGAAATATAAATCATGTAACCTCTTCTGGATTAAGACCCTTCAAACAAAACTGATTATATAGGAAACTGATCATAAAATGTACGCACATATATATTTATGCCATATCAGTGTTTGTTGCCCTGGTAGTAAAGGTTTAATCCAATTTAATAGCTATGTTTTCTCTGAGTCACTACCAGAAACAGTGCAAAACATCCAACAAATCCCCAAATCTATAATTTCCATTACCAGTGTTCCAATTTGAGTTTGATATTCCCTCTGTGCTTGGCTGTGAGGTCTCTGTGGGAGTAATTGAAACAGCAGCAGGATAAAGTCACAATTTCCTCTCTCCAGGAGTATTTTCCATTATGGTACATATCACATATACTCTGTGGAAGCACAGAAATTGGCTAGTGACAAATATGTCCTATTCATGACAGCTGAGTTTTATCAGCAAGTCTGCAAAATACCATCATCCTATGTGGAGCCAAGACACGTGAGAGATAAGAATTCATGGTGTTTAGTTTTCTCAGACTACACATCATCAATCTTAATGCCTAAAAAACTGTAAATTATCTTTAAAGAGAAATATTGAAACAAGTGCTTAAATTGAATATTGTAATGGTAATTTCCATTCAGGTCTGTATGTTCTGAGTCTACACTGACACCTGGTGGCTTCACAGATTATCAGCATTTTTTTTACACGGTAAATTCCTCTGATAACATCTTAGTACTATATATGAGAAATGTGTCAGGCTGTATTTATACCTGTAAACATGGTCACGATGGCCTGTTGAAGTTCAAACTGACCATCAGAATGGGGAAAAAGGGTGATTTAAAGTACTTTGAATGTAGATTTCTTTTTTCTTTTTTCTTTTTTTCAGATTAGCTCATCTGAGTATTTCAAAAATGGCTGATTTACTGGTCTTATAGTCCAAATAAGAGAGAAAAGATATCCAGTGAGCAGCAGTTCTCTGGGTAAAAATGAACTATTAATGCCAGAGGTTTGAAGAGAAAAGCTAGACAGCTTACACTTCTGTACACGTTAGATTTAAATCAACCAAAATGTACTAAAATGGTTTGAATGTTTCATAGCTCAATAAATTTAAGTGCTTTGTCATTTGAAAGCTTTCTGCAGAAGCATCCCCACATGTAAGATACAATCTGATAAAATGTTGCTGTTTTCCATGAAAGTAAGATTAGAGAATCTGATTGATTACAACACACTAAAATCATTGTTGCCTTTTTTCTACCATGCAAATGTTTTCTTTAAAGTAAACGTTGTAATGATGAAATCTGAATTCATCCAAGAAAAGTTTGGTCATCTTACTGTTTTTTGGGGAAAGGGTAGAAAATATACTCACTACATGTTGATGTGACTTATTTTGTGCACGACTTAAATGACTCCTTGATATGCTTGATATGAATGTGCATCATTTAACTAAAAGATAGTCTAAATCAAAAATACCTTTACAATATTATTAAAAAATGAATTCTGATACCTTAAACAGTTGTTTCAGATTATCATTACTTAGTTCTGGATTTTTAAAGCTCTGTCAGATATTGTCAGAGAAAAACACATATTAATCTTTGTTTATGTTATAGATCCCTGTAAACTTAAATTAAGATGTAATTCATCTTTTCATCTTAAACCCAGCAGATGGAGACACAACAGGCTGTTTTCTTCTTGTAACTCTTGTGTCAGGAGGTGCTATGTGTGCAACACTGTGCTTAGGGACCTCATTTATTAAATGTTCTTAGATTTATATTTTAACCTAGTAAATATTGTCCTTCAATTTGTATGAGACAAATTGCATGAAAACTTGCTCAAGCAGTAAGCTCTCAATCTCAACTTTTACAGCAAGTGTAAGTTTAGTCATGAACATTTAAAAAGACAAAAGCTAGATTCAACCCAGACAGTGAAGCAAAGTTAAGTAAAATCCACAGCTTGGGAGTGTGTGGTCGCTGTGGTAAACAAATGAAACACAAATCTCTTACATTATATGAGTCACTACCAGCACTATCTTATTAGCTTATTTTCTGTTAATCAGTATTAAGCTTAGTGGCAATGTGCCATCGCTCACTTTAGTCAAAGGCAAACAGTGTAAAGTGCTCCTATGATCGACCATGAATGAGCATATTTATTTTTTTCTAAATAGTCATAATTCTATGAAGAGGTCACATTTAACTAAATCCTGCAAAAAAAAAAATCTATTTCTGTGCAAATATAAACATAAGATAAGATAAGATAACCTTTAATAGTCCAACATGTGGGAAATTTGTTTTGTTACAGCAGAAAGCGGACAGTGCAAAGTTACATAGAAAAAAACACTGGAATAAGATAAGAATAATATACTGTACACAACTGTACACAATAGAATAGAATAAAATAAAATACTTTATACAATAGAATAAAATAGAATACAAATGCTATATACAATTGAGTATAATACAACGATGCCAGAAAAGAGTATTGCACTTAGTGTTATTGTTATTGCACATGTGTGGATGTGTGTGTTTGATCAGTTGAAGTCATTTTTTGTGGAGTCTGACAGCTGTGGGGAGGAAAGACCTACAAAATCTCTTCGTCCCACACCGTGGGTGCTGCAGCCACTGAAGGAGCTGCTCAGTGCTGTCAGTGTCCTGCATGGGGTGGGAGATGTTGTCCAACAGGGATGACAGCTTAGCCTCCATTCTCCTGTCACTCACCACCTCCACTGGGTCCAGAGGGAATCCTAGAACAGAGCTGGCCCTGCGGATCAGCCTGTTAAGTCTCTTCCTGTACCCGGCTGAGATGCTGCCGCCGCAGCAGACCACACTGTAAAAGATGGCTGAGGCCACCACAGAGTCATAGAAGGTCTTCAGGAGTGGGCCCTCCACTCCAAACGACCTGAGTCTCTGCAGCAGGTACAGCCTGCTCTGCCCTTTCCTGTAGAGGGCGTCTGAGTAATGAGTCCAGTCCAGTTTGTTGTTCAGATGAACACCAAGTGTAGCTGTCCACAGCCTCAATGTCCATACCTTGGATGTTCAGTGGTTGCAATGGAGGATGTTTGTGCCTGCAGAAGTCTACCACCAGCTCTTTGGTTTTACTAGTGTTGATCTGGAGGTAGTTCAGCTGGCACCAGTCCACAAACCATGGGTCAGTCCTCTGTATCCTTGTCGCCCCCATCAGTGATGAGGCCGACTATTGCAGAGTCGTCAGAGAACTTCTGCAGGAAGCACTGGGTGGAGTTGTGGGAGAAGTCTGCAGTGTAGATGGTGAAGAGGGACGGAGCCGGAACCATTCCCTGTGGGACCCTGTCCGACACGCAGCCCTGAGTTCTCACATACTGTGGTCGGTCGGTGAGGTAGTCCAAAGTCCATGTAGTGAGGTGATGGTCCATTCCTGAGCTCTCCAACGTGTCCTTCAGGACTGTGGGAAGAATACTGAACCCCCTGAGCCAGAGGGTGAACCAGACATGAGCTAGGAGGAATGTACAAACTCAGAAACACTGAGACGGTGTATAAAATGTAAATAAAAACAGAATGCAAATCTCATAAACCCATATTTTATTCACAATAGAACATAAAAAAAGCATCAAATGTAGTTTCAAGTAAAGATAAAAGGGCAATTTGAATATGAGGACAGCAACATGACTCAAAAAAGTTGGGTCAAGTTTAGCACTCAGTAGCATTCCCTTTTCTTTTAGGAATAGTCCTGCAAACGTCTTGAGAACTGAGGATGTTATTGCTGAACTTTTGTTAGAGGAAGGTTGTCCCATTTGTGCTCACCAGTCTCAGGACTTCTTTCTCATATTTTTTCATTTCATGACGCATGAAATGTTTTCAGTTGGTGAAAAGTCCGTACTGCACGCACGCTATTATAATAGACTCAGTGTACACAAATATGCAAGGCTTTGCCTGAAAAAAACATCTGGATGGGAGCATCTGTTGCTGTAAAACCTTGCAGCACCAATAGCGCCCTTCCAGATGTGTAAACTGACAATTCCACAAGCACTGGTTTCTTCTTTGGGTGATAGAGCTTTGACCTACACTTGTCAATGGCATTTTAAATGTTTCTGGAGCTGTTCCTCAGCCCATACAGTCATTTCCATAACAGTATCATATTGCCCCTGGCCCTGGACACAGAGATTTTGCCAGATTCTCAGAATCTTTTGAAGACATTATGTACTGTAGATGATCAGATATTCAATTCTTCACAATTTTATATTGAGGAACATTATTCTAAACTCATCAAGAAAGAGTTTTCCATACAGGATCAGTTGGGGGTCCTTGTTAACAACAACAGCCTCCAGTGCTGCCTTGTAACGTCTGTAAAAAACAAAAGAAACAATCTCTTTCCTTTCTTGCTACTCTTCATGTTGCTAAAAGACAAAAAGCAGCAGCAGCTACTTTTCATCTGTTTCTTTATTCTCATTATTCATATTTTTACCCAGTGCTTGATTTATAAAACAGGAGGTCTTGGAACACAGACAGGGAGCCTTTCCAATGAGTCAAGGCAGAGAAAAAGTGACAGAACACATAAATAATCTGCACTGCCTGGAGAGTATTAGAGCTGGCTGCCCTAACACTGCCTGCAATCATAATACTTTCCTACACTATTCCTAATTCATAATAAAAAGAACTCCTGCCAATGAAAAAGAAGCCTCAACTTTCTCATTGATTACAGAGTTAAAGAAAGTCTGAACATGAAAAAACACAAAAGACAAAGGCGTACTTGTTTAACATGCTGGAGGAGCGCACAAAGGTCGTTAGCTTAATGAGACTCAAGAGAATGTGTTCCAGATCTGAGTAAATACCAACAGGAGCTGAACTTGTTTGTTGCTTCAAGCTGTTTGTAGGAGTCTTTCCTCTGAGCTTATTTGATACCTGCAGCTTCACAAAACTACATACAGCAGCACCCATTTGTGAGTCCTCAGAGCCAGATAGTTGTGCTTGTTTATTTGTGTGGCACAGAGTGGAAACTTTATTAGTTATTTATGAGAATCTGACATGATCATTTCAAAAATAGAAAAGTAATTAAAAGAAGAGACTGTTAGCGAAACAGCAAAAACAGAAGCAAGTGACATGAGAAGGACGTAGGTTTAGTTAATTAGTATTTTAACTTCACTGCAACGACAGCAGATGTAAAATGAGACCATAAATCCTTTATCACAATATAAGTTATGTCCCTACAGATCTCTGTCGTGTATCCAAGGTCAGGGAAGAGGGACTATGACACAAAACTACAATGTGGATCTGGAAGGTGAGCCAGGAACTGGCAGCTGTAGGCTGTTGTTATTGTCAGATAATCCACTTCTCTCTCAAGTGTTAAGTACTTGCATGATCAAATTTGTGCTGTATCTGAAAACGAGGTTAATGTGAGATATTTGGCCTTCATCCAACCTGTGTCCAAACTGCTGAGGATTTTCAACAGTTTTGCCAGTGACTCCATTTTGAGCACATTTTGCTACTTCTCCCACTTTGCACCAACTCTGCTGAATTAACAATTTCAAACTGAAGGACATTTGCTGGGCAGGGTTGCAGAGACTGAGTGACAAATGGGGCAAAGTAATGACGGAAGAGAGAAGACGAGTGAGAACAGAAAGTACGTTACCTGTGAGTCTTTGCTCTGGAGTGGTTTTCTGAGATGATGGGAGATGTGAAGAAGAAGTAACAGTACCACTGGCAAAAAGCCTGCATTATGGGTTATTTTCCCATTTTTGCCCCATCTGCTCACAGCTCCATCTGAACCCTGCTGAGTCAGCCTGACTATTAGAACAGCCCCATTAGATACACCCAACAAAAGAACGCGATTGTGCTCCCATGCCTGTGCTTATGCTGGTTCTGCTACTTGTCAACACTACAGTAGAAGGTGTAATGTCTCCTCAGATGATTGCATCAGGAGTTACCTTTTCAGATAATTAGTAACCACCATAAGACAGCAAAGAGAAAGGTTTCATTACCACTTCAAGATGATAAGACATTCTGTTTTCGCACTGAGAACAGACAACGGTAATTACAGACTCAGGAGATAAAATCCGTGTGAATGGAAAAGAAAAGTACCTTTTCTCCTTTTCATTCATCTTTTCTTGTGGTCATTGAAAGCTGTATTATGACACGCAGCTAGGGAGGCTGCTGGATCATCTCCGACCTGCATCTTCATTGTTCAGACTGCGCTTTCACTGGCAATTTATTTTATGAAAATATCATTTCATAAAAATTACCTACTCTTATCTAATTTGATAAGAGTAGGTATGTTTCTTTTATTACTAATTGATTGTTCTGGCAAAATATATCATTATTATTCCTGAATGGTCTTTAGCACGTTTATTTATTTATTTTTTTGCTTAATGGTTTGGCTTATTTTATTCAAAGGATGGAAATCAATAGCAAAGAAAAAGAACTTGGGACTATTGTGCTCTTATTAATACTTCAAGCTACTGATACAAATCAATAAAGGCTTTGATCCAGGAGCTATAACTTCTGTGTGGCTGAGGTAACAGAGATTATCAGGTCACTTCTAAGAAAAAATACAACTTTACTGTTCCTAATATATAAAATTATGAGAAAAATCTTGTTTTTAAGTAAAAACACCATCATTGTAACGGTTTTATTGTTTTCAGTCATTTAACACCCAAACCTCTTTTTCATTTCCAAATAATCATATGATTCATAAGTAATCATAATCATGTAAGTATCAGCAGTATGTGTGCAACTAGTTTCTTCTTCTTCTACTATTCCCCTGCAATAAATATTTCCTCTTAGAAACCTTTGCTCCTTGTTGTGAGCAAGTAAGTGTGGAGCATGTGGAGTATGAACGCAATTTGTCCTCCTCATCAGATAAATCACAAAGGATCAAAAAGATTGAACTTTGCTCCTGGAGCAGACAAAACTGCACTTCAACATATTCCATCTGCTTTGTAGGCAGTGCTAGAATCATGTGCAGCGTGTATAAACAGCACTCCTAACAGATTGTATGTATTTTGTCAGAAGCGAGAATCTCTAGAATCAGACTTAGTAGACAAAGGAAAACGTACAAATATGATAGAAGGACAGATGTGGATTGGGTAATGTGTGGAGTTGAACCACACTGAGTCAGGAGAAGAGTCAGTCTGTGAGAAAGACTGTGGGGAAGTGAGCTGTAGTTATGGAAGAGTATAAATTCTTAATTGCTGCTGACCTACCAGTCTCCAGACATGTCAGCTTTCAATAAGCCATAAAACAGCTGCAGTTTTAGCTTAAAGCATTATTTAAATGAGTAACTCTACAGATTTTACATATCAAAATAGGTTTAAGTTAGTTTTGCAAATGTAGTGGAAAAAATTATTTAAATTATTTTGTGACTTCAGGAGTACCTGAAAGAAATCTCATGCACTGGATCAAGTAATGCCTCGAACCTCTAAAACCCTTTTCTTATATCCGATTGAGGCTGATGGCTCAAAACTACACGTGGTGCTCGTCACCCAACACAAACAAATCTCCGGTCCAGCAGTCGCCAGTGGAATTATGATGAGCAGTAAGAAGAAAAATGAGGCCAGTGATGATAAGATGACATTTGCTTTTTTGGCTCTGAACACTGAATCGATTTCGATCAAACCCTTCATCGTCTCCACAGACTGCAGTGATGATTTGGTTTAGTACTTCTTTAAAATAATGTTAAGCACAGCATGTCCTTCACATGACTTTTAAAACTTCTGAGAAAAAAAACAACTAAAATGGGTTGTTTCTTCTGACAGAAATGCGCACTTAGAAGGTCGCTGGCCTTTCCTGATCTTTTTATGGGACTTTTGGTTTGCTCAGTTCACCAGCCTTTAGTTTGTTCGCATTTCTTAAGGTCATGGCTTCTTTCTTTAGCAGACCTCCGTGGAAAACGAGACGCCTGATGGCAGATGAACAAAAATGACTTAATGTCCGGCTGCACTTTACCATGTGGAGAAAAAAAAGGCGGGGTTGACTAATAATCTGGAGTGCAACAAATAAAAGGACACTGCCCTGAAGAGCCAAACGCCTGGGCACGTCCACCAGAGAAGACTGATGTGGTCTTAGGGCGCTTGGGTTCAACTTTATGAAGACATTTGTTATCGAATATTCAATTCAGGAGACGCGACCGACACTGCTGATAACTGCGTAAATAGTGCGGGCGACTAAATACATAGAACAATACAGAAAAGAGAGGAAAACTTTTCGATATATTTGCTCACACTTGGAGACGCTTTTCGTTCCATGGATAATTACAATCATTAATAACAATAATTAAATCATGTTAGCTTGGCAGCATTTTATCAGTCGGTGCAATCCCCAACCAGAGTGTTAACGCACATACAAGAGGACGAAAGCAGATTCTTTCTTGGTGTGCAGCCTCTTGAGTTGCGTCTGAGCTCAGAGCTCGCCTATGCGCCCTCATCGAGACTTGGCACCTGCTGTACGCAGACGGAACAAGGACTGGAACAACATTAACTGCCGTCTCTTCTGTTTTTAAAGACAGAGAACGAGGGGGCTTTTAACTTATGGAGAGCTATCCCAGCGAAGCCCAAACCTGAGGTAAGGAATTATTTATTGAAATCAACCAAACCGAGGAATCTTCAATAGTCAGAAAAAGGTCATGAATTTGAGGAAAGAAGCGTTCACTGCACTCTGATGTGGTCTGATTGTTCCTATTGGAAAGAGAAATGGATGAGTGGGAATTACTACAAAAGCAATCGCAATAGGAGTTTAAAGTGTATATAAGCTTTATTCTTGAAAATATTAATAATGTTAAACTTGTGTCTTACTTGCTTCCAAGTCAATTTTATCAGTAGATTTCATCCAAACCATTGTTTTGGTCTAATTGAATCACACAGATATTTTCCATTTACCTTCTCTTTCAGACTTATTCCAGCCATGTCAGCTAATGGGAGTTCAGAGTCCAGCTGCAGGTCAGAGGTTAGACCCACCAATAACACCTGTTTCCAGAAGGAACTGTCTATCACTGCATCAGTAATCTCTATGACTGTTGGCATCTTCTCCAACAGCCTTGCTCTGTTCATTCTGCTGAAATCCTACAGCAGCATCCGCACCAAGTCCAGGGCATCCTTCCTGCTGTTTGCCAGCAGCCTGGTGATCACAGATCTGCTGGGTCACCTCATTAATGGATCCCTGGTGCTTTTTGTGTACAGTGCTGAAAAGAAATGGGAGAATTTTGATCCTTATCAAATCATATGCACCATCTTTGGGGCATGTATGGTGTTCTTTGGCTTGAGCCCCTTGTTCCTGGGAAGTGCTATGGCTGTGGAGCGCTGCATTGGAGTCACTAAGCCTATCTTCCACTCCACAGTGTTGGCCTCACACCACATGAAAAGGCTCCTTGGGGTCACCTGGCTGCTTGCTGCACTGGTGGCTGCGCTGCCTGTAATGCTGTCGAAGCCCTACAAGGTTCAAAGGTCCAGGAGCTGGTGCTTTTTCCTTATCGAGCAAACCAAAGACTGGCTGGATGTGCTCCTGCCGCTGCTATTTTCATTGCTGGGGCTGCTGGCACTGCTGATCTCCATTGCCTGCAACACGCTAACAGGCTGTGTTCTAATACAGGCCAAACTGCGCCACAAGCATCACTGCAGAAGCATGCCTTATCACATAGAGATGATCTGCCAGCTCCTGGCTATCATGCTGGTGTCCTGCATATGCTGGGGCCCATTACTGGTAAGACCTCCTCAGCACACCTTTAACAGACAGTTAAAAATTACAGGGAAAAACGAAAAATTACAGAGCGTAGAGTGACACTGAGGAAGCTAAGCTGGATTTGTTCCCTGCTACCTAAAGCCTTTCCATATATCTTTGTTAAAGCAGTGTTATGTTGCATTTCTGATCATTAAACTACTGCTGTTGGTCAGTGTGTCCATGATGCATTTTGAAGATGAGTAAGTACATCGACATCACAGCAATAATGGGAGGTTTTTTTTTTAAATACTAGAATTGTTAGCAAACTTAACAGCTGCTTACTGGAGGTCAGAACAAGAAACCACATCACACTCCCACAACAATAGAAGCCTAACTGAGCATAGCTAAAATATTAATGACAGCAATACTAAATGAATGAGATTAAATTAAATTGAGATTAAATATTACCAGTCATCTGATTCTTTGCAGCATTAGTATTTATTTAATTAAAAATTCCCAAATAAAACAATAAATTAAATTACATTAAAGTCAATGTAACCAAGTAAGATTAAAAGGTTCATGTCAATTAGATTAAACACACAAATTTAAGTAATGTTTGCATTTTCACAGTAGTTTAATAACAGTGTTATCATAGTCAACTAAAACTAAATGCTAAAACCAAAACCAGGTGTGAGCAAACATTTTAGTGAGTTAAATTAAAAATAAAAACCAGATCGTTGAAACTCCCATAAACTGAAAAAAGAATACAAATATTTCAGCTTCCTTGATGAGACTTTGATAGATTTGTTTACTGACACTCTGCATGTCTGCAAGACTGTGAGTCAGCGGCGTTCAAAAGGTGTTTTTGTTTTAGCACCTACATTGATTTCCATAAATGTTGCTTCTGACATATGGCCTCCATACACTCATAACAATAAAAAAATAAAAGTAACACTGAAACAAATGAAAACTAAACTAAAACTGAACATTTAAACTGAAATTTAAATTAAAAAACACTGAATTAAAAACAAAAAGTCAAAAAAAAAAAGTGCAATAAATGTGATAAGATGAAACCATTTGGAAGAAAATCGATTGCAGAAGCATGAGCATGAAGACAGAGAGAAGAGTCATCATAATGCAGACTCCCAGATAAAGGAGGTGGAGAGTAACATGACCCCTATAAGCGAGCGGTGATGGAGCCGAGTGTGATTGGTGACGGGGTTTTCCATCGAGAGGCCTTTAAAAATGACAATGATATGGAAATGAGAAGGAGGAAAATGAAACAGAGGTGATGAAAAAATAAGCAGAAATAATAGCTGTTATCACCAAAAGGAACGGAGACAGAATGTGAGAAAACAGATCCTACTATACCCGAGCATGTCTGTGGTGCCCTAAGAAAGCTCTGTTTGTCTGTCTTTGCATTTTAAAGGGTTTGATACAAACAGGTTTTTCTCCACTTCCATCACTGTTCTTTTCTATCCTTGTCATCATCATGTAAAAGATGTCTGATGTTTAATTGTTGTACACTGGTGGAAATCAGCAAATGTATTAATTAAGGACTTGTGATGCCAAGCAATAGATGCCTGACAAGCTGAAAAATATGGCAGCTGCTTTGAAGACTCTTCCAAATAATCGTGGTTTTGAATTATTATTCAAATTAAGCAATTCTAATATTTAAAAAAAAGAAAGAAAGTAAATGCTTTGAATTAGAGATCTCTTAATAACAACAAAGATGCAAAATTGCACACACTAATCTTACCTCGTTTTTCCTGTAACTTCCCAGCCAGTCTATCACAACCAGTCTAACACAACCAGTCTAAAATTGTTTTCTATTAAAGTATTTGATAAATATTTAGAATAACTGTTTTTCTACCACTCCAATAGATCCATGTCACCATTCTGAGTACCAGAGCCACGGATGAGTCTCCGTCTTTTAGTCTGCTGACTATACGCATGGCTACGTGGAACCAGATCCTGGACCCGTGGGTCTACATCCTGCTGAGGAAGGCTGTTCTCAGGAAAATCTTCATGTTGCTTCACGGCTGTTGTGGCTCGAAATTTTACACCCTCCATCGGTGGCAGCGCAGTATGCTCCACAGCTCAGCGGAGACCAGCAGCTCCAGTGGGTCATCTGATTGCCGCTGCCTCGGTAAAACACCTGTGCATGATGTAGTCATCAAATCCATCACCTGAACCCTGTCCTGAGTCTTTTATCTGAGAACGCCAAGGTGCTGAAAAACAAAAGGAAAGAAAATCATTTGGAATACTAGAAGGACATTTCTAAAGAACGCTTATCCTAAGGTCAATTTTAAAGTGACCCAGGTCCAAAACAAAATTCCTTTGATTCTTCCTTTGCATGCGCTCTTCCTCTTTGCAAAGTTTCATCCCATTTCAGCTCCTGCAGATGAATAAGACGCACTGAGACACTAGAAGACTATCAAAAATGCACTTACACAAACCACAAATGTTTTCTTGTAACATTTGCAAAATGATCACCATGAATTGTCACTATTACTGTATATTGTGGTATTGACTTTTTGTTCTAAACTTTTAGCCCCGCCTTCTGCATCAGGGGCACTAGACAAGTTCTATCAAAAACTGTCACAGTGTTAGAGACGAACTAACAGTCACTGTTAAGTCGTAGACATTGTTTTATTCATTCCTGGCTTTGTTCCACGTGCAGCTCCAGCCTGTGTCTTTGCACTACTATTTATTGATTGTGACTGAGTCTTCTTTGACCTTACATGTTAACTTTTTATTATAAGGATTCCAGTATAATGTGTTAATCATTTGGTTTGCACAGATGTGCAAGAGACAATAAGCGTGCAAAAAAACAAATGATCATCCTCCACCACCATGCTGACATCAGTATGATGTCTTTGTGCTAATATTGTGCTGTACTTAGTTTTCATCAAACATGGCTGTGCATTGATGCCAAACATCTCTACTTTGGTGCTGTCTGTCCAAAGCACATTATTCAAGAGGTCTTGTGGTTTGTTCAAATGCGACTTTGCAAACTTAAGCCATGTTGCTTTCATGCTTTTAAAGAGAAGAGGCAACCCTGGCATTTAGCAGGACCAGAAGCAGTAAGGGTATACCGGTACTTAGGACTGTTTTACCTGAAGCAAATATTTTGTGCTGAAAGTCTAGTTGATGTTTAAAACAAGCTTCTCCCAACAATTTCACCACAACAGTAAACTTTTGCTCATTGAGTGTTTTGAATGTCATCAAGTGTTTTCTTTTTTTATAGTGTGTGAGCTGTTAACGTGATGGTGTATACTGTACCAGCCTTTAAACAATTTAAGCCTGCATTATGTTATAACATGGACCAATTGAAAACATGATTTTTGCCTGTATCAGTATGTTTGATGTTTTAAATGGTTCGGGTGAGTGTTGTGCTTTTCTTTCAAAGTGTTGTAAAGAATGATCAGAGTAAGAAGTTTCTGATTGAAGTATGTAACGCTGCATTCAAGTGTGATCATGATCAGAACGAAAGCAGATGTTTTGAGAGGATCGTCTTTCAGCAGTAAGTAGTCTGCTGGTAGGTGCGTTATTACTTTGTAAATGTGATTTTTTCGCACCGGTGCTTCTGCATCATGACACTTTTTTTTTTTTACAAAACAACACAAAACTTTCCAATGTGTTTGTGCTGTACTGTGTAATAAAACGGAAAATGGAAAAACAAACCATAAACATTAAAGAGAAAATGGTGGAAATGGTTTTTTTTAATGCGTTGTAGTCAAGATAATGTGAGTTCACAGCGAGGTTTTCTCCACCTAAAACATCTTTCGAGGACAGAGTGCGTCTTGTTTTAGCCCCAAGGAGTCTGAAATATGAGACTAGAATAGGCAAGAAATCGGTGATTTCTTATTATAAATTATTATGTATTTTGAAAAAGAATGGATTTTGCTGCTTTTGTGAGTGTCATTTTAAAACGACATGTTATTATTTAGTTAGTTATTACATCCCATCTGTTGACAAAACAGAAATATGAGATACAATCTTTACTTTGAGTGTCCTGAACTGTAGTCTTATAACATTGCTTTAAGCACTGTAGACGTCTACTTACATTCCACTCCAAGCTCCACTCTGTCACTTCATGCAGAACTTTATAAATGGGCACACATTGTTTGATTAACAATCGTTTTCAAAAGCAGAACTGGAAATGGACTAACATCACACATTCACACAGCGCTTATTCTCTACATTTGGGTTTGAATTAACATTAACATGCATGTTTGCATGTTTTAGGACAGTGGATGGAAGACGGGGTACTTGGAGGAAACCCATGAGTGAGAACATGAAAACTCCAGACAGAAAGGCCCTGGTTGGGGTTTAAACCAGGAACCACAACAGCACCCACCTCAACATGTTTAAGTCTCTCACTAAGCCTGTGGTTCAAGACGAGCTCAGTTAGTCAGAACAGCAGAACAGCAGATGAAAACAGGGGATACATGAATAAATAAGCCTGCTACAGAAGGCCATAAAAACAGACGTTTGCTTCCATCCATGCTTAACGTAGCACTGTTCACTGGGAAAAATGCATTTGCAATGACAAACCTGCAACTGTGCAGTTTGTGACTGAGTGAGTTTTTAAAAGTTAGATTTATCAGGCATCAGTGAAAAGTCCCACACACATACTAGCGGCCACACGTTGTTCCCACACTCGTCATGCAATTTTTGTTTGTTCTGTAATATTGACTATAAGGGGACATGTACACGGGTAATAACCAGAGTGGCTTCAGTTTCCCACACTGTGGTCCAGTCCGCTGACAGTGTCGCTTTACAGTTATTAGTGTAGTTTTAAACAGCATCCCATAGGTGGCAGCACGACACCAAATCCCTCCCGCTGGTCGGAGACGAAGAAGGGGTGGGACGGTGGGGGGGGGGAGATCAGCCATATGATGTGTGACGTCATCTCTTCCTCATCACCTCCATCTTTCGGTGCCGCATGCCTCTGTGCTTAATGGAGCAGGCTCGTTCCCGTAGATGCTGGCTTTTGTGAGAGGGGTGCGGTTTTTGCGGCCCGTGCGGTTGTTGGTTTGCGGACGGAGCGCAAATGCCGGCGCGAGCGTAGCAGCGATACGGTGTGTGTTCACTGTGGGCCGAGTGTTGTGTTTTCATCTCAGCAGCTGTCTGAGACGCGCGCGCGCACACACACACACGCGCGTCTGCTGTCAAGTTAGTGTCAGCTCTGGAGCTACAGATACAGTTGTATCTGCTACATCTAGCTTTCCTGTCTCTTTAACATCTCTATTCTCTCGCCTTGTTTTTATGATAATGATAATAATAGTAATAATAATGATATTTTTCCGTATTTTTGTAACATTGCTCATATTGTTGCTCCAGCTAATTTTGCAGCAGCATTCAAATACTCCCGTTGTTTTAAAAATAAATGTATTTTGTCTTTATTTTTTTCCTCCTATAGTTGAGAACATGAATCAGGAAAAACTGGCAAAACTTCAAGCCCAGGTGCGGATAGGAGGAAAGGTAAGTTGCAAAAATGAAGGGATTTTGATTGCTGAGCTGGTACAGCATCACCTAGGACACATTAAGCAGGGTGGTTATTGTAGTTCTCCAGTTCGTGGTTATAATTACCAGTTACTGCTCTTTTTTAAAGTCTTTTTTAATTGTGTTGCCTGCAGAAAATAAGCACTGATTGGACAATCAAATTGGTTGATTAAAAACAAAAGAAAAAAAATGAAAAAATGAATCAAGTATTCATTAAAGTGCCCATTAAGTGGTGTATTAAAGTTCTGATATACGATAATTTTAATAATTTATGTATTTTATTACAGTTTTTCCTAATTTTACACAATAAAATGCTTGATCATATCAACCCTTTTAAAAAAGTTGCCTCATTCTCCTCACATGCAAAGTTTTTAATAGTCTGGCCCGTCATCTTTTAAAGACGCAGGACTGCAGGCTTACTTGTGGTTCCTGGAGTTTCTGAAAGTAGAATAGGAGGCAGATCTCCTTCCAGCTCCCAGTTTGGATTCATAGACAGACTCTCTCTGCCTTTAAGGTTAGACTCAAAACTTTCCTTTTTGATACAACTTAGTTAGGGATGACTCAGGGGACAGTAAACCATCCTTTAGTAATGCTGCTATAGGTCAGACTGCTGCAGAACTGCATGTGATGCACTGAGTGCTTCATCTCTTTGTGTTTATACACCGCTGCAACATGTCATTATATTTTTATCTCCTCTCCCTCAGTCTGGTTTCTGTCTGGTCTCCCTGTGCTCACCTTTTCTGTTCTCTTCTCTTTCCTCTCACCCTCCCTATTGCTTGTGGCAGATGGCTGGCCCTCTCTGAGGCTGGACCTGCTGGAGGTTTCTTCCTAATTAAAGGGAGGTTTTCCTTCTCACTGTCATAAGTGCTCGCTCAAAGGGAGTCACTTGATTGTTGGGGTTTTCTCCAGTTCTGCCTCTAGACACAGAATAAAGTATCTATCTATCTATCTATCTATCTATCTATCTATCTATCTATCTATCTATCTATCTATCTATCTATCTATCTATCTATCTATCTATCTATCTATCTATCTATCTATCTATCTATCTATCTATCTATCTATCTATCTATCTATATCTATATATATATATATATATACATATATATACACACACACACACATATATACACACACACACACACACACACACATATATATATATATATATATATATATATATATATATATATATATATATATATATATATATATACCCTCCATGGAGAAGGAGGCTAGAGGGCAAGATCAAAGTAGCACGGAGGGAGGTTAGCCAACTAACGGAGTTGCAGAAAGGTGCGACAAATAAGGTGCCTAAGAAATACAGCAAGCTGTCCATACCTGAGGCCTTGGAAACTGCCAAGCAAAGACTCACAGCCTTGGCCAGCCGCTTGAGGAGGTACACCAGAGAGATAGAAGGCAGGAGAATAAACCAGCTGTTCTCCACAGAACCAGCAAAGGTGTACTCTCAGTGGCAAGGGAACAATAAGAGAACAGCACCACCAAGGCTGGAGACGGAGCAATACTGGAAGAGCATATGGGAGAAGGATGCAACCCATAACGGCAATGCTCAGTGGCTAGAGGATCTGAGGGCTGACCACAGCGACCTCCCTGAACAGGGTCCAGTAACCATCACAGTGGCAGATATCCAAGAAAGGGTCTCCAGTATGAAGAGTTGGACAGCACCAGGGCCCGACATGGTTCACGCCTACTGGCTGAAGAAGCTGACTGCACTCCACGAGCGTCTGGCAGCACAAATGAACCAGCTGCTAGTTAACGAGAGACACCCGGAATGGCTAACTGAAGGCCGGACGGTCCTGATCCCCAAGGACCCCAAGAAGGGACCGGTCCCCTCCAACTACCGACCAATAACCTGCCTCAGTACTACATGGAAGCTCCTGTCAGGCATCATATCGGCTAAGATGAACAGGCACATGGGTCAATACATGAGCGGGACACAGAAAGGAATTGGCAAGAATACCAGAGGCGCAAAACACCAGCTACTGGTAGACAGAACAATCAGCCGAGACTGCAAGACCAGACTGACCAACCTGTGCACTGCCTGGATTGATTACAAGAAGGCCTATGACTCAATGCCCCACAGCTGGATACTGGAATGCCTAGAATTGTACAAGATCAATGGGACCCTAAGAGCCTTCATCAGGAACTCAATGGGGATGTGGCGTACAACACTAGAGGCCAACTCCAAGCCCATAGCACAAGTCACCATCAAGTGCGGGATCTACCAAGGAGATGCTCTGTCCCCACTGCTGTTCTGCATAGGCCTGAACCCCCTCAGTGAGATCATTAACAAGACTGGCTACGGATACCGACTACAGAACGGAGCAGTTGTCAGCCACCTCCTGTACATGGATTACATCAAGCTGTATGCCAAGAGTGAACGAGACATCGATTCACTGATCCACACTACCAGGCTATACAGCAATGACATTGGAATGTCGTTCGGACTGGAGAAGTGTAGTCGGATGGTAACAAAGAGAGGGAAGGTAGTCAGAACTGAGGGGATTGAACTACCAGAAGGCAACATTGCAGACATAGAGGACAGTTACAAGTACTTGGGGATCCCACAGGCGAATGGGAACCATGAAGAGGCCGCTAGAAAAGCTGCAACCACCAAGTACCTGCAGAGGGTCAGGCAAGTCCTGAGGAGTCAGCTGAATGGTAAGAACAAGATCCGGGCCATCAACACGTACGCCCTGCCCGTGATCAGGTACCCTGCTGGGGTAATAGGCTGGCCAAAGGAGGAGATAGAAGCCACTGACATAAAGACAAGAAAGCTCCTTACCATGCATGGAGGGTTTCACCCCAAATCCAGCACCCTGAGGCTGTACGCTAAGCGGAAGGAAGGGGGCCGGGGACTGGTGAGTGTCAGCACCACAGTCCAGGATGAGACAACGAACATCCAAGAATACATTAGGAAGATGGCCCCAACTGACCGAGTGCTCAGTGAATACCTCAGGCAGCAGAAACCCAAGAAAGAGGAGGGAGACGAGGAACCATCATGGAAGGACAGGCCCCTGCACGGTATGTACCACCGGCAGATAGAGGAGGTGGCTGATATCCAGAAATCCTACCAGTGGCTGGACAAAGCTGGACTGAAAGACAGCACAGAGGCACTAATCATGGCAGCACAAGAACAAGCTCTGAGCACAAGATCCATAGAGGCTGGGGTCTATCACACCAGGCAAGACCCCAGGTGCAGGCTGTGTAAAGATGCCCCAGAGACAATCCAGCACATAACAGCAGGGTGCAAGATGCTAGCAGGCAAGGCATACATGGAACGCCATAACCAAGTGGCCGGCATAATGTACAGGAACATCTGTGCCGAGTATAACCTGGAAGTCCCGAGGTCAAAATGGGAGATGCCCCCAAGGGTGGTGGAGAATGACCGAGCTAAGATCCTGTGGGACTTCCAGATACAGACGGACAAAATGGTGGTGGCTAACCAACCGGACATAGTGGTGGTAGACAAACAGAAGAAGACGGCCGTAGTGATCGATGTAGCGGTTCCGAATGACAGCAATATCAGGAAGAAGGAACACGAGAAGCTGGAGAAATACCAAGGGCTCAGAGAAGAGCTCGAGAGGATGTGGAGGGTGAAGGTAACGGTGGTCCCCGTGGTAATCGGAGCACTAGGTGCGGTGACTCCCAAGCTAGGCGAGTGGCTCCAGCAGATCCCAGGAACAACATCGGAGATCTCTGTCCAGAAGAGCGCAGTCCTGGGAACAGCTAAGATACTGCGCAGGACCCTCAAGCTCCCAGGCCTCTGGTAGAGGACCCGAGCTTGAAGGATAAACCGCCCGCAGGGGCGTGCTGGGTGTTTTATATACACACACACACACACACACACATATATATATATATATATATATATATATATATATATATATATATATATATATATATATATATATATGTATATATATATATATATATATGTATATATATATATATATATATGTATATATATATATATATATATATATATATATGTGTATGTATATATATATATATATATATATATGTGTATGTGTATATATATATATATATATATATATATATATATATGTGTATGTATATATATGGATCTTGTGCTCAGAGCTTGTTCTTGTGCTGCCATGATTAGTGCCTCTGTGCTGTCTTTCAGTCCAGCTTTGTCCAGCCACTGGTAGGATTTCTGGATATCAGCCACCTCCTCTATCTGCCGGTGGTACATACCGTGCAGGGGCCTGTCCTTCCATGATGGTTCCTCGTCTCCCTCCTCTTTCTTGGGTTTCTGCTGCCTGAGGTATTCACTGAGCACTCGGTCAGTTGGGGCCATCTTCCCAATGTATTCTTGGATGTTCGTTGTCTCATCCTGGACTGTGGTGCTGACACTCACCAGTCCCCGGCCCCCTTCCTTCCGCTTAGCGTACAGCCTCAGGGTGCTGGACTTGGGGTGAAACCCTCCATGCATGGTAAGGAGCTTTCTTGTCTTTATGTCAGTGGCTTCTATCTCCTCCTTTGGCCAGCCTATTACCCCAGCAGGGTACCTGATCACGGGCAGGGCATAGGTGTTGATGGCCCGGATCTTGTTCTTACCATTCAGCTGACTCCTCAGGACTTGCCTGACCCTCTGCAGGTACTTGGTGGTTGCAGCTTTTCTAGCGGCCTCTTCATGGTTCCCATTCGCCTGCGGGATCCCCAGGTACTTGTAACTGTCCTCTATGTCTGCAATGTTGCCTTCTGGTAGTTCAATCCCCTCAGTTCTGACTACCTTCCCTCTCTTTGTTACCATCCGACTACACTTCTCCAGTCCGAACGACATTCCAATGTCATTGCTGTATAGCCTGGTAGTGTGGATCAGTGAATCGATGTCTCGTTCACTCTTGGCATACAGCTTGATGTCATCCATGTACAGGAGGTGGCTGACAACTGCTCCGTTCCGTAGTCGGTATCCGTAGCCAGTCTTGTTAATGATCTCACTGAGGGGGTTCAGGCCTATGCAGAACAGCAGTGGGGACAGAGCATCTCCTTGGTAGATCCCGCACTTGATGGTGACTTGTGCTATGGGCTTGGAGTTGGCCTCTAGTGTTGTACGCCACATCCCCATTGAGTTCCTGATGAAGGCTCTTAGGGTCCCATTGATCTTGTACAATTCTAGGCATTCCAGTATCCAGCTGTGGGGCATTGAGTCATAGGCCTTCTTGTAATCAATCCAGGCAGTGCACAGGTTGGTCAGTCTGGTTTTGCAGTCTCGGCTGACTGTTCTGTCTACCAGTAGCTGGTGTTTTGCGCCTCTGGTATTCTTGCCAATTCCTTTCTGTGTCCCGCTCATGTATTGACCCATGTGCCTGTTCATCTTAGCCGATATGATGCCTGACAGGAGCTTCCATGTAGTACTGAGGCAGGTTATTGGTCGGTAGTTGGAGGGGACCGGTCCCTTCTTGGGGTCCTTGGGGATCAGGACCGTCCGACCTTCGGTTAGCCATTCCGGGTGTCTCTCATTAACTAGCAGCTGGTTCATTTGTGCTGCTAGACGCTCGTGGAGTGCAGTCAGCTTCTTTAGCCAGTAGGCGTGAACCATGTCGGGCCCTGGTGCTGTCCAACTCTGCTCTGAGCACAAGATCCATAGAGGCTGGGGTCTATCACACCAGGCAAGACCCCAGGTGCAGGCTGTGTAAAGATGCCCCAGAGACAATCCAGCACATAACAGCAGGGTGCAAGATGCTAGCAGGCAAGGCATACATGGAACGCCATAACCAAGTGGCCGGCATAGTGTACAGGAACATCTGTGCCGAGTATAACCTGGAAGTCCCGAGGTCAAAATGGGAGATGCCCCCAAGGGTGGTGGAGAATGACCGAGCTAAGATCCTGTGGGACTTCCAGATACAGACGGACAAAATGGTGGTGGCTAACCAACCGGACATAGTGGTGGTAGACAAACAGAAGAAGACGGCCGTAGTGATCGATGTAGCGGTTCCGAATGACAGCAATATCAGGAAGAAGGAACACGAGAAGCTGGAGAAATACCAAGGGCTCAGAGAAGAGCTCGAGAGGATGTGGAGGGTGAAGGTAACGGTGGTCCCCGTGGTAATCGGAGCACTAGGTGCGGTGACTCCCAAGCTAGGCGAGTGGCTCCAGCAGATCCCGGGAACAACATCGGAGATCTCTGTCCAGAAGAGCGCAGTCCTGGGAACAGCTAAGATACTGCGCAGGACCCTCAAGCTCCCAGGCCTCTGGTAGAGGACCCGAGCTTGAAGGATAAACCGCCCGCAGGGGCGTGCTGGGTGTTTTTTTTTTTTTTTTATATATATATATATATATATGTATGTATATGTATATATATATATATATATATATATATATATATGAACCTGAACTGATCAATAAAATTGAAATTATCGTCTGATAAAACTCTTCCATGGCATGCATTTTTCATTTGTCTTTACTATTTGGGCTGATTGGGACCCGATAAATCATAACAAGAGTTGAATCAAGATGCTTTATATTGTACAGACCTTACAGTAATAGACAGGAAACAGAGAAAACCATGATATGAGGGCACATGTTAGGGAAGTCCATCAGCCTTTCACGGCTCATGTGTGCTATCGTTGTCACCAAGTTCTCAAGTTTGTGAACTTGAGTACCAAGCAACGTAGGATATAAATTGATACCATGTGTACCTACTAAAAAACTTGGACGAGTTTGAATATCGGTGACGTCGACCTCAAGGTTAAGTTTGTATGTCGGACTTTAAAATGTATTTATTGACAGGTGTCTCTACTAGGAGGCTGAGGGGTACTGCTGGCACTACTGGTATTTTTTGTGTCTGAAAGAAAAAAATATCAGCTGATATAATCGAATATTAGATTTTTAAATGACCACTAGTATCACTCTTATATCGATTAGGCTTTACTTTTAATCCTCGAATGATTAATTCATAATAATTCAGAAAATTCTGTCAATCGCCAAATAGATGAATACATTATTTGTTTTGTATCTAACGGCATGATTTGGATTCAGTATGTGATTTATTCTCTAACCCATTATTTCTTCTAATCTTTAACCATTTATATTACAGTGAATGGCCCCCCTATGCCCTTATTAGGGGTGTGAATTGAAAACCAGTTTCAAAGTTGTCTGCTGTTATTGGTGTTGACATGTTTTGTTTTGAGATGATAAAACATTTGAGTTGATGCTGTATATACCTTCTTAATCCCCCCCCCCCCCCCCCCCCGCCACACACACATGCAAACTGCGAAAAAAGATCAGCCCATGCACTTCCTCATGATTGAAGCTAAAGTCTTTTTTATAACTGATTAACTCACAATGGTATTTTTATGCAACAGGCTCTGATCTCTCTAGTTGCACAGTAGTTTACTTTTGGCTTCAGGGTGACTGGCTAGGCAGGGAAGAAAGCTGAAGACATCATTTCACTCTGTAAAAGGTTAAATGATGACTAAAACTATTAGTGAAAGTGTAAGTGGTAAGCAATCAGAACCGGACAGAGGATTTAAACACAATATTTTGTAACTAGCCAAACGTTTTCTGTCACTGTATTTTCCTCCTTTCTTCTGTTTCTAAGTCACAGCCTATGACTTAGAAAAGTGTTGATCTGATTGTATGTTTTATGTTCTCAGGGCACTGCACGCAGGAAGAAGAAGGTGGTTCACAGAACTGCAACAGCTGATGACAAAAAGCTTCAGAGTTCACTGAAGAAGTTTGCTGTCAACAATATTGCTGGCATTGAGGAGGTAAACTGACGTAGGTGAATGTGCGGTCGTGTAGAGCAGACCACTGTTTAGTTTTTCAAAGGTATCAATAACGTGCATGGACTTGGGTGACTTGAGAGAACTTGGGTGATCTTTTCTCCTCAGGTGAACATGATCAAGGATGACGGGACTGTGATTCACTTTAACAACCCCAAAGTTCAGGCCTCTCTATCCGCCAACACCTTTGTGATCACCGGCCACGCTGAGACCAAACAGATGACAGAGATGCTGCCCGCCATCCTCAGTCAGCTTGGAGCAGACAGCCTCAGCAGCCTGCGCAAGCTCGCAGAACAGTTCCCTCGGCAAGGTGGGTCGCCCCTCAGGGCTTTGATTTTTATTTCATTGATTTTATGTTCATTTTTGGTATCAGCTTAACTTGTTTGTACCAAAAAGGATAAAAGAGGTAGGAGACACAAAGTTTACCTGTTAAGTAAACGCCTAAACTTTTTCCTTTTAGTTGGGATTCATTTTCACTCGCTTCCTTTTTGGGAGGATAATTTGTAGTTGACACCACAGGTTGATTATACTTTGATTCATGGGAAAGAAATTCTTGCAGCAGCTCATGTGCAAAATATTCGTATCCTCTTTCCAAAGCATTTACAGCTTCTGGTTTTCTTGGGTAAGGCTCTACAATCTTTGTCCACCTGGAAATGTGCAGTTTATCCAGTTCTTCCTGGTTCCTGGTCCTGATTCTAGGAACGGTTCAGGTGGTCAAGTGCTTCTTGGAACAGTTAAAGCCACATTAACATCACAGAGGTCGATTGAGAGCCGTGCGACCTTGTGGTGGCTTCTTCGTCTTTTTTTTGTCTTTTTTTTTTTTTTTTTTGTCTTTTTTTTTTTTTTAAATGACATCAGAAACAGCAGTATGCGACATTACGTGATGGCAGAGCTTCAGTTCATCCTTTGTCTTTTTTTTTTTTTTTTTTTAATAAATAGGACAGGGGGAATGAATGAGAGAAAGAGGGGGAGAGAAAGAAAGAAAACCAAAGGGGAGAAGAGACGGTGAGAAGGGGGGGGAAGAGAGAGAGAAAAAAAAAAAGAACTCCTGGGTCACCTGTATGGAGAAAAAAAAAAACAAACAAAAAAAACAAACAGAGGAGACAGCAAACAACAAAGAGTAACATAATAATAGAGAAAACAAAGCACCATCACAATAAACTAGCTAGTCATAGATATCAATATTTACTAAATAATAAACGATATTGTGCAGCACGCAAGATAGACAGCGCACAGTGTGCTTTGAGGCAGCAGCCAAGAAAGCTTTAGTCCGCGTCTGTGAATACCCATGTGTGCATACCTGTGTGGATCAGCATGCTTGCATTCCAAAGGTTTCTCCATGTAATGTCTTTTTTTTGTCTTAACATTCAGTGTATATGCAGGTTTCTGACTTTCTATGCTGCTGTATGACCCGTCAGATCAGTTTGCTCCATTTGAACCCCGGTCAAGTTCTAGCCAAAGAAGAGTTACAACACAGTTAAATATGCAAAATCCACTTTATACTTAATATTTACTTTTCAAGGTGAAGCAAATCTTTTAAAGATGAGTTTTTCCAGATGAGCCAAGATGGTATAAACATATACTGGCCACTTTATTAGGTCTTTAACAAACATATCTAAGCAGCCAATCACTTGAGAGCAAGTCAGTGCATTTAGGCACAGAACCAAGCATCAGAGTGGAGAAGAAAGGTAAAAGTGATTTTGAACATGGCATGGTTTTTGGTGCCATGCCATGAAAACGTTCGTCTGAGTATTTCAGAGGCTGCCGATCTACTGGGATTTTCCCGCACAAGAAGGTAATCTCTAAGGGTTTACAGAGAGTGGTCTGAAAAAGAGAATATATCCAGTGAGTGGTAGTTCTCGGGATGAAAATGCCCTGTTAATGCCAGAGATCAGAGGAGACTAGCCAGACTGCTTCAAGCCAATAGAAAGGCAACAGTTTTGCAAAAAAAAATCATCTCTGAACCAGCAACCTGTCAGCTAACAGCAGGAAGCTGAGACTGCGATTCAAACAAGCTAAGGCAATAAACGACTGGAAGAAATGTTGCCTGGTCTAATAAGTCTCAATTTCAAGTGATATGAGCCAATACTGGCATATCATAGAGATCAATACCAGCATATATGATAGAAAACTCAGCTCAAAAAAACCTCTCACCTCTGTTTGCCAAATACAGAGACAAGCGGTGTCTCCACATGCCACCAGTGCAGCTTCAGTGCTCCTTTCATTGATTCTTCAAGTCTCTGGGCCTCATTGTTCTGAAACTATTCCCTTATTGTGGAGAATGCTAACATGGTGATGCCAAAGGCCACTGCCGATGATCCATCGCTCATGGTTTGTGAATGGAGTACTGTCATACTGGAAGAGAACACTCGTATACAGATATGCTTCATCATAGGTTAAAAGTCATTATTTGAGGCAACTTTCTATCACTTTCCAGCTAAAATGTGTTTTTTGTGCATTTCGTCTTAGCTCTTGAAAGCAAGGCTCCAAAGCCAGAGGACATTGAGGAAGAGGATGATGATGTGCCAGGTATGCAGTGTCACATGAATAAAAAGAAGAATGATCAGAATGAAAACTTAGAGACAGCTACACTCTGTTAAATTTTCATCGTAGTATAGAAGATTGCTCTTTTTACTCAATTTAAGTCAATTTGCTCTTTTGAATATTTTTCTGCAGCCCTGAAAAGTTACTACAGTTGAACTCATGTATGTGACTTTAGATTGTTCCTCTAGTTTAACTATTTAATGCTGTGCTTTTGCTGTTCTGTAGATCTCGTGGAGAACTTTGATGAAGCATCAAAGAACGAGGCAAACTGACAGAAAAATTCACTGGACTGAAGTGGAGCCTCCGTCTGTCTTTTTGAGTGTAGTGATCCGGGCATATCAGACAGTATCTCCAAATATATCCCACAGTTCCAATGACCTACAGATGTCTGAGTCACACACTAGCACTACTAGGTTGTGTATTTAAAAAAGAGAGAGAGAGAGAGAAAAGAATAAGAACCCAACGCTCATCTGGTAAACGGTGAATCTCTTCCACACTGTCAGTCATTATCAGATTACTGTGGTCTTTAAAGCCAGTCTTAAGAGATTTTTTGTGTGTGTTTTGTTTATGAAACAAAAAAGACGTTTAACATTTTTTTAAAATGATGCTGTGATCATTGACTGAATGTTCTGAATGTTTTTATCAATAAATCAAAGAATTGTGTGCAGATTCATGTGAAAAGAAGCCTCGTCAGTTTCCTACAGAATGACAGGTCGTGCATAAGGCTGGATTTTTATGTTTGGCACCTTAGCTCTGCTGTCTTGGCTTGTACACCGTCCTGCGGGCTGTGTGGACAGCAAACTGGGGAGGGACATTTCTGCACACCTCTTGAGTTTCTTCAAAGAGCTGCAGAGAGGCACGGGGGAGGAGGGAGATCACACAGAAGGGGGGGTAAGAGAGAGGCGAATTCATCCCATCTTTCGCTTGTGAGCAAGGCACTGCTGCTTGAATCCATTTTCCTCCGCGCTCAGATGTAACAGGATAAAATGCTGAAGTTCTTCACAGCGCGGGATGATGAGAATGAAAGCCTTTTGGGAGCAATAACTGAGGGTAAGACGTTTGATTGCTCTGGAAATACCGGGGTGGGAATGCGTTTACTCCCATTCATTGCTTGTGCGCGCGCGCTTGTGTGTGTGTGTGTGTGTGTGTGTGTGTGTGTGTGTGTGTGTGTGTGTGTGTGTGTGTGTGTGTGTGTGTGTGTGTGCCACTGAAAAAAACGCTGATATAACACTTGGCTGCGCGCATAGACCGCGTCATCTGAAAAGCGCGTGCGCGTATGTGTGCGTGTTGCGCACTTTCGCGTGAACACGGGCTGCTTACATACATACTCCACTGTAGCCTCACTCAGCGTCACCTCAATAAAGTGTCCCGGCTGATCCGGTGTACCGGGGTGCGGGATGAATGTCGCATTGCCTCCGGCCTCTGTGCCCGCGAGCACATTAAACATTTGCACGTGTGTGGAATGCGTCACTGTCCCGGGAAGTGAGCGCTCAGTGAGCCGGATCGGTGCAGGCAGGCACGCCGCTGTTTCGGGAAGTCTTCACTTTGTTGCCTTCGGTAGAAATGACGCCGCCAGCTTTTTATTTTTTCTTCATGTTTTTTAAGGATGGCTTTCTGTTGTAAATGAGCTGCAGTGCAGTTTAACGTGTACAGTTAGTCAGTAGCGCCCAATGTTTTGACAAGACTTTCAATCGAATAATCAAATACATGACGATCTGCATTTAAACCTATAAGAGCCTTATCCCCTTAAACCGGCCTATTCAGGAAACGCTGGTAGCTCAATGAAACATCAGTTGTGCATACATTAACTCCCTTTGCGCTGCCGGCTGCTAATGTGCTGGGAAGGGCATTGAATCAGTAATTGGCTGTAATTACGGGAGGTGTTCTTAATGTAGAAACCTTGAATGGAGTGATTGCAGAATCAAGCGGCTTACTTGCATATTTTTATTCTGAAACATGCAATAAACACAGTACTGTCACTTGAAACATCTTTTATTTGTTCATTACACATATTTAACATCCGCCTCTGTGTGTGTATTTGTGTTTGTGTAACAATATGGCTCAATATAAGGAAGCAGCAACGGTTTTGACACGTTTAAACACAAAGTTACTGCTCAACTTTTTGTTCTCTAGGGAACCAGCTGCTCTATGGTATCATTAATCTCTTGTACAACTACCACTGGCTATTTTGATCATCAGATACACCTCTCAAGGGCAACCACACTAATGCTGCCATTAGTGAGGGCTGAAATCTAGAAGATGTCTATTTAACAGTGAACAGCTTTTTCGCCTTAATGAGCAGGCAGGACGTGCATCATTGTATGTCCTAGTGTGTGTATGTTTGACAGATAGAGAGATGGAGATGTTGACTTTCCCTTCTTGCTGGTGATATCATTATCATTGAAACAGATGAAGGGGACAGTACGTCTCTTCAGGACACCAAGCACCACTGGCTGAACAGACCCTGTCTGCTGGTGCTCAAAGATGGAGATGTGTCAAAACCTGCACTGGACTGTAGAGAAATCAGACCGCAATCTCCATCTAAAGCCACATCGGATGCGACGCTCAGAAGCAAATCTGGACCTTGTGAGCAGAAACCTATTGAACATCCCACTGAATCTGCTTCCCAAGTGGAGAATGGCAGCTGCACTGTGACTTCCATCTCCACATGGGGTGAAAAGGAGTCCCCAAGCCCTCTAGTGTTGGGCCCAGCAGAGGCCGCGTGGGCAGAGGAGGAGGAAGAGAAGAACCAGAAGTCGCCGGTTCTCCCATCAAAGGAAGACTCTGTGATTGAGGAGAAGGAGCGGGAGGAAAGTGGGCTGGAGCAGCAGGATGAGACCTGCAGCTTGGAGGGACCATCTCGAGGAGATCAGACAAACACCAATAAGGCTGGGGCAGGCCGCGGGGAGGAAGCGATGGGTGAGTGCGCTACTTCTCCTGTGGATCTCGATGACATGTCTGAGACGAGCCCCGTTGGCATTCTGTCCAAGGATCGAGTCACTGTCCTTGGTGAGGTGGCCCCCGTGTGGGTCCCCGATGCCGAAGCGCAGGTCTGCATGAAGTGTGGTATCAAGTTTACATTCACCAAGAGGAGGCACCACTGCCGTGCCTGTGGGAAGGTAAAAAATGATTTAAAAGTTCATTTCTGTGTAATTAAATCTGAAGTGAAATAAAATTAGCAACTTGTAAGTGGAGTGGAGTGTACGTGTGTGTCTCTGTTCATGTGTGGTGTGTGTGCATGTGTGTGTCGTCAGGTTTTTTGTGCACTTTGCTCCAGTTTGAAGTTCAAACTTACACACCTGGATGGGAAGGAGGGACGAGTGTGCATTTCCTGTCATTCAGCACTCATTAAAAGTGAGCGTAATTTTTTTTTAGGTATTGCTGTAGTTGTATTTTTGAAATCATGCAGAAATCATTCTTGTATCCTCTCTTCAGGGATGTCTCCAAAAGGAAAAAGAAGGGTGTGGTTTGCAGACGAAATCCTCACCAATAAGCATTCAGAGTCTGCCCCGACCACACCCGTCAGGGAGCCCGCGTTCTCACCGCTGATGAGTCGAGTGCTGGGTGGGCCTGTTAAAAGTCCTGTGGGTTCACCCCAGATCAGGAGAACTTTGAGGCCACATGGAACAATGATTGGTGTAGGTTCACCCAAAACGTGCCACTAAAACTCGACTACAGGGAAAATGTTGTTGTTGTTCTGTGATTTAGAGGAAAATGAATGATATATGTATTCTCACTCTGCCTCCCTTCAACTCCAGGAGGCCTGTGGTCCCTACGGCTGGGGAACCACAGCTTTAGTGAGCAGCTCTGCTAACCTCATTCCCTTGGATGGCTTGCCACCCATACTCACCTCCACAGGAGTCAAAGGAGGTAGGGCTAGCTCGAATTTAGAGTTTAAAAGTGTAAAGTAAACTTATTGTGTTTCCTCCTCAGATCCAGATACTTCTTGTTTTTCATTATATTCCTCCCCTTTTGTTAATGCTTTCATGTCTTGCATAGTGCATGGTGCAAATATTGATGGCGGGTCACAAAGAAATAGGAGTTCTATGTAAATTGGGCAGCCCATGGCAAGGGGAAAAAATGGTCTCTGATTTTGAGCAGTTAATAGTTTAGTGAAAGCAGCAATTACAGATTCACACTGAATAAATTAGTGGTTCCTCATTTTTTTCTGCTCACCCTCCTTTGCCTATAACATTCCCCATAGTTAATACAGAAAAACAACTTCGGTGTGCAAAAAAAGAAATGAGGAACAAGTGACTCTGTAAAGTGTCCATCTTGTTCCGCTACTTGCTGTCAGAAGCTACTATTTTATGACAAGAAAAACACAGTGTTCTCTCTCCATAGCCCACTATGGTGAAGCCAAGATTTGCCTCGACATTTTTTCTAGGCTTTGATGTTTGGATGGTTAGTGCAGCTTTTTTTTTTCAATCTTATTTAAGCATTAACCAACAGTACCTTTCACAGACCTGTCCATGGCTTGCTTTCAGGGCAAATGTTGTAATTGTAATTTAGCTTCACTGCCCCTCCCCTTTTATAACTCTTATCCCATCCAAGGGAACCACTGACCAGAAACTAGCACCTTTGTTTTGGTTTAAGCACTAACCAGAAGGGACAACTACAGCAAGTATTACATATATGCATGATTTCCACCCATTAATCTAAAGAGCCAGTTCATAATTTCACAATACCAAATATGCATGATGAATCTGTATATGTCTTTATGTTACCAACAACTTGAGCCACATTTGACTACTTTGCTGTAAATAATTCCAATTATTTTTTTCATGCTCACTCAGCTGCTCTAGCTTGTGCACATGCTCCGATGCCTCTTTGCTGCTCTTTGTGATTGCATTGTTTAAGAGAACCAGGCAATCCTTCCACATGTGTGGTCCTTATTTATTTATTTATTTATTTATTTATTTATTTATTTATTTATTTATGTGTTGGGTGTTCTGACTTACTACACTCGAATGCTGCTACTTTAATTTATTACGTGGACACTGTGATGCCTGGTTAAATGGGGCAGTCCCAAGGCATTAATAAAACTGATCTGTTATTAATAACAGCTACCTGCTACTTGCCATCTTATTTAGAGCCACACTCTAATATTAATCTTTAATCTAATACTGGGCTGTTTTTTGTGGTGAGTAAGAGTAGATTAGAAAACACTTTAAAAGATGTTCTAATCTACCCCCCAGACTACACTGTGGAGGAGCAGCCCTCCGAGATGCTCCTTATTCAGGAGTTGGAGAGCGGCAGACCCAAGCCTCTGGTGTTTGTTCTCAATGCTAACCTGCTCGCTATGGTGAAGTTGGTCAACTGTGAGTATCTTTCCCCTCTTGCCTTTTACTGTGCATTATGAACTGCATACAGAACTTAATGTACACATTTAAAATTGAGCAGTGTCAAGAATTACATCACTATGCAGAAAATATTTTGATCATTTTTTTAAAATTTAAATATAACTTCTGAGTATATATTTCTACCTCTTACATCTTGTATTTGTTGTTTAAAATGTCCATATGTGACTGCCAGCTTATGCTTGATTTCCCTGATTAGACGTTAACAGGAAGTGCTGGTGTGTGACAACAAAGGGAATGCACGCTGTAGGGCAGGTGGAGCTGGTGGTGCTGCTGCAGTGCCTACCTGAAGAAAAAAGCTTCCCCAAAGACATTTTTAGGCACTTCATTCAGCTGTACAGAGACACTTTCACAGGTCAGAGACATTACAAGCCCATACACAGAATATTATCAGTCTCTACTTCACGACTGTAGTATTTCTTCCCTCTTATAATAACACACGTTTCGACATCTTTATGTTTCTGTAGGGAAGGTTGTGAAACACCTGTCACTCTCCCTGTTTGGCAGCAGCTTCTTTGGCAGTCAGGATCATGCAGGCTTCCTGTACGTTCGCTCCACTCTCCAGTCCCTTCAAGGTCTACCTCTGCCAAACCAGCCCTACCTCTTTGGCCTGCTGGTCCACAGAGCAGAGGTGGCCTGGGCCAAAGCCTTTCCCTTGCGCCTCATGCTGCGACTGGGGGCTGAGTACAGATGTAAGCCAGGCAACTATGTAAGCTCTCTGAGTTATAATGTTTCTTCCCCAGTTACCCACTTTCTGTCTCTTGTTCCAGTTTACCCATGCCCTCTGTACAGTGTACGCTTTAGGAAGCCCTTGTTTGGGGATATAGGTCACACAATAATGCGACTGTTAGTGGTGAGTATGGCATTTTGTAACATTTTTTTGTGTTGTTGCAAAACCGCCCTTCCTGTCAGCAGTGGAAGTTTGGTGTCACAACTTTTATTAAACATGGTGTAACCGACACCAGATCTTTTTACCATTCTGCTTTGTTCCAGGACTTTAGGAATTACCGTTACAGCCTACCAGTGGTATCGGGGCTCACTGTGGACTTAGAAGCTCATAGGACTTGCATAAAAATACCGAACACTGGGTATAATGAGGTAACACTAAGCCTCACAGAGTTAACTCTTACATATAGTTTCTTTCTCTATCATTTACCCGTGTTATCTCCCATGTTAGCTAATGAAGGCTGTGAATAAGTCCAATGAGCATGTGCTGGCAATAGGGGCATGCTTCAATGACACTGCAGACTCCCACCTCATCTGTGTCCAAGCAGACGATGGCCAGTATCAGACCCAAGCCATCAGCATCCACAATCAACCACGTAAAGGTAACAACACAGTTGTTGGGGCAGGAAGGGACACATGGAAAGTTTTGCTCAGCTAATATGAAATTACTTTATTTAAGCTGAACAAATGAGGCTAAAACAGCAGCTAAAAGTATAGTAGTACTAATACTTCTCTAGTTTTGTTAAACGACGAGGATCTAATAAATCAGCTAAAAGATATGCATAAGCTTGAAACAGCTAAGCATGATCGATAAATGATCAATGAAATCTTATCGCTTACAGTAAATCTTTAGCTGAATATACTCCAGAGAACACTGGAAGCAAAGAATAGATTTTACACATTTCAAATTTAGAAGGCATTCAAGTAAATTTGCTGCACAAACTGAATGGATTCTGCACAACAAAAACATTGTGCAAACCCACTGAATATTATTACAGTGCATCTAAACATATGTAGCTCATGGAACTGCATATAAAACAAAACAGTTTGAGTGTGAACTTAAGTGCAGCGGAGCAAAAGTAGGAGAAAATTCGAAAATGAAAGAACAACAGTGGTTCGAGATGTTAATCGCGGCCAGTTCCAGTTATGTGACTCTAGGTGGCAGTGCATGCACTTGTAGTTTTTGCCTTGTCACTGTAAAGACTGATCAAAATGACATTCCTTCCTTCCTTCCTTCCTTCCTTCCTTCCTAGTTACTGGATCATGCTTTATTATATTCAGTAGTGCGCTGAAAGCGTCAGCAGGATACCTGGCCAAATCCAGCGTTGTAGAAGGTAGGATACCCTCTGACCAGAGAAGCCAGGTTAACCATTACTTTCTCCTCACCTCTGAGGATAGCCATCATTTACATTTTTAAGTAGAGCGCCCCTGCTTAAACTGGCTTATTCAGAATTTGTTGATCTTTGTATGTGTGTGTCTGTGTACATTTTAACAGACTGTTTGTCTAGGCGTGTGTCTCCCCATTGGTGTGTGTTTGTGTGTGTTTCTCCTGTATCGCTGTCCCCTCTTCGCAGATGGGCTAATGGTGCAGATCACCGTGGAAACCATGGCGGAGCTCCGTCGATCACTACGGGAGATGAAAGACCACACTGTCACCTGTGGACGGCTGGACCAATCAGAGAGCCAGGAGCTTGTTTGTGTACAGTGGGTGGAGGAGAAATGCACTGTGAATAAGGGGTGAGTGTGTCCAACTGTTTGAAGTGCAGGAAGGCTTTTGTGTTCAGTCCAGTAGAACAATATAGCACCCATTCAAAAGGTAGCTGTGAAAAACTAACGGTGGGCCATTAGTTGATTAGAATTTGGAACACCCCAACAAAGAGCTGCAAAAAAGCGTGTAAGAGTCCAGTGTAAGCAGGACACATCCTTTTCAGTCTGTTTTAAACTGTGTGTACATGTAACCGCATATCAATGTTTGTGTTCTCCAGCATCATCAGCCCCATCGATGGGAAATCAATGGAGTCTATCAGCAGTACCAAGATGTTCCAGAAGTCCGAATACAAAGAAAATGGAAAGATCATCCGCTGGACAGAAGTATATATAATGATCTGCTAAAAAAAAGTTAGCATGTCCATGTGTACAGCCACCCGTCTTTACATTTGCGTGAATATTTTGTGCAGGTGTTTTTTCTGCAGACAGGTGATAATCCCAAAGGAGCAGTGACTGACTCTGCTGAACACAACCGGCTCACGGAGAGAATCGCCCGGGCATTTTGCTTGGCACTGTGTCCACACCTTAAACTGCTGAAAGAGGACGGGATGGCCAAACTGGGACTGCGTGTCACTTTTGACTCCCAAGAGGTCTTTAAAGAATTTAGCTTCTTGTAGCCAGAGAGAGAGAGATGTATAACTAACTAACTAACTAACTAACTAACGTGTGATCTATTTCTGCCAATTTGTCTGGTTAAACTGGCCTTGTAAGCATCAGCCCTGAGCCATGTAAGGTCACATCAACAATAATAATCAAAAATAAAATACAAAAAATAGTCAGGGTTCTTTATGGTAAAAACGTAGCACTGCACTAGTAATTTAGATGGAGAGCAGAGTTCATTTTTAACTATTTAAAATTTGTTCACTGGTCGAGACAAATTAAAAAACACATTTTTAAGTGACGGAAAAATAAGAAAAAAAGACACTAATGCAAAAATGTTTTTAGCTAATTGAATGTGTATTGGAGCAGGCCGGTGATTTATAGTAGCAAAACCTTCCATTCATAAGAAGATGAGCAGCAATGACTGAGAACCAGATCGCATACAGTATGTGGTGATTAAGACGGATTTACCAAAGCTTCCATATCGTAGGCTGGACGTGCAGACTGTGGTCTATAGACAGATTATCTGAGATAATGTGCTACACCCACTTCTGCAAGTAACACGAGCTTTGTTGTGAAATAAAACAGCTTGTGTTACTTCCCAGTATGAACTTTGACTACAGCAACACGTCGTTCTCTTGTGGAAAAAAAAATTAGAAAACCTAGCCTAGAATTTTATCTCATTAGTAAAGAAAGCTTTGAACAAAGTTTAGAACACCACTGTGGCTTTTTTAAAAACTAATAAGTGGCTTATTTGTTATTTCAGGCTGGATTTGTGGCAGGGAGCAATGGGCAGCCCCTCCCAGCTCAGTACCTCAATGCGCTGAATAGCGTGCTGATTCCTGTCATCCACAGCAGGGGGCGCAAGAGGGACGGCGAGCCCATAGTGATGGAGCTCATTTTTTACATCCTTGAGAACATCACTTAGAGAACTCAGACTTTCCACTAATTCATCTTCTTAACCCTGACCACTGCTTCATCTCCAGCACTTCTCACCAGTTTCAGGGCAATAAAAGCATTCCAAAGGCAAAGCGGATCATATCCAAGGTCCGCATCCATCTCATCCAAGAGATCTGACTCTTTGTGGTTTTCTGATCTCACTCGGCCCAGCCACAATCAATCAGGCTACGCATGAAACCTACGATGGACCATTAGATAAGGGTGCAGCTCTTGCACTGTAGTAGCAATTTCATGGCTTGAAATCATCAATGTCACAATGTTTAATACATATTTTACAGTCAATACCTTTAAAGTGATAGCTCACAACCTTAAAGCTAAGAGAATGACTTGAAGTTATGTATCAAATCCAAATAGCAGCTTCATGCGCACTGAATGAATGCCTGGAGAATGTTTTAATATTTGATGAATTTTAACTGACTGCTCATGAAATGTAATGTTAGCTTGGAATTAAACTTGCAACAGTGACTGAGTTCTTGTCTATTGCCCAAGGACCCTGAGCGGTTTTACTGAAATATTGCCATTTTGCATCAAAAGGAAGGTTATGCTTTTTACCGCCCCCCCCCCCAACTCATTCCTAGAGACTTGACTTTTGCTCCTGTAAGACCTAGAAACATGTACTTGTGACCTCCTTAGGTTGCTTTTGGAAATTTACAGTTTTTAATATAACCATCAAAAGGCATTATATTGTAGCTATAAACGATTTAGGTCTCCCACCATTTAAAAAAAAAAAAAAACCCACACACCAACAACTAAAAGTTCTGAATTGTTATCCAATTTATAACAATTTTAAGTTCATTTATGGCTGCCTATGCAGAATAAGGGAAAAAAAAAATCTGCAGTGTAATTTAATGATTTTAACATCATTTTATATTCTGGATAGGCAGATAAATTATCTGCCTCACACAGGCAAAGTAAACCTTTTTGCAATCACCCCATTCCTGACCCTGATGAACTGATTTGAGCGGGAATTGTTCTGGTGGTTCCGGTCTGCGGGATGCCATTTCTGCCTTGTGCCATGAAGAATAGAGCCCTTGTTGACCTCCTACTTGCTGCACATATTTGGGATGGCAGAGACAAGAAGCACATGCAGACAATGCAAATGCTTTTGCTGCGACAGCAAAATGTTGGAGCCCAAAGATCTGCTAAGTGAAATCAAGTTACATATCCAATAAACTGTTGTCAGAGTTTGGGGGGGGGGGGGGGGGGGGGGGGGGGGAGTCAACGCTGATCATTTAAAATGGAATTTATTTGCATATTAATTAAATACAAAGTAACAAATTTTAGAAAGTCTAAAGTATAGCAATACAATTAGTTTCTTTTTTTTTTTGTAAAACTATTTACAAAAAGCATCTTCAAGTTTGATAGAAACTGTACAGTCATCTGTCCACAGTGTGTCAGGAGGACATGGGGGTCAGATAAGAAGTGAAGACAAGTGTGGTGAAAGGCCACCAGAGTGATACTGAACTAGGAGGTTGTTTGCAACATCAGTGAAGACAACATGGGTCAAAACATCTTCTCTTCATACATTGTGTTCCATAGATGGTTCCCCAATGCAAAGAAACTAACAAACCAAACAACCAAATTTGGGACCCCACCCGTTGAAGTCACTGACCACATCATCCTCCCACATTTTACATAGAAAACTAAAAACAGAAAAAGAAAGGAACAAATTATTTGGAATCTGTAGTAGTTTTATCAGGTTTACAGGGCCATACATCTTGGGCTTTTCCTTCCAGACTTCCTAGGCCTTCTTCATCTTACCCATGTAAGAGCTGCCATTCTCGTGGTGGACCGAGCCATTGGTAACCCCGTGTGATACACCATTGGCAGTACCGTTTTTCACACTGTTGCCATTCTCACAGCATTTGCCATTTGTGTGCACAGCTGTGCTGTTCTGACACTGTTTCGGCAGTCGCTTGCCCTTAATGTAAGCCTGGAACCAGAAGTTGGAGAACAGAACAAAGAAGAAGGTACCATAAATCCAGATGAGGTGGAGGATCACAGGGAACTGGTAATCACAGCTGCTCATGAAGTAATACTGGGTAGCATGGAGAGATACCAGCACAAACTGGATCTATTGAGAAGAAAAATGAGAAATTAGCCAAATACACAATAAAAATGTGCTCTACTGGTAACACCACTGAGTCAGTATAGGCTATACGTACCAACTGAATTGCAGTCATGTATTTCTTCCACCACAAAAATTTCTGGAAGCGAGGTCCAGCAGCAGAAAGGCCATAGTAGAAATACATAACAACGTGGACGGAAGAGTTTACCATGGCATGGAAAGATCCCATTCCACCTGAAGTGATAACCACAAACATCAGACCGAATTCCCTTGGTTAATCATTTTCATATCGATAGTCAGGTCATCTGCACAAAGCTTCTTGAAAGGCTTTAAAAAGACTATCTTATCTTCAAGATTGGTATGCAGGATGAGCTAACTACATAACACTTCCGCAATGCTCCCCCTCCCTCCTCCATTAACCATTGACAACTTAAGGTTATGTACTTACCTGGAGCATACGCAACTCCCCACCACCAGGTCCAGGGCATGAAGGAATGGTGGAAGATGTGTAGGAAGGTAATCTGGCCGTGCTTTTTCCTCAACACAAAGAAGATCTAACAGAGGGGATTCTGGTCAGAACACAGTTTACTAAAACTGAACATTAAGGCACATTTTATAAACCATGGCATCAGAATATGCGAACTTACTGTGTCCATCAGCTCAATAATCTTGGAGAACCAGAACAGCCACGCCACTTGGACCATCTAACAATGAGAGACTTTTTAGTTTGTGACTCAGTGGAAGGAAAGTCAGTTTTTATATTCATCGTCTTTAATAATAGTAATTGTTATAGAGTTAGGGCGACTTACTCGTAGTGCTTGAGGACTGTTAGAGGTATCAACTGCATCACATCTCCAAGTATACGTTGTGGCCCACCCAGACATCAAAAACTGCAAATAAAAACACAAGTTTATCAGGACTTTATCTTTGCTGAGGGCATTGATCCTTACAGATGCAGGTTCAACCAAATGAATATATCCAACAATATCCATTGAGGAAAGCAGTCTTGAATAAATGATGAAATGCTAACAATGTGCATTAACTTTATTCTTTTAATATTTTAAATGCTAGATAACAGATTCTTACTTCATATACGATGAATATTGACAAGGCCACAAGCAAGAAGTTGTAAACTATCATAGGCTCCTTGAGCTGGAAAGGTTTGCGATTGGCCATTAAGCGAGGTCCGAGGTACAGTACAAAGAACAGGTAGCCCAGCAGTATTGTCGTCATGGTTATGGGACTCTGCATCAGAGGATAATCTGTGATCCGTGGATCTAGAGCGCGGAAGGGGAAATATATTTAGACAAACAAACACAAGTCTGTATTTTCTCAGTGTTTAAAAACAAAAAAACTAAACCTACCAAGTCCCGACAGAAGGAAATCATAGATATCCTTGGCATGTGAGCCCATCTCCTGAATCTCCTGAAGCATATTGGCTCTTGTATTGTTATGACCCAATTATCTGCAAACAAATACACAAAAAGCTCATTGTTAGTTTTAGCTGAAAGGAAAACACTGCAACAATCCTTCCAGAGCTCCATGAGAATATCCCAAGGGCTGAAATTTGACTCAAAGCAGAACAGCATTTGTTTTAAACTGTGTCAAAAACACAAAGGTTCAAGGTCAAACCTGTCATGCCGGGATCATTTTTCCTGTTCAAACAGAACCCTGAACAGATAATTTTTAAACAGTTACATTTCTAGAGAAATTAAAACATGCAAAATTATTTTCTAAAGAAAAAAATACAACCCCCCCTCCCTCTGTCTTGCCGGTGTCCTCAGGGAGGCGCATTCTTACATTTCCTGATTCAGCAGGTCTGAAACGCAGTTACTGGAGCAGAGAGCTCATCCCTCACCAAACAAACACTCCCAACAGAAATTCCCAAGATGCTTTGCCCTGGTTCGAACCACTCATCAGACATGGCCTGATATCTGAGAGGAGGTGCTACAAGGAACTGAGGGCATCCCTCATCCCACACTGAGGCTGGCTGTTTGTGTACAAGAGCCAGGCCACGAGTTAAGGCACAATACTGCCTCCACCAATAAACCCAGCAGTTTAAGTTTCTGGTCACTGAACCCATTAAACTGACGACTGCTCCTTCTTGTGACATGGCAGTTTTATAGAGACCACTAAAAGCAGTCGGCACACAAGAAAACTGCTCTGCTTTCAAAACTGGACATTTTCTGATGTTTAAAGCAGATTTCAAATGTAAACCACAAAACATATTTATACGCAGGGTGCGGTCAGCGCAAGCCACACTGGGCCCAGAGGATGCATTGTTTGATACGAGTCTACAATGCTCTTTCACTGCCAAAAAGTACAGCGCTCCTAAAGTCAATACAATTAAAAGCTAATAATTTAAGCCTGAGGAATGAAGGTCAGGTGACCCGAGCTCACACGGGTGCCTAGAGGGGCAAAGAAAAGTACATGTGGATTCAGGTTATGCATTTTGTGAACAATGAGCTAGATCGATTTGATAGGCAGGAAATCCATTTTTTTAAAGTTAGAAATCAGATTGGGGAATTTGTGCAAAAGTGCAAAAGTCATTTTCTCTTCTGTTTTTCCCCCCAAATGGGATTTCAGTCAGAAACCAAGTCGAAGTGAAAACAGAAGAGAAAGTGACTGTTGCACAATCCAAAAGTCAAATGCATTTCAAACAGTTTGTGATAAACTTTAATATTTCAAGCAATATTAAAGTTAAAAATAATTGAAGCATCACAGGATTAGTGTCTTGTGTCAAACTCATCCTCCTTCCTCGTCGCTTTGTACATTCAAGAAATTGTTAACCTAAGCACTGTGTCAACACCACTGTTTTTATAGTTGTTAAGCTTCCAAATTTACTGCAGCATTCCAGACCACTTCTTGTGATAGCCACATCGCTTCCTTCCAACGACATTTTGAAACCAAAGAGCTGTTTATTTGTGACATGAAAATTCGAGTATGACAATCAGTGTATTTCAGACGCCTCTTACACAAAGGTTTGTTTTTTTTGAATTGACGGATGAGGCCTTTGGTCAGGCACCTTACATTTCAACAAGAGTATCATCATGTCTGTTGTACAGAGTCTTGTTCTGAGGGAAAATGCTGATAAGTTAAATTGATCACATTATGGTTTAGCAAGTGATGCTTTTCATAAAAATAATAATACAGCATCACCACTGTTAAAAAGTGCAGGTTTAAGGAAATCCCACCACAACAAGATGAAAGTAATCCAAAAAATATCCCATTTTCAAATATGAACAGGCAACATGTGACTGCCTAGAAAGGGTACTTAGAATAAATCTGACTGTGCAAGTCAGAAGGATAGTCTTGTGATTCATGACAAAACAACCAAGAATGAATATTTTTGTGTTCTCAGGACAGGATGCCCCCCCGCCCATTTCTCCATGAGAGAAACTAGAATTATTACCACCAATAATGTTTGTCTAACAGCAGTCAGTTTGCCTCACCTGGATAATAAAGTATCATTTATTGCACCCAGTTATCAATTAACCGACACATGACGCCACCCAACTGTCCACCAGTTAAACATCAGCATCACCACAGGATTTGGACTAGCAGTACACTGAAGCCCGACCAGTCGCCACTTTTCATCTCTTATCAGTAATTCCACAGGTCAACACCAACTTCCTCTTATAGTTGAGAGGGGTCCAGAAAAAAAAAAAAAGTTAGATTCCAATGATGTAATGCAAGCTGGCATGTGGCCATTGAAGGCCCTTTCTACTTTGAATAGAAATCATTAAAAGCTTTTTAGAATTCCAATTTACACTTTGAGTGAAGTCCTAAAAGACCAGTCCCACTACAACCACCTATCCATTACTAAATGACCTTGACTTAAATGGTGTGGCTGGTTCGCAGCAGAGATACAGTGAAAAAGGAGGGGAAACATTTTCTTAAGAGAGCCATGTCAATGAATCATAGGGATGGAAAAAGGGAGCTCACGAGTTAAGAGTTAATGATGAACAAACTGGAGCAGCAGAGATGATGGGAAAAAAAAAAAAAAAAAAATTTCAGGAGATGGGGGAGGGGGAGCAAACCAGGAACCCATTTGTTAAGCATACAGTCAATTATCTTATAACAACAGTGACAAAAAGCAGCCTGACCGAAAGGAACCAAAACCTTTGAGTACAGAAGCTTAAAACAACCTTGAACTGCTCGAAGTGTTGACAGACTCCACACACAAGTTAGTTCACCTTTAACATAACATTGAGCAACTTACCCTTGCTGAGACAAAAAATTTCCACTTAAAAAGCCGAAGTGGACTCCTCTTGCACAGCACGATAAAGCCTAAGTGTAAAGTACAAGGGCAGACGGCAGCAGCAGAGAAGTGACAGAAAGAGATGGGATTGAGAAAGTAAACTGACAAAGTGTGACTGGTACAGCGGTCTTCCATAACTCCACCCTCCCTGACTCATACAGTGGATGAATAACTAGTTCACACAAGGAGAGGGAGGGAAAGAGGCTGAGCCTGAACGAGAGCGAGCGAGGGAAGAGAGTGGCTGCTCTGTGTAACCCAGAGAGAGAGAGAGAGAGAGAGAACTACTGAGGTGAGAGATTACCTCCGTTTAAATCCCACACTACCTTGATGTATGTATTCTGTGACCGCCCCCAGGTTTCACCAAGCTGCCGTCAAAACCCACCCACCCACTCGCCTACCCCCTCCTTACTTTGCTCTCCTTGTCACACCCTTCACTCACTTGAAACACCAGAAACCCTACTCTGGAGTCACCCTGTACGGCTCCTCTCAGGGGTGGGCTGATAATATTATTCACAGGGAGCGGGCGAGAAATCAGTAGAGACTCTGTTATCATGAAGGGAGCCATTGTTACGCCTTTACTGGTCCTCGGCCTGGCCAACACCCATAAAGCAAAACTAGCCTCCATTTCTTCTCCTGCACTGCTGGACAATCCACGGCATGAGTAAAATGCCTCAATAAGGCAGACTAGCCTCCTCCTATAGTTTGTGTTTGTCCTGTATTGTCCAACTGGAAATACAGCTTCATTAGGTACACATGCAAGTCCAGTTTAAAAGGAAAAATCCAAGAAGCCTCTCCTGGTGGCCTCATGGAAAAAGTGAAAAAAGGTGTTGGATAAATTTAAACTACAAGGCAAGATAAGAGAGCTATAAAGATGTTTGCTCAGGGTTGGATAGCAAAGCAAAAGGAAGATGAAATTAATTGCTGCAATGGGAAGAAGTGACTCATATGGCAATGCTTAAAATTCTTTAGTGTTGTGAAAGGAGGTTTTGCTTTCAGTAGGAAACTTCTTATCCTGATCCCACTGCCACACCCAGCCATGCATAAGGAGAAACAAAAAATGTGTAGTACGAGTTACACCACATGCTTTTGCACATTACACCTTTGGCATCCAAGGAGTTTTTGGCCTTTCCCAAACACCAAGACTGCGATTGATTCATTTAAAAAAAAAAAAAAGAAAAAAAGAAAAAAAGAAAGTTTAAGTATTATAAATGTAATTTAATCTTATTACATGGTCAAAAAAAATGAAAGGAAAACACATCTAACATCTATAAGATAAGACACACTCATTTGTCCCTTAAAGGCACATCTAGAGCTTCCAGGAAAAACCCGGTTATGGATCATTTCAGCCTTGGCAACACAGATTTTGTACACGCTAAAGTTCAATAGGACAGAAACACTGGGATCTAATAAACATTAGTTGTAAGTAACAAAAAGTGGGTTTGAGTTTTAGTCAAAACTACAAGCAATCATTATTTAAAAAAAAAAAAAAAAAAATGAAAGAAAAAAAAAGTTGTTTTTAAAATTCCACACATTTATTATCAGTCTACTAGACAGCTTTGTATAAAGATCACTCACACACACACACACACACACACCTTTGTTTAAAGAGGCCGATAAGGACACAGAAACAAGAGCCCATAAAATGCCTGTAGCACTGATAAAAACAGCTCGAGCCAGCTGCAAGCATGACACAAATGAGCTTATAGTGGAAAAGGCCCCGTTTAGTGAGACAGTATCCGACCCAGCCAGCTTCGCCTGTTGTTCTGGCCCTGGGGGCAACATGGGGGAGTGAAGGTAGCACTCCAGTGCATTTCAGCCCTTCCTCCAAATACCAAAACACACCTGACAACAAAAACGAGATCAGCTGCAGTTTGAGGTGCTGACAAAGCCCTTTCAAATATGACAGTCATGCTCCTCAGTGAAACCAGTAACCCTTTTTGTTCCCATTGAACAAAATACAGAATATGACAGAAGCGGAAGTGCCACAAACGGTGGTTTCCAAGATCAGCCACTTTACTCCCGTACTGATAAACGTGACGCTGAGCACAGTTTTGATGTTTATCTCACTTCCACTCAGACCATTATCTGCATATGACTGACAGATAAATATTCAGTGTATTTTGGTTTGATCTAAGGGAAAGTTAAAGCAACATCTTGATAAAACCTGTATTTTTATTTTTTTAAATCAAAAGTTGCTTGACAGACGTCAGATGTCAAACTGCGTGAAAACCTTCCAAGTACAAGCATGTACATGCTTTCAGACACATAAGCTGGTAATATTGCACACATCACACGTTGTGTTAACCTCAGTGTCAGACACACACCAAAAGCCCATTTTACACGGTAAAATCAATTCACTTGAAAGGTGTACACCTTCAACTGTTGACACTGATGCAAACTTTATATTTACCAATAGCTCAGAATTAAACTGTAGAATCTCAGTAGATTGAGATGTAAAGAGCACAGTGAGCAAACTGTGTGCTGCAAATGCTTTAAGCAGGAAGCACAAGTCTCCCAGAATTTCCACTAGAATGTCACAAAGTGGTGTGACAAATCAGGCTCTCCCGCCAGGGTAAAAATAACTGGTCAAATTACATAAAGCAAAAACGTCCATTACTCTATAGAGTGTATGAACGTCACCTCTGAAGGCATGCTACTGGAAATTTTTAAACAATTGTTTAACACAAACTGCATTCCTGAGAGTCTGCAGTCTCGCCTCAGGTAGAAAGTCCTAAAGGCAGCAACATCAAAAACCTGACAGCACACTGACTGGCTACATAAGTCAGCTAAATTAACGTGAACCTCATGTGGCAAAACGCCGACACACATTCCAGTCAAGCCAGCTGGATGACAGACGCCAGAGAAAACAAAAAAAGGTATTAGTAGTATGTTCATGTCCTCAGGGACAGAACTGTCACCTGGGACCACAATCTTCAGGCTGACTGCATTTTATACAATTTTATCTGAAGTTGATAACTGTAATCATGGCTGTATAAGCTGGTTTCATTCAACCAAACCCCAACTTGCTTTGCAGCTTCGTCATCCTGACACACTGAGAGCACATGTACCTCTTGGACAGGTATGTGCTCTCACATACTTGCAAAAAACGAGACGACCGTTTAGGGGCAGCGAGGCTGAGAAAGTGTGCGAATGTGAAAGTATCTGGATGAACACCTGAGTGCACGTGTCAAATTTAAAAACTTGTCGTAGTGTATATTACATTACAGTAATGCTATTGAAAGAATGCTCAGCAATTATGTAAATATTTAGGTTTTTTCCATGCATGCTTAAGTTAATCATTTTGTTTTTATTTTCCTAAGATGTGGTCTAAGAATTTTACTCTTATATAAGCCTAATGAAAAAAAAATATTATGAATATACTCCCCCACCAACAGACTCTCTGAAGATTCAATCTATAGAGCAAGGAACAAAAACCTCAGCATTTACTCTGCAGGCTTTGATTGCTGGCAAAAATACACAGACTGCTGACATAATACAAGTTGCATAATCTGGTTTTATTCTGGATTAAATATCCTTTGTCTAAAGAACCTTTGTCATGAACTTGTGTGATATTGGAACAGTGACTAGTCAAAATCCTCAGATTTGAATGCAGATTAGCATATTATCAAGCAGCCATAGCAGATTTTACATATGATAAGACTGAAAACATGCTTTAGTCTCACCAAGTGACATGTTTTATAAAATGCAAAACAACAACCAAATGCTGAAGTTGTAGAAACCACTACTCCCCAGTACAGGAATGTTGCTGAACTCGTCTCAGGACTGGCATGTTCACGCCCCCCCTCAATTGTATTTGGGTGTGTATGGTATTGGGGGGGCTGCATCTCCCCTACCTGCCGTCTGGACGTTCAACACTGCTCCTATTCTCTTAAAGCACCTCCCTCCTTCCTTCTGTCAGAGTACAGGTCTCAGATTTCTGAAACTTTCCATAGCTGTTAGTCCACTCTGCGAACCCACCTGACTTCATGGTGAGTGAGTGCGTGAGAGAGAAATGGGGGGGGGGGGGGTAACCAAAACAACCCCACTGCACTTTAGCACGTACAGGAAGCATGAAGTAAATTTGCATGGTGCAATCATTTAATCTGTGGTCATGCATAAAGGAATTATTTGGAAAAAAAAAAACTTTAATAACATAAACAAGCGAAGCTGGAGGATGCATATGAGTTTTATTTTCTTAGGACTGAGACTTTAAACCAGACATTAGAGTCATTAGTAATATGAAAAGTTGGGCGTGTTTCCTCATTCAGCTATTATAACACAGGAACTTGACTCTTCAGATTAGTAATAAGCCATCTAAACAATTTAAGAGACAAAGCCAAACGTGAGCACACTGTAATGTCTGCAATAATCCCTCATTAAAAACAGAAGTGAATATGCAAGTCAGTTTACAGCACCTAAAAACTCAGACTTGATATTGAAACATACAAGAACCAACAGACTTAAAAACTCCTTTGTCCCACACGCCATCAAACTGTTTAACTCCTCTCTGGAGGGGAAACAGGAGGACAAAGGAGGGGGGAACAACTAGGTTGTAGTGCCTCTTCACTTCACTGTGCAATACTTTTTGTTAATAGTCAACGGTGCAATAGACTTCAATACTTGAAATGTGCAATTCCCTTGTATTCTTATTCCTATTTATCCCTTTTGTATATTTTATTTATATAAGTCTCTGTGTGTGTGTGTGTGTGTGTGTGTGTGTGTGTGTGTGTGTATATATATATATATATATATATATATATATATATATATATATATATATATATATATATATATATATATATATATATATATATATATATATATATATATATATATATATATATATATATATATATATATATATATATATATATATATATATATATATATATAAAAATAAAATTCTGCTCACGTTCTGCAAGTCTGTCGGTGCTGTGCTATTGGAAACCGAATTTCCCAGAGGAACCCACCCGAGGGATTAATAAAATTTTATCTTATATGTTGAGACTGGGCAAGACTTTAACATGAGTGAATGAGACTTTGTGTCTGTCTGGATACCTGCAGAACGTAGGAACCTAGGCTTGCACACATCCACACACACACACACATACACTTAAACTCTTAAGGGCAACCCTCCCCCAACAAAACAAAGGGTTCAAGTATTACTAATCAGTCTGTCAGTTTTTAATTTACAGTATTTGTATCATTTGACCTTTGGCACACATTTCCATAAAACGATACAAGCGAATGGAAAATTGATTTCCATTTAGCCACCGTAACTAAACATGCTGGTCAAAACACAGAACCAGTCATAGCATACTGGAGGACATAAAATCAGTACTTTACTTCCTCTTCTTGGAATTGAAGAATTTAAATTACAACATAGGAATTCAAATATTAGATGCTTATACAGACTGAAGTGCACATCAAACGTTGAGCTTTAATTACTTCTAGATCAACTGTTTAGATCTGCTCACTTAAAAGGCCTCAAACTGAAACCCATACTGTCTACTGCTGCCGTTCATGCGCATTATGGCCACACCCCAAACAAAAGAGATAACAGTTAATTGACAACGTCACACTTCTTCCCCTCGACAAAGTTCCCTATCAGCATGTGAGCACTTAAGTGACATTCAGACATTTGGCTAAATGAAATGCTGAATATCAGGTACAGTAGCTTCTCCACCCGAATGGAGAAACATGAAATGAGCCTTCTAAAATACTTGTTTATAGACATCAGAGGTCAAATTTACTGCAGGTTCCTTGAACGTGCAACTTACTCCCAATTGGAGAATTTTCCAAGGAAGTTGTTTTAGAACAAGTCGGTCCATAAATAGAGACTATGAAGGCATTTGTCTAAATAAGCAGGAGTTCAGAGAGTTTCTGGAAAACATTTAAAGAGCCAATAGAAGCCTTAAGTTAACTGACAGCAGTCAGATCTGCCAAGTTCACACACAGAGTTTAAAAAAAAAAAAAAAAAATCATGTCAGGGCAGATCTTAAAAATGTCAGTGAACTAACCCAGTTGGGGAAGCAACCTTAAAATCCTGCTTCCCCATTTAAAAACCCCCCCCAAAAAACAGGTTTTAACATGAGGTGAAGTAAAATGACACATCCCCCACTACACATGCGAGGTGTGGTTGCACCACCACCACCACACTCGGCACTGCTGGATAGAAGCATAGTCAGAAACACACCGTTTAAAAAGACCCAGTGTCATTTCTACTGGTTGAAGATTATATTTGAAACTAGAGCTGGACGATATATCGAGTTTTTAAAAAATATCGATATATTTTTATACGAGATATAAGATGTGACAATATCCTTTATATCGATATAGTCTATGTGGAGCCGCAAGTTTGCCTCTCTTTCGTCCACTTTCGTCTTTACGCAACGTTACTCGGCCTCCCCTCCTCCCCCATCGCTTCACCTGCAGGAAGCGACAAGATGGACACGGCAAATCTCCGTTAACGAGTTACTGCGCATTGCCCCGTGCGTGGGGCTGGACGGCGTCAACGTGTTAGCTAGCTAACCACGCTAACGAGCTAACCACGCTAACGCCATGCAGCCCAGAGGTGCTGCACGGACTAAAATCCTTTCATTTTCTCAAAAGTTGACAGCGCGCCTTATGTATGAATTCTGGTTGTGCTTGATGACCGCGAACCGATTTTATGTGGAACACGGCGCTCAGCAATCTGTCAAAAAACGTTTTAGTACGACTTTGGTAAGCTACGGAGCTGCACCGCTTGATGGATTGTCGGAGCATTACGGCTGAGCCTCGCGGAGTGATACGTACTGTGCTTCAACGTAATATTACCCTACTGTGTATAAGGACCATAAATGGCACCTGTTAAGAGACGTGGTTGCGAAGCGGATTTCAAACTCCAGGCTGTCAGTCACGCAGTAAAACTTGGGAACAGAGCAGCTGTGAAATCTGTCTGTCTTTGTTATTACGCTCAGCGTCTTTTAGTTTACATTTTGACTGCACAATTGTGAGCTTTTTGTTATGCACAAAAACAACATTGTTTTCTTTTATTTATGGAGCATTATTATTTAATAAATGCTCATAATTTATTTTTGAGTAAATTTTATGTACATCTGTTCTATGTTAATAAAAGTGCCTGTGTGACATCTGGGACACAGCTTTGACTAAGAACTCTCTTTTTGTTCTTACTTTATGGCTTTAAAAAAATATATCGAGATATATATCTTATATCGCCATCCAGCTAAAAAATATCGAGATATGAATTTTGGGTCATATCGCCCAGCCCTATTTGAAACTACCCAAGGCCATCGGAGAAGGTGTTGACATTTGAAGGTGAAGTGATAAGAGTATGATGCTGAACTGTTAACAGCCACAGCACTGCTGTAGTGTTTACATTGCTATCAGAGATATGGCTGGGCTGGTTGACCTTGAGGTTTTTTGTCTAAGTCACACAATTGTTTGTTGACATTGTAAACATTTGTCGTAACTTTCAGTTAGTAGCCCATAATCTATCTTGGCACACAATTTGGAAACCATCAAAGGCTACTTTCACAGGGACATAACTGGGGGGAGGGGGGCATTTAAACACATTCATGAACTAATCAAAACTGTACAAAGCTTAAATTGTTTAACCAAACTACTTCTTGCATCGGTGTAATCTCTCCAGCTAAACAGTGGAAAATTGTGGCAATTCAAATAATGCAGAGGCTGCAGAGACTGTGGGCAATCAAATGCATAGCAATGCCATTAAATCTCTAGCATGGCATCCCTTTCTTCTATAGTCAGACTTTCCATACATTAAATGCACTTATGGATGTTAACATTACACAATAATAAGTTACACTAATTAAAAATACATGCACACGCCTACTCTTTGTCAATCACATGTTACATAACAGATGTGATGTTTGATGTAGTTCTCTGCCTCGCCACTATAAGAGATCACACAGCATTTAGTGGAGAATCTAAATTTTGCTAGTGGTGTGAAAGTTGTTTTTAGTTGTTGTTGTTTTGCCCCTTCATATATGCAACAACTTGACTTTGTAACCATGTTTCACCTGACAGATTAGCTAAAGGCGAGTATGTTTCTGAGCTGGAGGAAGCTGAGTGTGCGCTTCTGCGTCGCTCTGGCTTAGCGTTAACCGTTAGAAACCGTTGTGACATTTGACCAGCAGGTAAACTATATTTCACTTCTCGCGGAAGCACATTTGGAGCTTGCAGTATGCACATTAATATGCTGTCTTTATTGCCTCCCTTTAGATGCATGACAGCTACAAAATGGCAAATGACATCAAAACCCTTCAAAGTGCAGAACAACAATAGGTGCACAGGCGATACAATTAGTCCAGTCAACACCGGATATCTGTCAACACCGGATATCTGGTTAGGGGGTAACGCCTAACTTTGAGGGTTTTTGTTTTTTTCTTTAAAAAAATTTTGAAAAAAGAAGATTATATACACAAAAATTCTAGTTTGTTTGTTTTTTTTACTTTACTGTAGGCGTAAGAAAAAAAAGAGCCTTTAAAGACAAACAACAAAAGAAAGCTTTGAATTTGACATTGTTTAAATTGACATCTGGCCCCCTCCCCTGAGGGAGGAAAAAAAACTGCAGCACCTTAAAGTAACTCCCTGAGTCAACATTTAACTCACTGTTAAACAGTCTGACAACAATGTCCAAAAGCTACTCACTTTTACTGAAGTAAACCTGTGGAGTCTGTCGAATGAATGCTGGAGAAAAGACGCAAAGCGTGGCTTTAGTTAGCGGTGCTTCCTCTTCCTCTCGGCTTAAATCTTCCTCCTGACCCAACCCTTTGATGGAGGCGGAAAAAGGTGGAGTCATCTCTACACTGGCGTGAGCTAGTCGCTTAATATGGACGTAATCATCTCAGTGTATCAAATGTCATTTCGTCTCCATTCCGCGGTCACTCACAGATGTTTCATTGTAACAGTTTGTAATGTAAATTCTGTAGAGTTTCGAGCTCATTTTCTGCTCTTTGTAACTACTACTGGTTACAATTGTAAAAAAAAAAAACGACTGACACACAGAAATGACTTTGAGTTTGGTTCCTCTCATATGTGAATAAAAGTATGCAGAGTATAGGTAAGTTGCCATATCTTTAGAGAAAAACTAAAATACAATTAGTAAGTTAAATAGTAAGTAAGTAAAATTTATTTATATAGCACATTTCACAGATAAAAATCACAAAGTGCTTTACAATAAGATCAGACATACAAGTTAAAATTAATTAAATTAATTAAAATTGTATAAAAATGTCTTCAGCTGCTTTTTAAAGGAGTCAGTAGAGTCTAGACAGCGTAAAGACAACGGCAGAGAGTTCCACAGCCTAGGTGCCAGTGCCTGAAAAGCTTGATCCCCACGTGTTTTAAACCCGGTACGTGGGACCACCAGTAGCCTCTGACTTGAAGACCTAAGTGCTCGGGATGAAGCATGAGGTTTCAACAGGTCAGAGATATACTGGGGAGCTTCACCGTGCAGAGCTCTAAAAGTTACAACTAAAATTTTAAAATGAACCCTAAAATTTACAGGCAACCAATGAAGAGAAGCCAGAACTGGAGTAATGTGTGACCTCTTGTTTGTACCAGTTAAAAGTCTTGCCGCTGCATTCTGTACAGACTGAAGGCGATCCAGAGCTGATTTGTTGAGACACGTAAAAAGACCGTTACAAAAATCCAAACGAGAAGAGATAAAAGCATGAATCATCATCTCAAGTTCTGCCTTTGACACCAGTAGCCTGAGTTTAGAAATGTTTCTTAGATGATAAAAACAGTTCCGGACAAGTTGTTTAGAGTGTTTCTCAAGAGACATCGAACTGTCAAATATAACACCTAAGTTTCTGGGACTCGACTGAAATGAAGGGTCTAAAAAACTGATATGCTGCCTAATTTCTGAGAGCATGTGATCAGGTGCAATAATCAAAGTTTCTGTTTTATCTGCATTTAACTGAAGGAAACTGTCATTTAACCATTGTTTGATTTCTGACAGACAATTATTTAAACAAGACAATTTATACAACTCAGAAGCTTTGAAAGAACAGTACAACTGAATGTCATCAGCATAGACATGATAAGAAATATTATTGTAACGCCTGATAATGTGGCCTAGAGGGAGGATATACAGCAAAAAGAGAATAGGACCTAAAACAGATCCTTGAGGTGCCCCAGAAGACAGAACTGATGTTTCCGACAGCACATGATTTATACAGACAGTAAAGGATCTCTCAGATAGATACGACATAAACCATTTTAAAACAACACCAGTAATCCCAAACAAGTCCTTCAGCCTATTTATCATGATGCTGTGATCAACAGTATCAAAAGCAGAGCTGAGATCCAACATAACCAGAACAGTGTACTCTCCAGAGTCTGCTGCCATCAGAATGTCACTAGACACTTTAAGCAAAGCGGTTTCAGTGGAGTGCAATTTGCGGAAACCAGACTGGAAAATGTCCAGAACATTGTTCTTTTCCAAAAAGTTGTTAAGTTGTTCTGCAACTGTTTTTTCCAAGATCTTTGACACCAATGGTAGTTTTGATATTGGCCTGTAACTGCTTGGAAGAGATGGATCCAAATTTGGTTTCTTTAATATTGGTTCAACAATAGCTTGTTTAAAATAGCTGGGAACTGAGCCAGTAAATAAGTAATAAGTAAGTAATAAGCCAATTAATAAGCTACTCAAATAATCACACCAAAAGCAGTCCGTGCGTATAGAATAATTACACATATATAGTAGGCCCGAAACACAGTTCAGCAACCCGGCTGTGCCTTTTATTGCTTCAACAGTGTTTACTTTTTTTCGAAGTGTACTGCAGGATATAACATGTGGCACAACACGCTGGTGTTCTTATTCAACAAAACATGATGGAAGGAAGCGATAAAAGTCGGCTTGTCTGTCAAACAAGTAGAAGCAACATGTTTTATATAAACACACGTGTTGCATTCCTCATGCCAGACATGTGTCAGTTTATGTAACACACTACGATTTAAAAAAAAAATTTATTTGCTTGTTTTTTCAGTTGAGCTGGTTCTATTTGCCCAAAGCTGTCACACACTCCTGGCCTTTCAAAGTAAAAACAGTAGATGCATTCAAATCTCCTGGGCAGCAGAGTCCTGGTGGTGAGATTTAACTATAATGACCATTGTGGAAGATCTGTAGGCTTCCAGCCAAGCCATGACACCACATATCAGACATGTGCTCTACTTGTGGTGTAATGAATAACCTGCAAATGTCGTAGGCTCACCACCTTGCCTAAAGCTGTAGTCACAAACTGATGACCTTTGTTCTTACTGGGGTCCATACAAGCCAACATTACATCATCATATAAAACATCATAAAGCAAATTATGTAATGAATTGAAGAAATTGAGTAAAGCGCAAGAAAACATTATAAATAAACAACAATGAAACTAATGTTATGGTCATAACCATAACTATAACATTTATGTGTGCGTGTGTTAATTTAGGATTGTTTATTTATTTTTTTAATTCATCCTTTATTTAATCGGAAAGTCGATTAAAGTCTCTTTTTTAAGGTGAATGTGGCCAAGAAGGGACACCTTTACAAAACAGTCAGCAGTTGGAAACATAGAAATACAGTATAAGAGACATAAACATAAACAGAGTTTATACAGTTCTGAAGGATTTGAAAAGGTCTTCTCGACCCTGCAGGTTAGTAATCCAAAACAGTGAAAACCCATGTTTGAGAATAATATTGTAAAATGTATAACCTCCGCTTGAATGTACAGTTTAATTTGAGACAATACTTTTCACTTTTGAGCTCCAGAACAACTGAGTACAAATACTGCTGTTGAAACTGGATTAATATTAACCACAAACTTAGAGCATGTAGGTTTATCCAGCAATAGTTCAAGATACATAACACCAACAGCTGTACTAAACTGTAACTCTATGAAATTGTGCGTTTTATACATTTAAGGCATTTATTTTTGCTTTATTTTTTTAAAGGTTAAATGTTTTTCATCATATGCATGTGAAAAAATTGTTCTTTTTTGTTTTGTTTTAAAGAAAATCTACCTGCTACATTCAAGGAGTGGAAAAATATATGGTGCTTAAGGTGGTGGGTTTTTAAGAGAATAATAGCAGAGTATTACACTAAGTGATGGTATGAGGCAGGTGAGGAAATGCACGACTGGTTCAGCTTCCTCATCTGTCACATATCTGGATGATGACACTCACTCTGACATGGAAAACTAGAGCATAGGGCAAGGAATAATCATAAATGCACACCTGTGTGATTCATCCATGCTTTTCTGTGTATGTCACGGAAAAAATATGAATAACATTGTAAACAATCATTACATCAGAATCTATTTCAACTTAAGGGAAGGATATAAATTTCAGAGTTTGAATTATTTCTCTTTAACGTTCTGCTTTATTATTTATTTATATTGATGAATATATTTTTTGAATAACTCAGATAAATGAGTTGTTCGAATGCTTTTGGTCATTTGAAACACAATGATCGGTTGAAAAAGTAAACTATAATAATGTAAATGTAATAAGCATACACTGATTATTCAAATGTGCCAGAAAGTTCCTGATTCTTTAATACACGGACATTTCTTTTCACAATATTGGAAACAACCATTACACAGATTCAGTTATTGGAGCAGCTTAATATTTTATAGTTAATCTTCAAACCTAGAAAATGAACCAAGACCAACTTACACAATAATTCAATAATTACTTAAGCAGTTCAGTCTATTTGTGTTTTGCACAACCATTAACCAGGCTTTGTACTTTCTTTATGAATGTTATAGTAAACTTATGTTTTATTTTAGTGACTTTATATTTTATTGTTAAATGTATGGCATCAAAAAACCACCACCAACAAAAACAATCTGACCTGTCAGTTCTTTTTAATCACTGACATGTGATCATGATTTAGTTATTTAAAAAGATAATCAGCTGCTCATCAGTAAATAGGGAATTTCCCTTGCTGATAACTGACTGATAGCTCTGACTAGCCTCTCATTATCTCCACCCACACGCCATCATTACAGTCATGCTGACCTCAGGTGGAAATGTTGGAGTACTGCAATTTAGATCTACCTTCCCCCACTCCCCACCCACCATAAAGTTTTGACTGTATTGTCAAATAGACATATCAATATGTTTTCACATATATATGGATTCATATGTATGTACAGACACACAAACATATACAATATTATCAGCTGGGAGGGAACAATTTCACAAAAAGTATGGAGAGCTTCTTCATGCATGGTGTAGACAGCCTGTGCACTTTAGTATCACCATTTTTCCGTAAGACAAACAGAGCAGCTATCACAAAAAAAGATAACCTTCTAAGGTCACAAGGAATTTGACTGTTAAAGTCACACGTGGCTTGTTTGTTCATGATTTGAACACAGAGCTTTTTTAGTCGTTTAAAGAGAAATTGTGTCTTTCAAAGAGCAGTTTTTCCATGTAGGGAACTTACTGAATTCCAAAGCAACTTCTTTAAAAGGCAAAGAATTTAAATAATATGTTATTGAGACTTCATAAAAAATAGCCAGGCATCATGGTCGTGGACTGCCAGGCATCCAGAAATGTTTGTGGGATTATTCTTTTCCCTGTGTCCTATAAGTGGCTCAAGAGAAGGGATGTTTTCTCAGGACCTTTACCAGAGGGCTGGGCTTTGGTTGGATAAGAGGGTTGGCTGCTTTGCCTGCAAATCGACAAGAAAGAAAAAAAAATGGAAAAGAGGGAGGGCAGAGTCAGTGTTCGGGGAAGGCCTTTTTCAGCCCTTCTTCTCTTTCACTTTATAGGTCCTCCAAACACCCACCCACATACTGACACACACACACACACACACACACACACACACACACACACACACACACACACACACACACACACACACACACACACACAGATAGCAGAACCTACTAGACAAAGTCAGGAAGTGACATCACCTACAGGAAGAGAAGGCAAATATCTTTTTTCTCTTTTAGTGTGTTGTCTGTTTTCCTGAGGGAAGTTGGAGCCCCTTAAGACCGTTAGCAACTAGCAGAGAGAAAATTCAGAGGACCTAGAGGGGGCAGAGTCACTGAAGCAGGCTTTCACAGGGAGTTTAGAATCAAAGGATCCAGACACTCGAATCCTCCCTGAACTTCCCACAACTCTCCACCACATTCCAAATACTCCGCTGCAGGATTTCGGCCAGGTACAGTGCACAGAGATTTTCCATTCTGTAATGTCTTGTTTTGCTTTCCCACTGACAATTTGTTTCTTGTTGTTGCTGCACCACGAAATGAAAGACTTTCAAGAAATTGCAGTGTCTGATGGAAAACTGGTAGAAAAAGAAGAAAACAAAGCATGCATGCCACATTGCATGCTCTAACATGCTTCAGTGTGACTGCTCAGGCAAGTAGGGACAGAAATTGGTCAACAGTCACTTCCTCCTTCATACTGTCACTTTTGTATAAATCATAACTGTTTTCGTATCCCAAAGATGTCTGAGCTGAATCTTTAACTGAACCAGTGTCTCTCAGAGTTTAGGAGTGAATGAAGCTCTGTCTAACTCTCGTTTGTTATGGACATATTCAGAGCTATCGACTGACCACGTATTCAAGTTCCCCCAGTGGTGAGTTTTGAACTGAGATCAGGCAAACTATGAAAGCTAGTGGAAAGAGCCAATGGAGATGATCACATGTGTTTTTATTTTTAGCCATTGCCTTTTCCTCAGATTAAGACAGGAGGGACCCCAGTCCTCCAGAAGCTTTACAAACATGCGAGAGGCCTGTGGGTTGTGATTTTTGAGGTTATTTTGTCAATAGAAAGATAACAACACCCATATCAATATCACGTGTTGGGAGTACAGACTGGCATGAAGTGACAGAAACATCTGCTAATTCAAGTCACCAGAGCCTCAGTTACAACCGTGGGAAATTCTGAATACGGCAGTTAACCCTCTCCAGGCAGACGTTGCAGATTTGCAACAGTTAAGAACTAACAACCTGATTACCCCACATACATATTTTATGAGTTTTTTTTACTCAGAAGTACCACTGCAGGACTTGGTTGTGCATTAGCAACAAAAAACGTAATTTGGGCCTGAGAGGGTTAACAATGGGACTCAGGACTCAATGCGGCTGCAGTATCATGTGTTGCAATCACAGCTGCTTTAATCTAGGTGTCAGATCTCTGGACATTCTTCCCACATCCTTCAAACGGTGAATAGAAATGTACAATTCAATTCGGTTTTGCCACGCTAACATGTTTACAAAACATATTTGAGACTATAAAATGTAACCGTCCATCTTCTTGTTTTAAAGTAAATCCTCCAAGTTAATATTTGTGTCCTTGGGCAAGACACTTCACCCGTTGCCTACTGGTGGTGGTCAGAGGGCCCGGTGGCGCCAGTGTCCGGCAGCCTCGCCTCTGTCAGTGCGCCCCAGGGCAGCTGTGGCTACAATGTAGCTGCCATCACCAGTGTGTGAATGTGTGTGTGAATGGGTGGATGACTGGATGTAGTGTAAAGTGCTTTAGGGTCCTTAGGGACTAGTAAAGTGCTATACAAATACAGGCCATTTACCATTTACCATATTATATCAAATAAATTGTGCAATCATTACTGCTTCATTACCATGACATTCAAAACCTGTGAGGTCATGCTCCCAATACAAGCAAATCACCAGACAGATGGACAATAGTTTTGCACAAAAAATATCCATAAACTCTTAATTTAATTTCATATCCACTTTCTCAAGGAAGAATGGGCCGTTTTCTATCCATATTTAGTGTGTGTGTGTGTGTGTGCGTGCGTGCGTGCGTGCGTGCGTGTGCGTGCGTGCGTGCGTTCGTGCGTGCGTGCGTGTGTGTGTGTCCCGCACAAAATTAAAGTTGTGGTTCTGCCTTTAAGAGCATTAAAACTATTTGACTCAGGACATTTTCTCACACAGTCCTCTTGAGGACAGTTTAATCTTTAGTGGATCACAGCATACTATTCATTTTCCCAGTTATGCCTGACTCAATTGGCCTGACTTTTGGTACAGCAGACTGAAAGTGTTGCTATTTTTACTGGTAGCTGCAACTGAAAACTTTGCTTTGAGGTCATTTGGGTCACAAAGAGCAGCTGTGACTATAAAAAAACATTTTAGCTGGTCTTCTTTAGGAAAATGTAGGTTTTTGTTTTGTTTTTTTTACTTTATGGTAGCTATAACAATTGTTGTAATTAAATATTGCATGAATTGTTTTATCTTTTATGTTTTATTCACCCCAAAACATGCCTGTTATTGTCTTCACAGTGCCATCGTGCCAAATGAAAACAAGAGCTCCTTGCAGTCTCTACACGACAGACGCTAACCACCTGTGACCATTCCAAGAGCTGAAATCAGACTGGTTCCCCTCTCCCAGGAAGGCTACACGTTCTCATACTCCAACCTAATTATTTTTCATCATTGCGCACTCTCCCCTTATCTCAGGGGAAATAACTGAGTCAATGGCATTGTGTCTTGGTCAAGTGTTTAGCAAAGACAAAACATTTAGGCCAAAGAAGCGCTTTGAGCCCGGTACGCAGCGGTTTGAACTGTACAAGAAGGCCCAGGCTTCGCTCAAATCTGGCTTGGACCTGAGGAAAGTAGTTCAGCTCCCAGAAGGCGAGAACCTCAATGACTGGATTGCTGTTCACGTGGTGGATTTCTTCAACAGAATTAACCTAATCTATGGCACAGTGAGCGAGTACTGCAGCGAGCGCACGTGCCCTATCATGTCTGGGGGACTGAGATATGAGTACAGATGGCAGGACGGTAAAGACTACAAGAGACCCACCAAGCTGCCTGCTCTCAAGTACATGAATCTGCTGATGGACTGGATAGAGTCACTGATCAATAATGAGGAAATCTTCCCCACAAGAGTAGGTGTGTGTGAGGAGTTTACAAATGAAACCATCGGACTGCTCTTGAGTGCGTAAGCTAATACATGACTGAGTGCTGGCTGCAGAGATTTTATACTAAAGTATCAGCACAGAGTGCAGAGGTTGTCTCCTTCATTAAGCTCACGAATGCAATGATTGAGTTCAAGGAGAGGTTAATTAGACAATAAAATGTTGACATTTAGAGGGGGTTGTTGACAAGGTGATCATAGTGTTAAATTAGAGGTGAGAACTTCATGCGTCACAGAAGCGTGAGCTCAGAGCCTCTCTGTGGCGCAGTGGTTAGCACTGACATTCTGGGACTTCTCTTTTCTTATGTCAAGCCTAGACATGCTAGTCAGGTATGATGAAAACATTTCCCACGAGTGTGAATGGGTTTTGGTTGTGTGTTAGTGCTTGACAACTCCTTCAGGGTGTTTCTGTCCCTCCGTTTGCTCAGTTATCACAATCCTCCATGGACCTGAGGGAGAATAAGACAGCAATGCTGTCTTCGCTTTGCTTAGAAATTAAATACGAATAATTAGATTGTTCTTCACACGGCCTTTTCAGCTCTTCAGCACAAAACACAGATATTTTTTATTAAGTGTTTTGGGATTGAAACACAAACTATTCAATAGATTATTTAGGAAATTCAGTAGATTAATAGCCCTATTGTAGATAAGCATGATTAATGATGCTTTTTAAATCTGCATACATGGTAAATCCATTTACAATTGAGTCCTACAGTTTCCTTTATCAAATCTATTATTTTATTAGACCAGCTTCTGAATAGAAGTCCTTTTATATCTTATTGTTTTCCTTCTTCATCCTAGGAGTACCTTTCCCCAAGAACTTCCAGCAGGTGTGCAAGAAGATCCTGAGCCGTCTCTTCCGGGTGTTTGTGCACGTTTACATCCATCACTTTGACAGCATCTGCAGTATGGGTGCAGAGGCCCACATCAATACCTGCTACAAACACTATTATTATTTCATCTCAGAGTTCAACCTCATTGATCACTCTGAGCTGGAGCCTCTGGTGAGACATCAGATGTATGAGTGTGAAGTGAGGATGCATATGAAAAAGGATCAGATGGAGGTTTTGTAACGGAGGAACTGTCAGTCTAGCAGAGAATATCTACCATCTTGCCAGCTTTATCCCAGCTGCGTGAATGTTTGATGTGCTTATTGTTCATCTTTGAGTAGGTGTGTTTTCCAGTTTAGCGTACATACAGTGGCTTGCAAAAGTATTCTGCCCCCTTGAAATTTTCCACAATTTGTCACATTACAGCCACAAACATGAATCATTTTTAGTGGAATTCCACATGAAAGACCAACACAAAGCGGTGCACACGTGAGAAGTGGAACGAAAATCAGACATGATTCCAAACCTTTTTTACAAATAAATAACTGCAAAGTGGGGTGTGTGTAATTATTCAGCCCCCTGAGTCAATACTTTGTAGAACCACCTTTTGCTGCAATTCCAGCTGCCAGTCTTTTAGGGTCTGTCTCTATTAGCTTTGCACATCTAGCAACTGAAATCCTTGCCCATTCTTCTTTGCAAAACAGCTCCAGCTCAGTCAGATTAGATGGACAGCGTTTGTGAACAGCAGTTTTCAGATCTTGCCACAGATTCTTGATTGGATTTAGACACCAGACAGGTCAGGGATAAAGTTATTGAGAAATTTAAAGCAGGCTTAGGCTACAAAAAGATTTCCCAAGCCTTGAACATCCCATGGAGCACTGTTCAAGCGATCATTCAGAAATGGAAGGAGTATGGCACAACTGTAAACCTACCAAGACAAGGCCGTCCACCTAAACTCACAGGCCGAACAAGGAGAGCGCTGATCAGAAATGCAGCCAAGAGGCCCATGGTGACTCTGGAATCTGTCCGTAGGACAACTATTAGTCGTGCACTGCACAAAGTTGGCCTTTATGGTGGCAAGAAGAAAGCCATTGTTAACAGAAAACCATAAGAAGTCCCGTTTGCAGTTTGCCACAAGCCATGTGGTGGACACAGCAAACATGTGGAAGAAGCTGCTCTGGTCAGATGAGACCAACATGGAACTTTTTGGCTAAAATGCAAAACGCTATGTGTGGCGGAAAACTAACACAACACATCACTCTGAACACACCATCCCCACTGTCAGATATGGTGGTGGCAGCATCATGCTCTGGGGGTGCTTCTCTTCAGCAGGGACAGGGAAGCTGGTCAGAGTTGATGGGAAGATGGATGGAGCCAAATACAGGGCAATCTTGGAAGAAAACCTCTTGGAGTCTGCAAAAGACTTGCGACTGGGGCGGAGGTTCAGCTTCCAGCAGGACAACAACCCTAAACATAAAGCCAGGGCAACAATGGAATGGTTTAAAACCAAACATATCCATGTGTTAGAATGGCCCAGTCAAAGTCCGGATCTAAATCCAATCGAGAATCTGTGGCAAGATCTGAAAACTGCTGTTCACAAACGCTGTGCATCTAATCTGACTGAGCTGGAGCTGTTTTGCAAAGAAGAATGGGCAAAGATTTCAGTCTGTAGATGTGCAAAGCTGGTAGAGACAGACCCTAAAAGACTGGCAGCTGGAATTGCAGCAAAAGGTGGTTCAACAAAGTATTGACTCAGGGGGCTGAATAATTATTTATTTGTAAAAAAAAGGTTTGGAATCATGTATGATTTTCATTCCACTTCTCACGTGTGCACCACTTTGTGTTGGTCTTTCATGTGGAATTCCAATAAAATTGATTCATGTTTGTGGCTGTAATGTGACAAAATGTGGGAAGGTTCAAGGGGGCCGAATACTTTTGCAAGCCACTGTACATAGAAGGCACCGACAATAAAATCACTCAGTCTGAAGTTCATAGCGTTCTCATTAAGATAATATATTCCATATGACACACAAATTTAATTAGTTTTCACTCAGTTTTCCAGCATGAACAAAATGTATCCAGGAAATGGCTAGGTCTGATGAGAAAAGACTCATAAGAGAATCTGCTGACTTTGGATAGTCATGTGATTAAAGACTGTACTTGTTTCTGTTTTCCAACTAAGGAGCCTCTATCGCATGTGAGCTGATGGGGAATGGTGTTCCAAGTGTCAATAAAAAGCTGCAGTTATCATCATTACCTCGCTTGGGCTGCATAATTCCCCCTGCAATGTGAAAACAGGGACAAGGCATTAATGTCAACACGCTGCATAAAGATAAATCTTTTGAATAGACCTCGTTTTATTGCCCCACCTCTTGTGCCCCAGGAAATTATGTTTGTTTTTAGTCTTCAAGGAGCAACTGCTTTCTTTCTCAGAATCATGACGGTGTAAATATTCATTTTCTCAAACAACATATTAGACTCTATCTATTAACATCTCCTCTTTTTCTTTTCCTGCAGAAAGAGATGACAGAGAAGATATGCAATTAGACAAAGCCACATGGACAAAGGAGTTTACATTATGACGTTATCTGAGCCCCTTGAGAAAACTTCCGCATCAAAACACCAGACAGAGAACTGCTTTGTGTACACTTGTACGAGTGGTTTCCAAGCATATGACATGGCCCATAAACTCAGTAGACTTCTGCAGATGGTGGCAAAGTTCCTTTACAGAACTTTTCACTTCACATTCATTATGGTGCTGTGAGTTTCCTCATTATTCTGTATTGTTTTATACACTGCATCTCCTGTACTCTGTCTTTCCTCTTGTGCATGTATATGTTTTATCTTCGTGTAAGTTTTGATGCATTGTTTGTTTTCTCGTTGACCAGAGTTTGTATTTTGTACGATGTGTTTTCACTGTTTAAAATCTGATTTAAGGGCATAAAAGTTCTTCCCATCAGCCAATCGCGTCTGCTTTCATTTTCGCAGGAAAAAGAAAATCACAACAACAACAGATATAGCATACTTATTATCACTGCTCACTTGCCAAACCTGTTACATGGATAAATAAAGGCCATCATCATGCACCAAAAATCCCCACTACGTGGACTGAGGCGTGGTGACGAACCCTGCCAAGTGACGTTGCATCAGTGCGGTCACGCTACCAATGGGAGAGGAGTTAATCCGGAAAGGGGCGGGGCAAACGTCTGCTCTCGCGTTTTCCCGCCCGGTACGTCATCAGCTGTTTGGACTGATCGATAACAGAAAGCAATGGGAGCTTACATCAGCTGTCACAGGCTTTGACTGCAGGGATTTGGCTGGCGTGGAGTCCACGTTTGAAGGGTTTGTTGCATTTGTGGTTTTATTTTAACGTCGCTTAAACAGTCTCTGAATACAGTTAGCAACTGGTCATGTAAATCGGTTTAGCAAGCTATCTGAGTTCTTTCTTGCTAGCTGGGGCTAACAACAGCTATAGTAGGCAGCCACCGCTAGCTCTGGCTTTTGTAATGCCGTAATGATCTTTTATACAGAATTCCCTCCTGGTAACTAGGACAACGTTGCTAATGTTAAGTAATTATCTAAGTGGACGTTGTTGGCTGTCCGTACACATATTTATTAACTTCAGTATCGATACAAACTGCTGGTATAACTCCATTAGCTAACAGCTAATTATCAGTTTTGTGTTTTTCTAACCGAAACATAACATTTAACTAGTATGAACTAACTAATTCAATAAACTTTGCTGTAAGTGAATATTCTGCGGTCATGTAGATGAACAGTAACCGCAAACTCAGAGCGATACACAATGTAATACCAAAGAATGAAAGAAAGAGGAAACTGGAACACATAAGCTAACGCTGGGCGGTGTCTTCTCCATTGCTCTAGCCTTTTGCCTCATCACTGCATTGTATTTAGTTGTTACGTATGTTTACGTGACTAACTATATTTGTATGTGGCAGTTGGCAGATATGGTGAGGCACGGCGTGATGACGGAGTTGCAGCCCTTCCAGCCCTCCCTCCAGGTGATCTACTCTATGATTAGTGGTGATTACAAAAGCTGACTTCCTGAAACATGTCTGATAAGATAAAAGGACCAGAAAATGGTGCACAGTAGTTTCATCAAAGCACTGTGCCCTGTTGTTTGAATGTTTCTGGTAAAGTTCAGATAAGGCCTGTCACGGAGTTTCCAGTATTATCATATTGATCACTGTTTTGGCAGACTGCCATAGGTGGTTGTAATGATCAAAGTAGTGGTGATGCATCCCTATAACTGCAGTTAGTCATTTTACAGTTGCAAGCCTATGATATGTACAGAACATTTTATTATATTATGGATTAGTGTTTATTTTTAGTATTTATTACCAAGGCCAAATTAAAATTTTCCTTTTTTGCTTTTTTCATTTGCTTTTTCTCTACTGTACCAACATTGATCACTGGCTGATTTTGCACTATTCCCTCCCCCTGTCCCCCCCGTATGGCCTCCTTCTCTGTAACAGGGTAACTCCCTTGCTTTGGGCCAAGTAGGGCAAAACTGTGGGAGCATTCAGGAGAACCGAAATACCTCAGAGGAAAGACAGAATCTTTCCCAAGACCCAGCAGGTACAAATGCTTTACTTTTCCTAGCATTTCTATAGCTTTGTAAACTTTACAAAGCGAGAGCACTGTGAAAAAAAATTGCAATGTTTTAATTTGTGTGTATGGATTCATTTCTGCCTCTACAGAGTGTGAAAAAAGCCAGCCAGTGAACATCCCAGATACAGGTAAACGAAAGAAGAAGAAAAGAACTAGAGCGACAGACAGCTCCACTGGCACTTTTGATGGTAAGTAGGCTAAAACTGAAACACATGCAGTACGTGTGAAAGCAGGAAAATTGACCAACACTTCCTATTTTCTTCAGATCTCTACAAATTGACTCATGAGGTGCTCGGCCAGGGAGCATATGCTAAAGTTCAAGGATGTATCAGCCTGCAGAATGGACATGAGTATGCCGTGAAGGTAAGTAGGGACAGTTTTGCCAAATTTAAATGTCATTTGAACAGGTTGGGTTGCTCTTTAATGGCAACATTTTCTTTAAAGCTGTACTGCATTTTTTTTTTTTTTTTTTAAAGTCAATCAAAATGTCCATTGAATCACAATTTCTGCTGCTCGCCTTCATAGATCATAGAAAAGAGTGCAGGACACAGCCGCAGCAGAGTCTTTCGAGAAGTGGAGACTCTTTATCAGTGTCAAGGAAATAAGTGAGTTGATTTTTGTCTGATTAATATTTAAAAAAAAAAAAATGAGAGAGAAAAGAAAACTTATCCAGAATAAAAACAATTCTGATCACCTAAACATATCGTTGTCCAGGAATATTTTGGAATTGATTGAATTCTTTGAGGACAACAACTGCTTTTATTTGGTATTTGAAAAGCTGCGTGGTGGTAAGTGTGAATAATTAACACAACAGTTATGTAATGCAAACAGAGCTGTTGCCAGATGGCTCATTATGAGCGCACAAATATACCCGTGAGTGATCCTCTTCTCTTTCTGCAGGTTCTATTCTTACACATATCCAAAACCGAAAGCACTTTGATGAACTGGAGGCTAGTAAGGTAGTGAAAGATATTGCCCAAGCTCTCGACTTTTTACACACAAAAGGTAGGTCAAAATTCAAGCAGGTGTTCTGCTGAAATCCAAAGGAAATAGAGGTTTTGTTTTTGTTTTTGAGTGTAAAGGTGACAGTGTTTTTGTTTGCAGGCATTGCCCATAGAGACCTTAAGCTAGAAAACATACTCTGTGAATACACTGATCAGGTAATTGGCATTTAATGAGTTGAGAAAGGCATTAATTATCCCTTAAGGTTTATAATTTAACAACATAATCATATATTTACTCTCTTTCTACTTAGGTGTCGCCAGTAAAGATCTGTGACTTTGATCTAGGAAGTGGAGTAAAGCTCAGCAGTGCCTGTACACCCATAACAACCCCAGAGCTCACAACACCAGTAAGTGTCTAATTCTAAATTGTCGGCCAAGTATAGACACATAATATTGTCCAATTAACTAATAAGGGATTACACTGACTTACCTCTTCTTTGCTTTTGATCTTTGCCCTCTCTCAGTGTGGCTCGGCAGAGTACATGGCTCCAGAAGTAGTCGAGGTGTTCACTGATGAGGCCTCCTTCTACGACAAACGCTGCGATCTGTGGAGCCTCGGGGTCATCCTCTACATCTTACTGAGTGGCAGCCCACCCTTCACAGGACACTGTGGCTCTGACTGTGGCTGGGATCGGGGAGAAAGATGCAGAACATGCCAGGTATGCCCCCTCCAATCAGCACTGTTGTTTAGCATCCATCCCATGGATAATTGCTCAGCTCAGCAGTGTTTGCACCAGAGATTCACTGTGTGTCCCCGCTTATCATTCTGAAATGAAGACATTATAAATAATATAAAACTACAGACTAGAGGTCTTAAAAGAACACATGCTCTGTAATGCCTCCTTTAGCTGGCATTACAGCTTGTTCATCTTAATGCTGGCCTCTTTGATTATCATGTCCATGGTAGACAGTTCAAATAAAGTAACTAAAAATTTTTCTTTTTTTGCTGTATACTGGCTTAATTAAGAAACATAATTAGTAATGTAGGTAAAGTTAGGCTTAGATGTAGGTTGAAATCTCTTTTTAAAAAAAAAAAAAAAAAAGAGAAAAGCCGATGTATAGGAGCACTACGGCTGATTTGGCTTTAGCTGTTGACCCATATGTCAAATGCTCTTATGTGAATTATTCAGAAAAGCCAAACACTTTCAGTACAGTTTGGGGTTTTGTTTTTTTTGTTTTGTAGTAGAGTATTAGGGCTGAGAAGAAATGGGAAGAGGTTCTGTAGATTTACCAGGGAAAACCTTGTTTTAGCTTTCACTTCATCTAGATGGATGTCGTCGGTTCTTCTTCCATTATCTTGGCTTGAGCGGAGTTTTGGTTTGGTTTATTGAATTTTGTGCTGCTTGGAGAAAAAGCTCACTTTTGTAAAGAAGGTGTGAGGTCTGAATTTATAATGCACAACAGAATGACAACACCATTACAAAAATGAATGCAGCACAATAATGCAGCGTGCGTGCGCGTGTGTGTGTGTGTGTGTGTGTGTGTGTGTGTGTGTGTGTGTGTGTGTGTGTGTGTGCGTGTGTGTGTGTGTGTAAATGGCATGTACTTATCAGCAGGTTATTTGATCTTCTCCCCTCAGAGTCACCTGTTTGAGAGCATCCAGCAGGGCAAATATGAATTTCCAGACAAGGACTGGGCCCACATCACAGTGGGTGCCAAGGACCTCATATCAAAGCTGTTGGTTCGGGACGCCACTCTGCGCCTCAGTGCTGCTCAGGTCCTCAAGCACCCTTGGGTGCAGGGGGTGGGTATAATTACATTTGAGCACTACTTGTCTAATGTTAGACAGCTGGAATTATTGTCCTTATTTTCCAGCTGTGAGTTTTTTTTTTTCTTTCTTTCTTTTATTTATTTATTTTTTTCCAGAATGCTCCAGAGAGAGGTCTTCCAACTCCTCGTGTTCTGCAGAGGTCTGTCTTTATTTTAGCTCCGTTTCTGTGGTTGAAGTAGAATCAGACCTTTAGTGTTTGTGGTTTTTCATAGGAAACTAGAGTTTCTGCACATACCTTTGTTTATGAACAACTTTTTTTTTTTTTTAATTTTGAGAACAATTTCAGGTTCTCTCTGCTTCAAGATGGTTTTTGTTTTTGTTTTTTTGTTTTTTAAGATGGAAAATATTGGGATAGATGAAACAAGGATCTAGGATACTTTATTCTAATCACATTATTAAAGTGAGAAGTGGCAGAAATGTGCTTAGATGTCTCTCATATCTTTTTCTGCCTTCTTTCTTGTTCTAGGAACAGCAGCACCAAAGATCTGACCCAGTTTGCAGCAGAAGCCATCGCCTTCAACCGGCAGCTATCCCAGCACGAGGAGCAGCGGGAGGACGTCGGAGCCATTGTTTGCTCCATGAGGCTTTCTCCTCCTTCTAACTCCAGGCTGGCTCGCAGACGGGCACAGTCCAGTGCTCTCCGGCACGGAGACTTTGCACCCACTTCAGATGACGCCACAGCCTGAGGGTCCTTAACCTCCTTATCGTGTTATCTGAATAATTTTAGTTACCTCCTGTGTGGATTTTTATTTTTATAGGGAGCCTTGTAGGATTGGTCACACAGTATGGAAAGTGTCTCTGTTGTTGAAAGTCCTCTCCTTGGCCAGTATTCTTATCAGTGAGAGTTTGAACATCAAGTGCGCAGTTAAACCTCAGCTTCTGCCTACTAATAGAAAACAGTAAAACTTCCAGGATTTGGCCAGGAGTTACTTTAAGCTGATGAGTATTTTTAACAAAGGTTTGATTTTCTTTCAGAACAACTTTGGCTTTAAGAAATTTATGTATTGTCTTCACAGGTTGGGTTAGTCATCGTTACCCAAAACACCAGAAACTGCTCTCAGTGCCAGCAGTTTTTACTAAAATACATATCAACACCAAAAACAGCATTTTAAGAATCAGGACAGCTACGCAGCAGCAGCTGCTGCTTTAATGCAATATCGTCTTATAGGTAGATTTTATTTTATTTTATTACTTGTTTTTCCAGCTGTGAATTAGTTATTTTATTTGAAAGCTTTTTAGTGACTAAAGAAAAGGGATTTTTTTTTGTTGCTTTTTTAAAGCATGTTTTCTTTTCTTTTCTTTTTTTTTAATTTTTTTTATATGATTTTTATGTGTGAATGTATGTGATTTAAGTGATAAAAACAGACAACACTTAGAGGAGTCTGAGGGTTAAACAGGGCCTTTCCCCTGTTTTACCTGTTGACTCTTTTGTCGAGCTGTGTCTTCATGACTACCTGAGAGTGTGGCTGGAGGTTGCAGAAACTCATGGAGTGAGACTGGATCTTAAAGTTTTTTTTCTTCTCATGTCAATACAAGCTACCTGCAGCACTGATGTACTTTAAAATAAATATCTTATTTAGTTTGCCCAGAATGGGAGGTTCTTGTGTTTTTAAAGCTTCACCAATGATATGAATTTGACACTTAAAAATAGTATTTATCTTTTCAGCGCTTTTGCTATAACTTCTCGTTGGAGGTCATGTTTGGTGTTGTGATGCAGATTATTCCAAGAGGTTTTGCTTAATTTCTTATTGTCTTAGTGATCTTATATATATATATATATATATTTTTAAGTCTAAATTACTTGAAATGTGAAAATTGCATTTGTTTTAAGTTTTATGCAGTTCATGAGACTTAAAGCTGAACTGTGGGACTTTTATATATGATGTTAATGTGTGCACACAAAGATTATTCACCCTATGAGCAGCAGGTATGGTCTCTGTATTTTGTAGTGTTCCTGATTCCTGGGCTGGCTCGCTGGCTTAGATCAACCAGCAGTGACTGGGTTTGCCAGTCCTCAAAAGAGCTGCAGCTAAAGCAAATGGTGTGGCTTAAAAAAGTAGAACGGGACTGAGCGAGATCGTTTGCTGCTTCAGATAAGTGTCACTGGGAGGGAAAGCGGTTGACAGCGAGTAGAAACGTTTAGCGGTGGATAAGCCTTTCCTTGTTCTAGATTTGCATCACAAGCACTTGTTGATGGTATCTGTGTAATCTACCTGTTACAAGCCCTGCATGGCTGGTTTAAAGGGATGAGAGAATAGTTTATGTTACACTAGTGAGATACGTGATTCCATTCTGTGAAGTGAGTTTATAAAACTGTTAAATATTTTTTTAATCGTCCCTGTTTTGATTTTGTCTGTGCCAATGGAAACTGTTATGGATGAACTGAGAATTCTTTGATATTTTCTGATTTTTGATTTTGTTTTTAGAAGAAGCTACTTTTTCTTTATGTTGTCTTATAATTTAGACTGTCTGTGTTTGAATGGGATCTCCAAAGGCTCCTGTTTATCGTACCTTACAAAGTTTATGTGCCAGTGCCAACTCATTCCCTTATTTCACACTGTTGCCATGGACAACCCATCCCTATAGCAACTAAGGGCCTTCATAGGCTGGCATGAATTGATGGAGATTTGCTCAGAATGAATACACATGTTAGGAAACGACTGCTTGCTATGATAAAGCCCCCACACTAGTATGATTCATAAAAGAAGCTGTTTGTTTCCCTCCGTCTACTTGAGATGGCCTAGAATGAGATGCAGTAATTGGTATGCGATTATAGAGTCGCTCTGAAATGTGTCAAAGCTCATATGGGGTCCTATGCATAAAGCTCTCATGTGTAGAGCGTGTTTTCACTGGCATGTTGTGTTCTCAATAAAAAGCTCTTCTTGTCTAAGCTGTGTTACATCAAGACAATATTACTGTGTTGTGCACTCAAAGGTCTCGTTCACAAGACGTGAGCAAATGGATTTTTGTTTTCACTGCAGCAGATGTGCTTTAGTTTACAAAGATTTATTTCAGTCAGGAGTGATAAATGGTAACAACTCATTGTTTTGGACTAAACAGCTGAGGAGGGGACAGGAGATGGTGAATAACCTCTACGCACACTGGTAAGAAACAGAGGCCGTGTCCTTGCTGAGACTTCTTTGAAAAGCAAAGGAGAAAGAGGAGCGAGGCCATAGTCTCGAGCCTTTTTTCTTTTTTGCACTTTAATAACCCAGGTTTCACAAACTTTTCCCATCATTAGATTTAAGGAAATAAACATCAGATAGATGTAGGAGTGCAGTGGTGTGTGTGTTTCCACTTTTCCCGAGAGCACCTTTAATGTGACACGTTAGAAGCTTAAGCACTTCAGAGGGTGATGGCTGTGATTGGGCTGTTTGTTTGAAGCAGCTCCACAGCGCAGCCAGTGGCCGATATTCAGCAGTGCATCAGCTGCAGATCACTCCGCTGCTCACCTGCAGGAGGAGCAGATCACACCCGCCGCTCCTGTGCAACATGACACACGGACAAAGCGCCCAAACGGCCAGAGTCATGTGTCCGATGTAAGGTAAGCGACACAGAATGGTGCAGAGAAATTTTGCAGCAAGTGTTGCTTTCAGGTTTGTGTGTGTGTCTGTGGACCATCGGCGAGAGAACAAGACTGTTTTTATATTTGCAGATTCTCACTTGGCATTATCAGCGTTGTTGCCTTCGATGAATTGTATTCGCGCTTTAATGTTGTTGAGGTTTAAAGTCTCATAACTAATGCGTTTAATTAGACGGGAATGCTCACAGTTTTTTAACAGCTAAGAAATTACTTTGGAAGAAAAAAAAGTTGCCAGAGTTCAAAATCAGAAGAATGAAAAGTCTTTAAAACATTTGCACTGCTTCTAAAATGTGTCATGTTACTTTTCAGCCTCTCTTTCTAAAGAGATCAAATGATCTATTTTCAGCCATTTGTCTGATCAACAGCTTCTCTGAGCTCTCCTGAGACATGGTGCTACCTGAAAAAAACTCCAGTTCATCTGCTCCCAAGAAGACCCCCGAGCAGCATGCTCCGAGGCACCAGAGCATGCCCTCTCCAGCCCTGTGCTGCGCCTGTGGGCTGTGCATCATGCTGGCTGGCATCAACATCACCCTGGTGGGAGCTTTTGCGTTTGGTACCTTTATCCCTACAAGCAATCCTCCCATCTTCATTGGGCCTCTTCTTTTACTCATAGCGCTGGCTTTCTTTACAGCCTGCTGTGTCATCAGCAGGAGACCTCAAGCCCACACTGCCCATAAGGCCAAAGGAGGTGAGAAATGGGCGCTGATGAGGATGGGGGCAGTTGCTTTTGAGATGGAGACGAGCGAGCACACGCTTCAGGACACGACAGCTGTCCAGCTCAGCCCCACCAACTCCCCTAGCTCATCTCACAAATCCAGCTCCATCCAAGGGGAAGCCACTGCCCTGCCTTCCTGTCAGGATGAAGCCACTGAGCAGCACACAGAGACCTGTGGCACTGGTGTTACTGGAGATAAACCCACTCTGAGCTCTGACTCCCGGGAGAGCACTTCCACATAGATCAGATCACTACATAGCGTGGACTTTGTTCTGTTTACACTGTCTGGCGTGACTGCAAGGATTAATTGCTACTATAAGTTATAAGCTAAGTCGTACTTTATTCATGCCAAAGTTGGTAAACTCAAATAACACATGACTTAAGTAACTAGAATGATGGCGTGGTAATATGATACAAGAGCGAAAAGGCCTGCAGACTCAGCCTGTGAGCGTAAATGTATTGTGCAAACTCCCTGATAATTATTCCGTGTGTTTCAGGAAGTTGTACTTTTACTGCCCTGTCCCAGGATGTACATTATCTTTCCAGGAAATGAAACAGGGAAGGAGATGATACCGTAATCCAAGTGCCTGTGTTATGTAGTTCTTGTTGTAGAACACATCTAGTGATTGTGTATTCATTGTGTATTCGTTTCCTATGGATTGATTTTGGTTAGTGTTTGCCACCTTTGTGAAGGAGGATCAGTGCAGTTATAAAAGCCGGGTGAATGCAGTCACAGCTTTTCTACACACTTCAACATAACTTTTCTTTCTTCTTCTTATTTCCTGCACCAGCTGCTTTGAGTGATGGTGTAACCTTGAGCTGTGCTAAAATAGATTCAGGAGTGTTTTGTGAATTTCTCTACTTGTGTTGTCGTGCATGATTACTACAGGTGCTAATACATGCTTGGGACCCCTGTATATTTTATAAATATAGATACACTATATACTTCTGTTCAAGTTAAGAGTTATCTATTCAGACAGCTCACTAAAACTATTAAGGATGCTATCTTGAGCAAATTATAATAATAATACTTCTACTGACCCCCTTTGTGAAGAATACACAGAAACAAAGCCACTGGAACTGTCAGGCTAAATGAGAAGATGCACAGGCTGTGATGATAAGTCATTTGTTATCTGAGTAACCCCAGCAGGGACTGTACAAACGGCTACGTTGCCCATCATTTGGCGTCTGACCCAACAGCTGCTGGCAAATGCGAAAGCCCTGTTTACTCATCGTTTTACATCAGCTGTCCTCAAACACAGCGTGTTCCCCTCACACAATCAAACCACGGAAAAGATAACACGGTGGCCAACGCCCACTGTTATTGCAGTGTTTTTTGAGTGGATACAGGCAGGCTGTGTGGGTGTCTGTAGTTATTCAATGACTCGTTTCTGTAAAGAAGGTGACATGTCTTGGCAACCTCAGCTCAACTAGTAATGAGGTCATGCTGCTCTGAAGAATGGCACAGCGGGATTAATTTAGCGCAGGGCTGGGTTTAACTCAGCAAAGGTTAATGTAACTGAGCAATTTTTATCTAAAAAAAATACTTCCATCCATTCATGCAGACTTGATCCTAACCCCACTATCATGGATGAGAGGTGCGCTAAACCCTGAACAAATCACCATTCCAAGGCACATCTGAACTTTTATCCATAGATATCATTTTCTTCTTTTGACTGGCCGCTTTAGGAATAGCTATAGCAGGTCATCTGCCTCCATCCCAGCCTAGCATCTCAGCCTCACCTCTCTACGTTCGTCTCCAAACCGCTGTCCCTCTGATATACTCATTTCTAATCTTGTCCATCCTGGTCACTTCAACAAAATACTTAGCATCTCTAACCCTAACCACCACCAGATAAGCCTCCTGTGTACCAGGTCTTACTCCCATTGTGTATAACCAGTTGCCCATCCCTGTTGCCAAGTGCTGGATCATAGTTGGTTGTCTGATTGTTGTTTTCTATCGAATACTGTAGTTTGTAACTTGCATAAAGCACCTTAAGGCAAGTGTTTTTGTGAATTTGTCCTATATAAATAAAATGTAATTGAATTGAACTACTCTCTTGCAGCTGCTTCTTTTTACCGTAAATGTGGAGTTTCTCTTTATACTTCCTTTTTGTTGTTATTAGAAAGGCTTGCAGGAGTGTGCATTTCCAGTTTGGTGCTCTGGTTTTATTCTCTCTGTTCAGGATCGAGGCATTTCTAAGCCCCGAGCCAGAGCGCAGTGTGCAGTAAATGGCAGACAACTTCCTGAGGCATGCTGGAACATGAAGGACGCTCTGAGGCTAAGCAATGACTGGAAATTTTCTCTGACCTGTGTTGTCACTGGGATCATAATAGTGGAAGTATTCCCACAGAAGCCTCCAGGAATAGGAATTATTTATTGTCTGTACTGGACACAGGTCAAGATCATCTCAAGGAGCACCCACTCCTGTCTAACACAAAGGGGGACGTTTGAGAGAAAATCAAGTAAAGCAGAAACAAAATGAGTTTTATTCATAAAAGCATACAATTAATTTTGTTAGAAAAAATGGAGCAATCGTGCCACAACTCTAAACTTTAAGAGTAACGCAAACTCAATAACCTATAAAGTAGCTTTAATCTATTCTAGTTGATCTGATGGTGATATATTATTTGTAAATTAACTGTCTTTGCAAAGCTATAAAAGGTTTGCAGCTACCTGTAAAACCTAATCATAAAAGTCAAGAATGACAGTTTGGGGTCTGTCAGCCACTGAAGTAAACCTTTTAATTGTTTTCACCAGAATATTACTTATGCACTGTAATGATGCATCATCATTAATAACAGTGTAATGCCCTATAAAGCAATATATCAGCCAACAGATGTATTTTAATTTTACTCGTGATACTTTCTGTTGATGATGATGTCTTTTTTCACTTTTTCACAGAAAATGATCTCATGTCTCTCCTCCTCCACACAAGCACAGAACATCTTGACATTTACTTTTTCTTCTTTAATTCAAACATTAAACACTTTAATATTTATTTTCATATATTTTCTACACATCAACACACTGCTGCAGGAACATTGCTGTAAAGTATTTCCCTACCCAAAAAACCTACCACGGCTAGCATATTAAATAATAAAATCCAAATAAAAGTGAGTAATCGTCTCATCATCTTTCACCACATTAAATTGATGTCTGACAGTTTTTATCTCTGGACACAGAGATACAAGCAGAGTCTAGACAAAGTGGATACAATGAACCTAAAGAGCAGCAAGTTTGTTTAATTTGAGCAATGGTTCAAACTGAATGTTCGTTGCTTGATTCAAAGTTAAAATCAGCTTAAAAAGAGTTCGGCTCAGCCGGGAGATATATCTGATCTCATGACTCCACCCTGTGGATGAAAAGCAGTACCGTATATCACTGCTTTATAAACATGGGACAAAACTTATGAAAGTCTGAGCGATTTTTGTAACAATGCTTCTTGGTAATACATTTTTTACGGTTGAAAGAGTGTTTATTTCCACTTAAATATGCCCTCATATTTTTATATCGAACATCGAGTACCCATCAGCGCTGATAAATGCAGTAATGCAGATGCAATAATTACGTATATCCAATCTAAACCTAACATTATGGCCAGCAGCTGTACTGCGTGTAGTGATAAATTATCTGCTATTCTCTTCTTAGTAGTTACTCCAAGTCATGGGACGAACATTGCAGTACTACTGTGCCCAGACCCTGAATCTTTTGACTCATCGGTAAGTATTAAGTCTGTATAAAGCTTCTCCAAATAATTCTTTGCTATATACTAAACAAGTGATGGGACTTTCCTTTTATTGCATTTTGTATGTATAAGTCTACAGATGGCATAACAAACACCTAGATAACTAAAGGACTGTCGGACAGTTCTTTATATTATGTAAGCCAAGATGTTTTATATTTGAAACACACACAAAGTTGGTTCTGTGGGTTTCCAGCAATCTTGCAAGATGCCTTTGCAGGGTGAGTGTCACTATGCGCCGTTCACTGACCCAATATGTAAACATAGCTTTAAGTGTGCATTGAAATGTGTGTGTGTAGTGTGTAGTGTGTCACTGGTGAGTCTTGCAGTAATTAATAATTATAATGAATAATTATTACCTCGCGCTCTCCCATCCAAGTCTGTGACTGACTCAGTCTGATCATGTTGTCCTCGTTCGACTCCACCATCCGGGCCTTTCTGTGTGGTGTTTGCACGTTTCCTCTTGTGCTAGCTTATTGCAGTCGAAATCAGTTGGGTAAGGGTAACTGGTAATTCTAAAATGCGCACTGGTGTGAGTGCGAACGGTTATATGTGTTAGCCTTGCGACAGTCTGATGATTTGTGCAGGTGGGTGGATTATGTATTAAATTCAGTGTTCAGATTATCACCATAAAAAACAAAGAAAAACAAAAACGCTAATATGAATATCCCCAAATCAGATAACTGAGAAAAAGTATTTATTTCCTTTCTTGGCCTGTATAGGATGCAATGCTCTTTTAGGACACTAGAGGGCAGTATCGTCGTTCTCACCGTGTTTCTGAGCGCGATAATCATCCAAGGTACACTAACCTTTCTTTCTTCTTCTTCTTCTTCTGTTTTTGGAGGGGTGGGTGGTCATTCGGATTAATGTGGTGGTGAAGGACATTTAATTAGTAATAAGTAAAATTTAACTCTAAAAAGTGTAAGAATTTGACGCTTTTCTAGTTTGTACCCCAGAAGAACATAATTAAAGTGTCCCCAACCTAGCAAAATGAATACCGCAGAATTAAGACAGTCTCGTTCTAATATTAACGTAATGGGCAAGTATGAATAAAAAAACAAATGTAAAACTGCACAGGTCCACGTTGCAGAAGTTTTAAACTGCACCTTTGCAGAAAATTTAAAATTTAAAGTCAGTATCATCCCCACAGAGTTTCTCTCCGCTTACTTTGAATCTAACAGTCTAACAGTGAAATTATTTTATAGCAGAAGTCAAATGTTTACATTTAACGCCTTCATCCGCATTTTTCATAGATTTCTTTTTGCATCTTTTTCTTGTGCCTCTTTGTGTGGAACAAAGTAATTCAGTACAAAACATGTTTGAGAGCTTGGATTTTAAAAGCATAACGGCATAATCTGCTAATTCACACGTGCTTAATGTCAAATAAAGAAAATGATCAAGCAAAAAAAAAAAAACACCTTTAAGAACCAATAAATAAAAAGCGATAGGCTTTATTTTTAATTAAATACTCTATCCAACTGCTGATTTTTTTCTTTAATCAATATAGAATATTGTTATCATGGTAGTAACATAACGGACTTTTCATTACACCAGATGGGTGGTCACTGTTATTATTATTTTTTCTCACATTCACAGTGTGTGGACCACGAATGCACCACGGCCTCTATCTGTGCTTTCCTGTTGGTGGCTGTACTGCATCGTCCTTGGGCCTCCTGTGATCCTCCTGTGGCTCTGAACCACGTCCAGGTTGTCTCAGAGCTGCTGCCTGTAAAAATGCATTTCCCACAGGTAATACACTACATTCCCAGATAACAGGAAGCTAGAACAATAGCAAGGTTACCGTGTCTTTGCATCCTTCTGTGAACATAATCATCACCAGGTGAGTGACCCAGTGTGTCTCATACACACTGAACTTGTTACAGCTCATAAATAGTTTCCTCCTCCATCTTGCATAAGCCATTTGTCTTTCCATCCCACTTCTGTTGTTGGGGGAAACGGGGTGTTTAATATATCCCACCTCTGAAGATGAAGTGCCATTAATTTTATCCTTCTTTTCAGTTTGCGCACTGTCCCTCCAAACAGCGGCTGCCTTCTTCTAATTCCTAATGACTGGTGTGAGTGCTGACTCTGCTATTGTAAAACAAATGATATCTCTGTCCTGTTGGCATAATCCTAATCTATTTGAATGGAAGGGACTGCATTAAAATGACAAAGGGGAGGGGGGATATTTCCATCTCATGATAAATGTGCAAATGTCCACCAAAGCTGAATCAGACACCACATTTTAATGGCCTGATTGCACGTTCATTTCTCGCCTCATTCTCTAGCAGCTCTGCTCTTTCCGTTTTCAATGTGGAGCTGGTCATATTTTGTCCCAGATTAGTATAGATGACGGCTGACAGTTGCCTCTGCTCAAGGTATTTAGAAGACATAATTCATTCATAGATCTAGAAGTGCTCCCATTTGTCATCCCCATTTTTTATGCTCAGTGTCTCCTCCGTCGCTCATTCCTCTGGGCAGCGATGTGCGTGTGCATGTGCGTGTCGAGGGAGATGAGGGCCAGAGCAGTTTTCAGCTGCTGTATTAGCTGGCATATGCAAGCAATGAATTATAAGGAGGAAAAGGAGTCAATTATCCACTCCTAAAAGAAGGGCAGAGCCTGTGTGGCCTAGGGGCCCCGTTCCATACTTACCAAATCATTTCGTAGAAAGGAACTCCAGGAGACCTGGAGAGGAGACTGAGCAGACAGCACAATCACACGCACACACGGACGCACACTTACACCTACGGCTTCGACCCTCTCAGCCTCAGCCTCACCCCCCTCTCATCACTGTGCTCACTGCGCCTGCTCATTGCGTCCTCCTGAGTTAACAAGGACGGGCAGCGATGTGTTGGATCCATATGGTAATAATCCATTTTATACACACCAACTCCTAAAACTGATTTCGGCTGAGCAGGAATGGCCACGCCGTGACCGTCAGCCATTTTGCCGTGTCCCAATTCACTCCCCTGACTCCCTTCGAATCAAAATGGGGCTCTGATTGACTGTGCCGCTCCGACTAATAGAGTGGATATGGTAAATGAAATACCCAGCACTTTCATTCCAAAGTCTCTTACCCCCTGTGTCCCCAGTCACTTTGCCTTGACATATTTTTAGAGATTGAGCGCTCTATCCTGTTTTTGATGAGGATGGGCCGAGTTGAGGTGCGTGCAGCGGCAGTGGCGGTGATGCCCCGAGAGCAGCCGGGACCCTCGGACACGGGAGGCCATGCTGACAGGGTCTCTGCTGAGTGACAGGGCCGACACTTAGGGAAATGAGGTCGTTAGACAGCATTACGAGTGGGCTGATAGCTCGGTAATGGGTTTTAACTTCGGAATTTAACACAGAAGCCCACCGGGGATGGGTTTGATGTGTAGGCGGACAGGTGGGTTCCCACCAAATAACGAAGGCAACTCTCACGGGCACCGGAGAAAACTGACTTCTTCGAGAAAGAGGGAATGGAATGAGGAAAAGGAAAGAGCAGGACGGGAAATGTTCTAAAAATAAATTGCACCACATGGTGAGCCTCTTTAACACAAGGAAATCAGGAAGAAGGTTTCACTAGACGAGTGGCTTTTGTTTTCGGGCTTGCCCTTCCCTTCGGGCTTACTAAGAGAGATTTACTTTCCTTTAAATTTCCTTTAAATGTCTTTACAGACCCAGTGGAAAATCATCTCCAGCATCAAGATGATTTTCCAAATCTGTTATGGCTCAATTACAGAAGGTAGTGATTTCGAAAACAATGAACATTTTCCATTTTCTTTGTTAAGTTTCTTTGTTAAGTCAGGAGGTTTATAATTTTGCACGCTGTACGCACACAGCTTCCAAGCTGCCTTGAGTCTTAAGTAAATTTAGTGCATAACGATAAACTCTTAAGTTATAAGACATAGGCTAATGCGTAAGGGTGTTAAAACCAGTGGGATAGTTTAGTGGAGATTAAGGGACGTATCAAAGACTTGTGTAAAGCTCCATCAAGAGCGAGGCAGTTCGGTGGGCATCTGCACACGGTAGTTTGAAAAAAAAGGGGGCAGAAGTGACTCACAGAGCTTTGGCAGCCGTGAGTGACTGATAATGTCTCAACATCACTCCCATTACTCCTTTTGGCCGTGCTGTGAAAACGAATGGTCCACTTTAGTGCTGCTGTGGAACTTGCTAGTTCTGTTCAGGAGGAAGATTTAGAAGGGCATTATGGCCGTCCAGCGGAGGGCAAGACAACTCACAGGAGAGGATGAAATGGATGAGGTGGGGTAGAAAGATGACGGCAGTTTCATTCTTTCCCGGACTTGGTCTGGGGGAGATGAATCATGCTTGGCCTCTGTGAGAGGGTTATGGAGGGAAAAAGAAGGTCAGGTTTCCATGGCAGGATTTTTCACTAGAGCAGATGAGAAAGCTTGGCAATACAAATCAAGTCAAAAGGCTTCCCAGTGTGTTTCTGCGTCGTGTCCTGCAGGCATCTCTTTCATGGCACTCCAGAGAGTACACAGTGAAGTCAACCTCATCAGAACAGTCCAGCTGGTGAAGAAGTGATTTCTGGTTTATTAGAAGTAGAGGTGTGTGCGTGTGCGTTATGTGTGTGCAAGCGGCAATCTCATTTGTGTTGATTTCCAAAGCATTACCTATCTTTCACAAAATGCCGCTGCTCCTTTAATCAGCATCTGTCAGAGGATTCATTATGCCACTTTTAGTGAGCACAAAGCCTTTCTGCAGAGCTGTGAAAAAAACCAAGAGAAAAACAACAGCTCCTTTCACTTCCAGAGGTGTGGATGATTGCTGCTGCTGGTTTAAGTGACAGGTAAATTGCAGGTTAAGTGGAGAACACAGTCTTTAAACAAGAGACTCTAGGCTCCTGCAAATCCTCCTTAGTCTTTAATCTGAATACAAAAGGCAGGGGCGGGGGTATTAAATCTGACCCCTCAGTGTTCTGTTTGTTCCATACTCCACTCAAGGGCCCGCTGTAGCCGGCAGAGTCCCAGGTTTGCATTTTCCTTTATGCCATGTGGCGGCATTTTAAAAACAACACCGTCAAACAACACTGCCTCTTTAGTGGCTAACTTTGAAAGCATAAAGGAAGGCCCGGAGTCACCGGCTTCTCCAGTCTTATCAAACTCTAGCATAAAATGTAGTTGGGATGTTTTTGTAAAAGGGACTGTTTATTAAATTGTGGATGAAGCACCATAACGCAGCACTATTATCACAGTTCTGCTGTGGAGAAAAAAACCCCAAATCCTTCTTTATTTAGTAGCAATGACGGTTAGAAAGAGGAGAAGGGGCCGGGGTGAGGCAGGCGGTTAGGGCTTGTCGAGAGAAAGGCGCTTTGGGTTGTCAACGTTTTAGAGGCTTAGAGTCAAACCTATCCGGGCTCAGGAGAGAGGAGTCTGGGTGTTAGGCAGGCAGAATGACTCCTGATAGAAGGAGTTTGCGGCTCAAGTCGAGAGGAATCGTCTTGGCTCCCGGATGAGGCGAGGACTAATTGATTCTCTGAAGTTTCCTGTCGCAGAGCCCGATTACAGGTATGACCGGATTAAAAAAGGAGAGGGAAAAAAAACAAGGGATCTGGAGGAGGGAAATGGTAAAAATCAAAGAGAAAAGAAGATGAGGGCTGCCATAGACGGATCAGCATCGCTTATACCCACTGATGTGTTTGCTTGTGTATTTTGTTTGTGCGTGTGTGTTGGTATGCACATGTAGACACACTGCGGTGCAGCTGTGTTTGATCTCGGTACTCAGTGGCAATCATCAGGTCACACTGCAAGGCCCCTTTCTCTGGTGTGTTGCACAGGAGCACATTGTGTTGTAGCAGCATGCTTCCCATAATCACTCACTTCTGGTTAACACGTCTCAAAGCCAGAGGCATGTGTCTCGCCTGCCCATAACAGTCCATGACAAGATTGAGTACTGAGGCATGTGAGAGCCATAGTGAGGCGAGCTCTGAGAGAGAAGCCTTCAGGAGAAGGAGAGTTAGGACGCATATCTAGACCTAAGCTGTCATGCGTGCAGCTGTAATGGCTTGTTTAGTGGCAAAGTCCAATCTAGGGCCCCAGAGAGCCATTATTCCGGGACTATCGATTGGGCCCTACGGCCACCACAACTCGGGCCCCTGTCCCTGATCCTGTTCAGTAATAAGCGTACTCATGTCAAGGTGGTAATTATCATTGATCTGTAGCCGCTGTGACAGGGCAGCCGCCCCTTGCTGTGATTCATACGCTACATGGGACTACTGGACTTGAGGCACCAAATCACCAGTCTCATAGCCACATGCAGCTTCTGGTGGCACTGCCATGCTGCGTCCTGGAAACAAAGGCGTTAGGAGATGGATGTCAGCTTTTTTTTGTTGCTTCCTGGGTGGCAATTTTATATAAGGCTAATTGTGAGCAAGAGTCTCGCATGGCATGAATTCTGATGCTAACTTTGTGCTGTTTTTGTTCAGACAGCAAAGTCACCTGCAGGAAGTTAAAAAAACAACAACTTCTCTTTATTGTTTCTTCTTCTTCTCCTCACCCATTGTTGTTTGCCCTCACGTTGCTCTCTTACTTGTGCAGCAGCCGTGTGCTGTCTACTCTCCCCACTTTCTAAGCAGGGAAATCAATCACTGCTCCTATGCAACTCTGTGGTAACCTGCGGCACAGTGACAGAAGCAAAACACAATATGTCAGAACACAATGTTATTGTACTATGTTGTGTAGCCACAACTGTTCAAGCCACAAGTGTTTAGCATGGCTTTAGGATGCTGCGTCTTTGGGGCAGACTGGAGTATCTCAGCAGCTTTAAGACATTTCAACTGTTTTCTCTGAAGGTTTTGTGTGGACGTTATGGAGGACCAAAGATAATGACTTTGGTAATCCCCTGACTTAATATTTAGCACCTGCAGCTGTCTAATTCAAGTAGAGCTGCAAAATTACAATTATTCCAGAAATGCCAGAAGCTGCGTTTTCTCAAATGGCCACTTGAGGCTATTGAGGTGTATGCCCATCAGTGCTGGGGTTGTTACTCAAGAAAACAATGTATTACTCTTCTTGAAAGCAATTTAGAATGTTACATAATTGTTACATAATTGCAAGCTAAGGAGAAAATAATGAATTAAACTACTCATTTCATTACTGTCTTGTTACTCTGTAACAAATGACCTGAAACGCACAGTCACATGATTATCAGTTAACAATATAAACCTAGAAGCTACAGTCCACGCACCAACACAAATCCCTCTCCTAATGAGGACACACATGAGATCTTTCTTTTAGTTTTTAGGTATGAACACAATGCAGAGAACACATAGCAAAGATTCAAACCAGTGTTCAGGGTCTGCCTGCTGAGGCAAGCGCTCAGCTTTAAATTATCCCGCTGGATTCTTGGCTAGCTTAGCATTAGCATTCTGTCTGAGAAGATGCTTGCAAAAACCTTGAGTTGCTTTAGCATTATTATGCAGTTATTTCTGTCCTGGATGAAATCAGTTGATTCTAGCGTGAGTGCGCAAGAAGCAGAAAAACATGTTTATTTGACGTTTCTTTCCCGTTTTAGAAACCTGACATGCCGATAACCAAAGAACCTTTGTAATTCAAGTTATGACATCATTGTATACCACATAACTGAAAAATGTAATTTGATTTCAGTAATGCCCAACTCTGTTACACACAACACTAATGCTCATAGACATCTGTGCTAAACGCCCAACTTTAGCAGAAATACGTTTACAGTACTAATTTCTCACTTTGAGTGTGCTAGGCTTCAACATTCCTAAATATGATATATAATATGATTTGCTTTGTATTTCACTTTATTAATAGACCATCCAAGAATCTGTGATCCAGCTTTGATGAGTGAAATTTGAATATTTTATTCGTATGTTACTTATCAACAATGCTCAGGTATATGCTCCGTATCTCTATGATGTGCCCCTACAGTCTGTTGATACAACTTAATAACCAAACTTGACAGAATTTGCTGATGACCAATCTTCCCAAAATAAACTCACTTCACATTTCACAAGATGACAAAAACCATAATGCTAAAAACTGAGGTTTTAGGTTGAATTTGTAAATCAATGAATGGTATCTAGGCAGTCGTTTTCATGTCTTATTTAAACTTATTTAATTAATTACACTTTCCTAGTATTCGTTTTTATGGCATAAAGTCAACAAGTTGCTGGAAACATTCCTCAGAGATTTTGGTCCATGGTGACATGATAGCATCACGCAGTTGCTGCAGATTTGTCAGCTGTGCATCTATAACGTGAATCTGTTGTTCCATCACAAGACATGGTGTATTATGCTGGAAGAAGTCATTAGTGTGTAACAGAGGGATGTCAGCAAAAATACTCAGGTTTATCAAAGAATATAGCCACACCATCAGCAGCAGCCTGAACAATGGATACAGGAACAGGATGGGTTTATGCTTTCATGTTGTTTTTACTAAATTCTACTTGTCAGATGAGGCACTTATAAAAAATCTTCTAGTAGATCATTTTAATTGTGGCCTCAGTTTCTTGTTCTTAGCTGGTGGTCTTCTGCTCTTGTAGCCCATCTGCTTCAAGGTTTCATTCAGAGACGCTCTTCCTTGGTTGTAAAGAATGGTTACATGAGTTACTGTTCCTATCAGATTGACCCAGTCTGTCCATTTTTATTTGACCTCTGGCATCAACAAGGCATTTTCACCCAGAAAACTGCTGTTTATTTGATATTTTCTCTATGTAAACCCTGGAGATGGTTGTGCAGGTAAATCCCAGTAGATCAGCAGTTTCTGAAATACTCAGACCAGCCCATTTGACACCAACAGCTATGCCACGTTCACACGCATGTCACACCTCTCTTTCCCATTCTGATTCTAGGTTTGAGCTCCAGCAGGTCGTCTTGACCTCGTCTATGTCTCTAAATGCATTGAGTTGCTTCCATGTGACTGGCTGATTATCAGGAGTTTTGCACTGATAAGCAATTGAAGAGGTGTACTTAATAAAGTGGCTATAAGCATGTCAACTATGATCAAATTATTCTCTTATTTACAGAAAAATCTTACTTGACGCATACCACAAAATCTTTATTTTTGCCAGTTAGCACTTAGCGCTAGTTTGCATGTTAACCTGAATATAGTAAACATGCAGCAATACCTGTACGCATGGTGTTGTTGGACTACAGCCTCTAAGCTTATTTTTCTTTCCTACTTTTGCTGTAGTGCTATTAACAGTCAACAGAACTGCACACTCTATGTCTATTATACTCTTGCTTGAGCTCGTTTGTACGGTTTCATCATTCATTAAAAGTACTTATATTGCGCACACATGGTAAAGCATCTCTTGGAATGACAGGAAAACAGTAAGAGAAAGACAGAAATATACAGAAATGATGGGTGTCTCAAAGCAAGAAATCAGTTTCCTTTTTGTAAGCACTGGAGCGGGACTTGTGTCACCTGCAGACCAAACCCCATTTCCTCTGATTAAGTCCGGTGAAATATTCCATTTGTCAGTGTCACAGCCCCGACGCGTTGCTGCAGTGAGCAGCCAACCATGTCTGTTGACTGTGTCATTCTCGAATTTACATCAGGCATTGACAACATCATCATATAGCTAATGTCCCCTTGGCTTGCTCTTGCTCAACCCTTTGCTCATGCTCTTTAGTTTGTTGTTTTTCCCCTCCTGTATCATTTGCCTGTCTGTGTCCTTTGCACCTGGTTGTTTTCTGGATCCACTTGTGATTTCCTGTGCAGAGTGAAACCCAAAGAGTTTGGCTGAATCTGTGGTCTGGCTACTCACCCAATGACCAAATCTAAAGGGAGTTTTACTTTTATTTTATTTTATTTATTTATTTTTATCTGCGTCTTGAGCATCAAGAGCTAACATCACTCAGCCCTCAAACTCTCATGCGTGTGATCTAACCCCATTAGCAGCCAATGTCTTTTCAGGAGCAGAGCTGGCATGGTTCAGAGCGGATGGAAATTTCAATCTCCCCTCTATCATTTTCCCTATCATTACTCCATTCACCACCATTTCTCTCCATCCTGAGTCCCAAGAGGCTGAAAAGGAGGGCATTGTGCACTCTGTTCCCAACTTTAATATGAGTACAGCAAAAAAAAAGAGAGAGAGAGAGCGAGAGAGGGGGTGTTTATACATTATTAGGGGTCTATTATAAGGCAGCTATCACATTCCGCCTCTTCTCTCCCTTTCCCTTTCATTCCCACACTCTCCTGACAGGTAGCGGGCGGCTGCCTTGATGACTAGACTCAATCACCTGTGACAGTTTTGATTTGATGTCACTCTCTGGGTCGCTCTATTTGTTTGAGCAGTTAAGAGGTAATTGTGTGACATTGGCGGTGGAAGACGTGCTTTGGCGGCGCACCCGCTGAACCGAGGGGACGAGTCGAGGGAGTGTGGCAATAATAAATGAGGGCTATTTCCCTCAGAATGCCAAGACTCTGTGCATGTGTGTGTCCGTGTGTGTGTCTGTGTGTAGCTGATGGGGGGAACAAGACAGGGCGATGAGCCCCTCTACCCTGGGGGAATTCAACTGTGAGATGCACATTGAGGTCGCCTGCACCCACTCTGATCATCACTTTCACTGGTCTGAACAGAATTGTTTCTGTGCATGTTTTCTTTTTCTTTCAAAGATGAGTTTGGGTGTCACTCTGAGGAACTTCCGAGCTCTCGAAACAAGTAATGCAGTATTGCTTGTGGGTCTTGGTGGTTGCTGAATTGATCTGCAAAAACACATTGCGTTTTAAGGGTCAAGAGTCAAATGAAAATGTGAGTTAAGCACATTTGCATTTTCTTTCTGCAACATCACTTTGTTGGCATTACCATGACGGTGCACGAGGAACAGAATCCACGGTGAGAATAATTCAGATATCAACCAAAACCTCAGAATGTTGCATTCACTGACTTTAGAGTCAGACCTGTTACAGATCGTCAACTTTTCTTTATTATCAGGTGTGTTTCCAGAATCACTAAAAACTGCTGTAATCAAACCTATACTGAAAAAGGACAATCTTGACAAGACACAAATGAACAACTACAGGCCGATCTCAAATCTCCCGTTTTTAAGTAAGATCATTGAAAAAGCAGTTTCTCAACAGCTCAGTTACTTCTTAAAACAGAATAATTGCTACGATGCCTTCCAGTCAGGTTTTAGACAGAACCACAGCACTGAAACTGCTCTGACCAAAGTGTTTAATGACATATGTCTGAATACAGACAGTGGAAAAATGTCAGTCCTAGTTTTACTGGATCTCAGTGCAGCATTTGATACAGTTGACCACAACATATTACTCAAACGACTGGAGAACTGGACAGGTCTTTCAGGAACTGTACTAAACTGGTTCAAAACATACTTAGAAAACAGGAAATACTTTGTATCAATAGGTAACTTCACATCTGAGCAGACAAGTATCACATGTGGAGTTCCCCAAGGTTCCATCTTGGGACCCCTTCTGTTTAACATCTACATGCTCCCACTGGCACAGATTATAAACAACAACAAAATAAACTATCACAGCTATGCAGATGACACACAAATATATATCACAATGTCACCAGGAGACCGAGGCCCTGTACAGGCTCTTGGTAAATGCATTGAGGAAATCAATGACTGGTTGTGCCACAATTTTCTCCAGCTAAACAAAAACAAAACTGAGGTAATAGTCTTTGGCGCCAAAGAAAAACGATTACAGGTCACCAGAGAACTTCAATCTATACATCTAAAAACCACAAACCAGGCGAGAAATTTGGGTGTAGTGATGGATGCAGACCTAAACTTAGAAAAACACATTAAGACAATAACAAAGTCAGCTTACTATCACCTCAAGAATATATCAAGGATCAAAGATCTGATGTCTCAACAGGACCTGGAAAAACTAGTCCATGCATTCATCTTTAGTAGGCTTGATTACTGTAACAGCATCTTTACAGGTCTACCTAAAAAATCAGTCAGACAACTACAGCTCATTCAGAACTCTGCTGCTCGAGTCCTCACTAAGACCAAAAAAGTGGACCACATCAGTCCAGCTCTGAGGTCCTTACACTGGCTGCCTGTCCGTCAGAGGATAGACTTTAAAGTTCTGATGCTGGCCTATAAAGCTCTGAATGGTTTAGGACCAAAATACATCAATGACCTCCTGACCCAGTATGAACCTTCCAGATCCCTCAGGTCATCTGGATCCGGTCTTTTATCAGTTCCCAGAGTCAGAACCAGACACGGAGAAGCTGCATTCAGCTTTTATGCTCCTTATATCTGGAACAAACTCCCAGAAAGCCTCAGATCAGCTGAAACACTCAGTTTATTTAAATCCAGGTTGAAGACTCACCTGTTCTCAGCTGCATTTGAATAAAGCACCAAATCCACACTTTAAGCTTAAATTTCAAAACTTACATTTAACTACTGATTTTATCTACTGTTCTGATTTTATCTGTTTTGATTTTATATACTGTTTTGTTTGTTTGTTTGTTTGTTTGTTAATTAGTTAGTTAGTTTATTTGCTTGTTTTAATCATTTTTAAATCATGCTTTTTATTTGTTCTTGTTTCTAATGTCTCTGTAAAGCACTTTGAATCACCTTGTTGTTGAATTGTGCTATACAAATAAACTTGCCTTGCCTTGCCACTGTAATATTTAACGGCCACATTGTCATTTCAAGGGGTCCCTGCAGGGGGCAGTGCCAAATGTTTGATTTGGCAGTTTTGGGTTTTTTTTGGATGCCCTTCCTGATGTACCCCCAAAGGGCTTTGTGTCCCCTCCCAGAACTGAACTAGGAACTCACTTTGTTAGGTGAATCCAATGATAATGATAATAAATTATGAATGAAAAAAGTAAGGCTACGTCCACACGTACACGGGTATTTTTGAAAACGGAGATTTTCCGTTTTCGTTTTAAAAAATAATCCCGTCCACACGTAAACGCAGAAATGAAGGAAAACGCTGCTATGAACATGCCAAAGCAACAGGTGGCGATATATTCCTAACCGTGCAGAAATGCTGGCCAATCAGAAGTCTGGAAGCCTCGGTGGGAAAAAGTAAACAAAGCTGGGGCATAGAAGCAGAACCGAGTCGTATGTGTGGAGGGACAGTAACTGTGTGCATATGTAAGCATTTAAACACTGCAGAGAGTACAATTAACAGTAACAGTATTGTAGAAATTCATTTCACCGAAACAATAACGTGGCGCACAGTGTGACGTCAAAAAAGGCGCACACCTTTGACGCTGCGTTTTCTGCGTTTTTCTCGTCCACACGTAAATGCAAAAATGGAGTTTTCGAAAATATCCACCCTGGCAGGCGTTTTTAGAAATCTCCGTTTGCAGTGACCGAAAACGCCGTTTTACGTGTGGACGAAAGGTGCAAACGCATAGAAAAATTGGCATTTTCAAAAATACCCGGGTACGTGTGGACATAGCCTAAATCACATCTTAGTTGAGACATATAAGACATAAACATTTACTGTTACATAAAGGTTTTCTTTTTTCTTCCACATTGAGGACAGGTTATCAAAGGCGACTATTCCAGATCAAACTTCAAGAGTAACTCGTAGTTGTTTTGCTGTTTAGCGCTGATGCAGGAATCTGGAGACAAAATGTGAACTCAAAAAACTGTTTTATTGCTGGAATTCACAAGAACTAAAATATAAAACTCTGGACTGGAAAGACATGAACCAGGAATTTGGAACTAGACACTATAGAGGAAAGATGCAGCACAAAGCACGAGAGGATATATGAGGAAAACTGAAGAGTGGAAACACCTGGGGTACACAGCTGAACAGAATCTACTAATGAATCAAGGGAAGCAATGTGGGGCGATCACGGCTCAAAGAGTTGGCTGTTCGTCTTGTAACCGGAAGGTTGCTGGTTCGAGCCCCGGCTCGGACAGTCTCGGTCGTTGTGTCCTTGGGCAAGATACTTCACCCGTTGCCTACTGGTGGTGGTCAGAGGGGCCAATGGCGCGATATGGCAGCCTCGCTTCTGTCAGTCTGCCCCAGGGCAGCTGTGGCCACAACTGTAGCTGCCTCCACCAGTGTGTGAGAGTGAATGAATAGTGGAATTGTACAGCTTTGAGGGCCCCGAAAAGCGCTATATAAATGCAAGCCATTATTATTATTAAAGCAGAACATCACACACACAATATGAGGGACTATCAAAATCAGACAGGAAGCATCAACACAAGACAAAAAACACTGAGACATGACTGGCTTGATGTAACTAAAGAGAGCGAAAGGGAATTAACTAAATACAAATTACAAAAGAACAGAATATAATAAACACAAAAAACCTGTTAACGTGTTAATCAAAGACAAATGATCCTAAAAATGAAGAAGAATCACTTTCATTTGTTTTAAGTTTACTATCACCTTTAACCATATGTGGTCAACATAAAATGAGGGAAACAGATACAAACCATATTCACAGAGACCCACAGATCACTCTTATAACAACAAATGCAACCATATTGGCAGCAAATGGCCATCTGTATTCAAAGAGTCTTTGACTCTCCCGGGCTTTGACTGCCAGAGATAATCTAGAATCCGTCTTTTCTTATGTAGAAGAAGGAGACACAAATTGTGGCTGAAGATTGCAAATCTGGGAGCTTGAGATTTACTTCCCCATTCCCCCTCTTCCGAAGGCTATTCCCAAACATCAAGAAGGCTGCACAGAAGATAATTTTATGGACAACTTGACGTTGGCCCAGTTCAAAAATCAAAGAATGTAACAAAGTTTTTTTTCTTTCTTCTTTTTTCTTTCTGACCACTGTGCAGTACCGGGATAGTATCTGATGCTGAAAGGTGCCAGCAAAAAGGCTTTCTTACTCTGCACATTGAGCTCATCCATTTGTTTGTTATCTCAATCCAGGATTTAGAGAGATACAAAGCTGATTAAACAACAAAAGCATAGGGGAAGATAAAGAACACTTAGGTAATGGGTTTAGCCTGCCTGTTTAGCACGCCAAATTCATCTCCTTTTTCCTCGGCTCAAAATGTGTTTGTTATTCTTCCCTCAATCTTTATCCAGATGCGAGAAAGGGAACAAGAAGAAGGAAAGAAACAAAAATAAAAAAGTGAGGAGAAGAAGAGTCTTGGAAACCACTAGCAAAGTGTCACTAACATGCTGTTTTTGTGCAAAATATCAGTTATAAATTGGTCCACACTTGATACAAAACAGCATTTAGCTTTGGAAAATAGCCGTAACGCTCAACATTTTTGCATGAGGCATTTGCAGAAGGGTAAATGTGCGGATGCCACATGAATAAAACAAAGGTAGAATTTAGGGGAGTTGGGATATAAATTTATTTTTTATTTGGGTAAATTGTTTCATAAGTGTTGAGAATAATTGCCTGATACAATAAGTAGAATGCTTTCTGTGTTTTTTGGGTTGCATGTAAACCAATGCAGAGCCATTAAAGCCAGCCTTACTTTCCCCTGGTGAACCTGACTAAAAGCAATCTCAGGGCTTAGCAGTCACTCTGATAATCACACCTCTAGAGAGGTCAGTGAGCAATGAGGAGTGATAGGGAAAAAAACATATTTATGCTCCTCCTGCTGCTTCCCCCTCGTGGAAGGAAGCCGTGAGAAAGGTGCTTACTTAGACGAGATAAAGAGGAAGATGAGAGGCAGGGAGATGATCACGGCCAGAAAAGGCAGGGAAGGGGGGGGGGGGACAGGGAGGCCGGGAGCCGGTGTCTGGGCTGGTTGGATATGGGGGGAATATTAATCTGGGTTTAGTGTGAGCAGGACCCCACAAACGGCTCAAGCAAACACAGCTTAGAAGAGGCCAAGCCTCGGAGAAAGTCCTAAATCTTCACATTAGCTCCCCGCGTTTCTTCTGCTGAACCCGTAAGCTCTTTTTCTAAAGGACAGCACAAACAAACCACAACCCCCCAATAGTACCTCTTGCCAGTCCTAAACTTCCTCTCTCACAAGGAGACACACACACACACACACTCTCAAAATCAAGACAGCTTTGAGTATCGAGATTGCAGGAAATTTATAAATCCAGGGCCTGAGTGGATAGGGAGAGATTAGATGGGTCCCCCTCTTAAAGCGACAGGATACCTTCCAATTGTGTTGCTTATTCTCCGGTGTGCCCTACTTCTCTGTCACTGAAAAAAGAGAGAGCAAGGAAAACACTTTGCAGTTTTGGAGAATAGTTGTCATGATAACCTCTGCAACCCCAAGAAAACCTTAAACGAGTGTGTGTTTGAAAAATATTTTACTGGTATAATTTCTGAAGCAGGAAGTTTTCAGGATTCGAGTAATCCACATGTACATCTCTAAAATCAAGTTTTCTCTCTAGTTAATGTGGATAAAACCATTAAAAACGGAGAAAAAAGTAGTCTTCTTTTTAAAATGTCCCTTTATATTTGATATTTCCCCATAGCAAACAGAACCAAACAGATGATCTCATTAGTGGAGTATAAATTGAAGGGGTTATTGAAAATCAGCAGGATATGATGAAGAAGGTAGGATGTACAGCTGAAGAGTCATACATCTCAACAGCTCTGGCACCTAAAGAGGGTATCGGACCGCCCCGTTGGTGGAGAGGGGGGCTGCTGAGGGAGAAACGGGGTGAGCTACTGAACCTCATCCCGTCACCCACAGCTTCCTGGCAGGGAGGGAACCAGGAGAAAGTGCCTTCTCACTGAGTTTCATTAACCTGACCACATGTGCCAAAAGCCCTGGTATTAGAGTTAATCAAACTGACACTGACACACTTGCTGCAGTCTTCTGGGTCACCTGGGAAGCTCATCCCGTGCCCCGCTGCTTCTAATGCCGAAGTTATACACACAAAGTATGCACAGTTTAAAAAATAAATAAATAAAATTGACGTGTTCTTGCACACACTTACTAACAAACTGCCATGCTTGTTGCAATCCTGCTCTCCAACCCTGACTCCATGAGATATCGTTTTTGGAGTTCAATTAACTGTAGAGGACTACTTTAACTGAAGGAAGTGTGTCTGGTACTGTGAGCCTCATGACTAATAGTTACCACCGCAGGAACGGGATTTAAACATAAAATGGGAACTATAGGTGTTATTTAAAGCTGTACATCAAATCATTAGGGTCAAGTGAAAAATGGACTGTGTTATAATAAAGAAAAGCAAAATTAATTCTGAACAAAACCTTTAGAATATTTTAAAAACAAATAGATTCCCCAAGTTCAATAAAATTACGTAATCTGATATCCTGGTAATGCTCTATGGGGACTAGATATATATGTGTGCAAGTGCAAGATGATTATTGTTTTTCATAATTCATCATCAATTTTAAATATTTTATAATATGTGTCAAAAATGTTTCCCTTATCATTAGGCCCAAAAGATAAAAATGGACCAACAGAAATAAACAATAACATCTGTGAATCATTTGGCCTGCCTAGGACCTCCACTATAAAGATTAAAAAAAAGAAAAACTGATTGTGTCAAAACTGGCTGCCCAGCTAAATATACATTTTTTGACAGGCATAGAGGAATGAGAATTACTGCATGATTAGCCTAATACGCTACATACAGGAAAAGTAGCAGTTTAAACTTGACAGTGAGTAAAATCCTTTTCTATGGACAAGAATTATTAATGGAAAGGAGTAAAATGGGGTTTTAGATATGTACAGTAGGAGGACTGGTTGTATTTAAGCTTCCTGCAAAGTCTCCCACTGGCAGCATTATCCGGCCTATGCACCTGTCAGACAACAGAACATGACGAAAAATGTACCTTCATGAAAAGGAGCTGAGCAAATGTTAGACGATTTTCAAAACATTAGAGACAGGACAGATGAGTCCCTTCATCTGCTAGCATTTATCAAGAAAAATACTCTCTCATTTTGACTACATTACAGAATTTCAACTATATTTATGATTTCTTTGAATGTGCAATTATGCACATAAGCATGCATAGCATGACAGGTTCCTCTGCAGGTTTCAGATGAGGCCCTTGGGGCATTGCAGAGAGTAACCAGATGTCCACTGAGACACCCACTCACCAGAACAACCTTCATCAAGACAAGGCCCACACCAGATCAATCTTCCTGTGACACTTCATTTAGACTGCATTAAAGTGGAATTAGGGCCCATTACGTCTGTTGGCAGGACCTGACAGTCCCACAGCACAGTGATTCTCCCTTCCCAGGAGAGACCACTGCTGAATGGAGCAGATAAGGCTTTTTCAGCCCTGCTATGCTGCAAAGATGAAGGAACCATTAGATTTTTTTTCCACCCTGTCTGCGTTGTTGCTAATCAACTAAAGGAATGTTTAATGCAATTTTACATTCAAAGGAATGAATCGCAGCCGTTTGAAGGGAAGATTTCATTTCTTTTACTTCTAAATGGGAGATGCCTATAAATGTGGTCTTGAATGATTATATCTGAAGTACAGATGCTCGAGTGATTCTGACACAATCCATGCATCCATCCATCAAAAAGAAAGGTTCTACTTTATCGTTTTGACATTTAGCTTATTCTTTGTTCACAAACATATTGTGTGTTTTAGCCTTTAGTCTCAGTTACAAATTGTATCTACTACATTTACAGAGCAGTTTTAAAGGTCTAACAATGACAGAGGCCTTTACATAAAGAGATACTGTATCTCCTCAATAATGCTGGCATAAATCTGTATGTAATAAAAAGTATCACATTGTAACATCAATGATATACGAATGCCATAACACAAGCCCAACCATGTCTGAGAGTGAGAGCGAGAGGTCGCACCTCCAACAAAGGACAGTACTTTGCAAAATATTCAAGAAACCACTAAAAGTGGAAACAACAAACTTGCTTCAGTACTCGAAGCAAAAGGACACCGTCACGTACACTGTTGACTCAGCTGAGCAACGTGGGAGCACTCGCTAACCGCACTCCATATGACTCCATCGCTGATGTGTTTACATGTTGTTTGGTGAAGTATATGACACCCACTGGCTTTAAAGTAGAAAATATTGAATTTAATTTATTTAATAACTGTTATGCAGATCATGAGTTACAAAATTAAGTTACTTTAGTCATTGTTATTATTAAAGTGTTAAACAGTTATGTTATACTTAGAAAAGTTTAGGTAAAACCCTAAATGCGCTACCTTTGTATTTAATTTGATATATACTGTCTCACTGCTATTACACTATGCTGCTGATGCTGCTGCTTCTATCTTATGGCAATAGATTCACACTTTGAATTTGTTGGAAAAAGATGGAAAATGTCCTTTGTTTGCACTAGTAAAAGCTGCAACCTGAAAGCTGCTTTACCCCATAAAACATTTTTCTGTATTTTTCAGGATTAGTATCGGTATCATTACAGCAAATGTTCTTTAAAAATTTTGTGACATAATTTTGAGGCTATATTTCCCAACCCTACTGGAGATGCTCAGCAAACGTTTGAGATCTACTCTGAAATGACATGATTACCTAGTAAAAGCCAGACAAGTCAAATCAAATCCTTTGAACTGATACCATCATTTATCAGGGGATTCTTTCAGCTATCACCAAACCTGTGAATCAGATTTGATCAGGATTTGAGCAGGATTTAGGGTCAGAGTGGTGGGAGTTATGGGGTGCGAGTCAGGTCAGCCTCCCTCGGTTTCTTTACCCCACCTCTTGCGTGTCAACCCGCCCTGCCACCCTCCACTGTCTCAGCGGAGTTCATGGCGAGGCCCCCCTCACGCATCCTTCACTGACCAGGCGGCTGAGGCACACAGATACCCCCTTAAGGAGCTTTACTCTCTAGAGGAAACTTAATCTTCTTTTTTAACGCCATCCCTAGGCTTCTCGCAGGCCCTGAATAGAGCGGGGGAGGAGCCGGTTGCAGAGTATCTCAGAGCCCACATGGCAGCCCAGCCCAAATCTGAATATCTGAGCCATGGCGGAGCTGAGGCGCTCCAACGCCAGCACAGGAATTAGCCCTCCGACAGGCCATGCTAAATCCCCCTGCCTCCTCCCCTACGTCCCACTTGCTCCTTCTTCCTGTACTCTCTTGCAGCTCCTCCCCCAATTCATCCACCGTCACATGTGTTTGACAGGCTGTGACAGTCAGACAGAAGAAAAAAAACAGAGGAACTAATACAAGGGAGTTTTAAAATCATCTATCCACAAAAAATAATAGCAGTACATTGCCAGTGTCCAGTGTATTCACCTTCTAGCTCCCTAAAGATCGCTCTTTGGTATGCAGGTACAAAATCAAAGAGTGAGAATGACAGTTTGTGATTTCATGGTGTGTTATCGGCAGAAACAAATTGTGGTTTTCATGCTTTACTTTTGCACTAATTAACAAAACGAGATGTAACATGCTGTTGGGTGGGTGTTAATGTTGTTTGGGAGAGCCAGGTTAGCTTTCACTCATGATGTTTAGCTAAAAAATGACCATTTGAATCCAGGTTTCAATTTTAAGTAGAGAAATGTGAACTCTGTAAAGGCATATTAGATGCCAGTATTTCCTTTTATATGACATCTGGTCGATTTTAACACCATAATTCTATCTGGTCATTAGAATAAAAAAAAAAGTCAGATAAACTATGTTGTTGTGAGGACTACCTGTAAAAAACTTCTACTCTCTCACTCTCTCCATCCCTCTGTCTCTCTCTCCCTCTTGACCAAAGGGCACGGGGTAAATATTAACCCTGACAGACTTCTGTGAAAATCTCTGAGCCATTTTATTTGGAAGGAGGTGTGACAGATTACCGAAGAAGGGCGGATTCCTCAGTGGCAAGAGGTAGCGGCTCTCTTTACCCAAACACTTTGGGACCCGTGCTCTGACATGCTCCTTTAGCACCCTGTCAGGAGACTATTCCCAAAGCAAACATAGCCAGATCTTTCTCTCCACAAGGCAGGCCCTCATAAACTCCCTGAAAGGACTTAGAGTGCTGAGGAGCCATAAGAAAACAAGATGTGGGGAAACCAAACAGACCTTACAAAGCCCCTGGACATGGTGTCTTTAGGCAACTTAACAGAAGTATGGTGTTCACTTAGGGGAGAAAATGAAAAGGCGAATTTGAACTCCGTTTTATCTTAGCAGGTCCAAACACACACCAGTGCTCTGCATTTCATGCCGAAAAGTGCCCGAGTGATAGCAACAGAGAATGGAGGAAAAGTCTGAGGAGCTGTTAAATCAATTTTCTGAGTGGTGTACAATATTTATTTCAACGTGTATATTCTCTCTGCATTTTATGATATTTGAGGGGAGCACTTTTTTTAGTGTCCTGTGGGAGTTGAGGCAATCAAATAATATAATATATTACTTATTGCCCGTTGATGACATGAGGGGAATGTTCATTCTGGCTAAACACGGACTCGGGCCTTGCAGTGTCATGTATGGTCATGGTGTGAGATTCTGTCACAGTCACGATAATACAGTCCACACACTGGCTTAGCAGGCAGGAAGTGTATGAGGAATTTTAAACCTGGACAGCTGCTAGAGAATATGCAGGTTTCTTTTATTTAACATGAGAAGCTTTATTTCCCCCAGATATTTAAAACTCTGCCTGTTGTTTGTGAATCAAATTAAGATTATTTTTTTAATTGATTTCCTTCTGATTGATCTAATTAACATTGTTTTTTCACATTGAAGTAGTTACATTTACAACATGAGATTAGTGAATAACACAAAGACTTTTGGTGAACCGCAGTCATCGTTGTCTGATGATGAGGCAAACTTAATTCTGTGACTACTGGTAATAGTTCTTGAATCTGTATCAACTTTAAACAGCAACGCGTCGTGAACAAAATATTGAAAGCCACCAATTCACTTTGAAGACAACGTGAAAATTATTTGGAAACGGCTCCTTCTTATTGTCACGAATCACAATGGTAAGATCCAGATCCAGTATTCAGGACTTCATTAGATTTCTTTAGGTTCTCCAAATACACAAAAATACAAATACAGATAATGGCAGTGGAGGAGCTAGGACAAGAGCAAGGGAAGATACAGACATTTATACACAAGGTCATGACACTTGGGTAAACCAGGTGGGAAATACGGCGGGGACAAATCGAGAGAAGGGTTTGATAGCAAGACAAGGGAAGTCAAACTCAATACACCATCAGAATACACAGGAAGTAGTTAACAAAGGATGTTACACAGACAGAAACTTAACGGGAAACACAGGAAAAGCGGGGATAACCTAAAAATCCAGGAATCAGTAACAAAAGCATAAGAACTAAACCTAAGCTTGAAGGTAAACTAAGGAAAGAAACCAAGAAGCGCTAAAACAAGGACTCAAACTACCAACACTCGGATAATAAACAAAACAGAATAATAAATGGCCTGTATTTATATAGCGCTTTACGAGTCCCTAAGGACCCCAAAGCGCTTTACATATCCAGTCATCCACCCATTCACACACAGGTGATGGCAGCTACATTGTAGCCACAGCCACCCTGGGGCGCACTGACAGAGGCGAGGCTGCCGGACACTGGTGCCACCAGGCCCTCTGACCACCACCAGTAGGCAACAGGTGAAGTGTCTTGCCCAAGGACACAACGACCAAGCCGGAGCTCGAACCGGCAACCTTCCGATTACAAGGCGAACTCCCAACTCTTGAGCCACGATCGCCCCAGAGTCCAAACACAACCTCTGGTTCATAGTCCCAGGACCAGGACTCACCTCTTTCCCTCTCTTCCTGTTTAAACAAAACTCTGTATTTAATCATTAGTTATTATTAATCTGTGGCTCTCTTCCACAGTGTGTCTTTTATCCTATCTTCCTCCCATCACCCTCAACTGGTTTCTGCAGATCTTTGCACCTCCCTGAGCCTGGTTGTGCTGCAGGTTTCTTCCTATTAACAGGGAGTTTTTTGTCCCCACTGTCACAAAGTGCTTGCTCATAAGGGGTCATTTGATTGTTGGGCTTTCTCTCTGTTATTTTAGGCTCTTTACTTTACAATATAAAGCGCCTTAAAGTGACTGTTGTTGTGATTTGGTGTTATATACATAAAACTAAATTGAATTGAATTGACCGTTACAGTCATGGCTGGAAAAAGTGCTTAAAGAACCAGCTGAAACAGCCTAAAGCCTTTTATAAAACTGTCGATAAATGTAGTTAGAAGATATATATATTTGTTTTTAAGAAGAACAGTGATTTTTACATACACTTGTAATCTGTAGTGTATCAAGTGATGTAAAGAACACGCACTGAAATATGAAGTTGACCTAAGGACTTCATATATTGATTGCAATATGTCAGCCAAGAGTTGACTTGCATGTGTGTGTGTGTGTGTGTGTGTGTGTGTGTGTGTGTGTGTGTGTGTGTGTGTGTGTGTGTGTGTGTGTGCGCACGCAGCTCTGTGACTGCAAGTAATTTCCACACGGTTAGTTATCCTTAAGCTTTGGTCAGAATACACAGAGGGACAAACCTCTATTACCTCTGAAGCCAAAACTGGGTCAGATGGTTGAACCAAGAATTAATTTACAGGTGCTGGTATTGAGTAATATAAAGGTTCACCAGGTTGTATAGGCGGGTTGATGATAAAGGGCAAGGGGGCAAATAGAGGTAAATTCTTAATTTAGAATTGGAGCCTAATGAGTGGATTCCTCGGGGGTTAAGAGGGATCAGTGTTTCACAGTTTCTGCAATTGAAAGAGTTAGCCAAATGGATCATCCATTTATTCGTCATCTGGGTCTTAATTGGAATTCAATTTAGGAGTGTGTGTATGTGTGTGCGCGTGTGTGTGTAGCAGCTTGTGTGTGAGCATGTACAATCACGGGGCACGTCAGACCCTCTTTTAAATTTGCTTTGCTTGATGGGCTCCAAAATACATTTCTCTTGAGCCCCGAGCAGACTTAGATACACTTGTCACATAATCAAATGTGAAATACAAAGTACTGTATGGTGAAAGGGCCAGGACTTTATTCCAATGGAAATAATTTACTTTTTTTCCTCTCCCCTCTCCAGCCGGTTGCTTTCATGTCATTTAGATGAGTGGTTAATAAGGCAAAGCGTTAAGAGGATTATGATCTGGTTGGGCCGTGGTGGTGCTGGAGAAAGTAGGGGAGGGGGAGTCAGAGCATCTAAGGCAGCTTGATGTGGGGGGGGGGGCACATATTGGCTGGTACAATACTGGGCAGGAGGAGAGCATCCTCCTCACTGTCAAGATTCATTTAGTCAGAACTAAGCACTCCAATAGACCTGAGCTCTCCAATAGGCCATATCTTCGTCCTGTTCTTTCGGGCTGGGGAGGATTTTCTTTAAAGACTCTCTATCTCTTTCTCTGCCTTAATGAAGACCAGTGGTATTGGTAAGCCAATGAGGAGGTGGGAGCCCTACTCAGTTTGGGAAAGGGGCAGATGGAGGAATCAGGGGACTTCATATTTCAGCCTGGGCCTGTGAAGATTTTAGGGTCGTGTGTGCTGGGGAATCCAAAGATGGAGCTTAAGCAAAAAGGCTTTTGAAAAACGGACACTTTTTTGGCCTTCCCAAGTGGTTTGACTTGAGAGAAAAGGAAGATATTTAGGTAAAATCTCTTACAGGTTGAAGACTCACCTGTTCTCAGCTGCATTTGAATAAAGCACCAAATCCACACTTTAAGCTTAAATTTCAAAACTTACATTTAACTACTGATTTTATCTACTGTTCTGATTTTATCTGTTTTGATTTTATATACTGTTGTTTGTTTGTTTGTTTGTTTGTTAATTAGTTAGTTAGTTTATTTGCTTGTTTTATTCAATTTTAAATCATGCTTTTTATTTGTTCTTGTTTCTAATGTCTCTGTAAAGCACTTTGAATCACCTTGTTGTTGAATTGTGCTATACAAATAAACTTGCCTTGCCTTGCCTTGCCTTACAGGTAAAGCGGACTTCACCTGAGAATCATCCTCTTGATGTGTTCTTAGAAGAACTCTGAGGATGGACAGGACTTGATGCCGTATCTCTGAGAAAGCAAATGTAACGAGAGGCACCTCAGACAGATTGCTGCCACGGCTGGTGGGCTGCCAGTCCCCTCGTGCCTTCTCCAAGCGCGGTGCTTTGCAAGAGCCAATTTTTAAGAAATCTCCGTGGATCAGCCACCGAGAAGACACAAGCCTCCTCCCCCCCACCACCACCTCCACTGTTCCCAAACCCCCCTCCTCCATCCTCTTCTCCATCATAACCTCACACCCCACCCTGCGACTCACAACGCCCGGCACCAGGCTTCTTAAATGCATCTTTAATTCAGCAACTTTGAAGTGGCACTACAGCAAATGCACTCAATCAATTATAAATGAAATAATCTCCTTATAATATTAGAGATTTTTAAAGTCTAAGAAATACTGGGAGATTAGGGAGCCCAAATCAGTTTTAGCGGTATCTAAAGTGACAGCAGGAGAATCATTGGAAGGAGCGGGTAGAAACTTAAAATGATTATGTAGATCTGTGTCACTGCCGAATGTTTCTGCAAATCCCTGCTGGATCTACCGCAAAGGAGGAAACAGATTATTCCTGGCCTTATTTAAAGGGTTGGAGTTCTTAAGTGGCTTTTTAAAAGGAAACATTTATATATATTTACACATATATTTACTGCTACTCTCTCTACCTCTCCGCAGCCGCTTGAGGCTCCCTCACTGCCATCTTTTACCCTCCGGGTCAGCCATGTACAAGAGCATCCTTGTTGTACAGTGGATAAAGATATTATTGAAGCTTTTGGCAACATGTACATTCAAATAATTCACAGCAGATGACTGTAGATACGTGTCATCTCCTTACATTTTCTCCCTAAAGGTGTTATTGTATCATTTTAAAAAAATGTATGTAAATTTTATGTTGTGTGCTACTTTAGATCATACAGAATAAGATACAGACACAGATAAATACATAAAGAAATGTATTTGGTGCACATAAAATAAAAAATTAACTATTTTACATGTTGTACAAGTATTTTTGTACCTTTGGGTTTTATTATAAAGGGAACCATTAGGGGAAACTGGAGCTGTTTGACCGGCTCATTCATTTAATTACTGTAAAGAGTACATAAAGGCCATAAACACAGAGAGACTGAGGAGGAGCTTCTTCCCGCAGGCGATACGGTCTCTCAATCACACCACCACACAGTACTGACCCACACATATGGTTCTTACACACAACACTGGACTTTCTGGACTTTGTTTTTGCACAACACTGGTCACTATATTCTTCATTTCCGGTTAATACTTGTACAGCTGCTGTTATTGTGTATATATTTATTTATATTTAGATTTCTTCATACATTCTTATATAGTTCTATATTGTGTATTGTGTATTTTGTTGTACAGTTATTTTATTTTCAACTTTAATTTATATATTTTATCTTATTCTTCCCAGTTAAATTTACCCTTCATTCTAATTTGTGTTGTACAGTTATTTCATTTTTAACCTTAATTTATATTTTATTCCTTCCTAGTTAAATTTACCCTTTTTAATTTTTCATATTTATTTCCTATCTTATTCATAGCCTTTCCTTTTTTGTTTTCTTTAGGTCACGAGCAGTTGTCCAAGCATTTCACTACATATCGTACTGTGTATGACTGTGTACGTGACAAATAAAATTTGAATTTGAATTTGGATTTGAATTTTAAAGTGCTCAAAATTCATCAGGAGTTTAAATTATTACAGCTTTGTTGGCTGCGTTGGTGACAACACTTCAGGTCGGGTTGAATAAGCCTGGCTGAGGTGAAAGCCCCAGATGAAGTAGGCTATTCCAGAGAAGTAAAGTTTGCTTATCCATAAATATATATACACTCCCTTTTTATGTTATGGCCAGTTCATGCTTTACTAGGATGCTCATCTCATTTAAAAAAGTTTTTCAGAGGTGGTGGTAGAAAAAAGTCTGCCACACATGCACGCTCAGCAGGGCTTTACAAACCTTGGGTTTATTTCTGCCTATTTTCCACAGCGGCCGTTGTGTTTATCCCTTCCTACCATTACTCACAGTGGTAGAAATTATGACCCAGCGCACATTTCTATCACGCTAGGGTTCATTCATCTTTGATTACACCTTTCAGATGATATAAATTAGGCCTATCCCACCTTGTTAGCTTGATGGATTACAGGGGCCAATATGAAACACACTGATCAATACCATGGATTAGTTTCTGTGTTTCAAGGCTATCCAACTCTCTGAGAGCACGTTTCTCAAGTCTGCCTTTGCAAAATTCTCAGTGCAAATAAAGTCCTCTGATAGAATTTAAGTAAAGCCGCACTTGTACGCAACATCAACAAAAATCACAGCTGTACAGTAAAAAAAGAAAAAAATAGATTAATATTATAAGGTTGTTATTTCTTTGTCAGGTGGTCACATGAACGATTTCTAGTGTATACAGTTAAAGATCCATTATCTTTCCTTTTTCATTTCTTCTTCAGCTCCTGTGCTTTGTCTTTTACTGTACACTGTCGAAACAAGGAGTTTCTTTACTGTTGCTAACACATAATGATGTGTTGAAGGCAGAAAAATTCAGAAATCAATCGAGGGCCAAGCGCTCCAAAGGGCAGAGATCACGAGGGTGCTTGTTTCTCCATGATCTTTAAATTGCTCCTAACACTGTGTTCAAGTTGTGCAAGTGTTTTGGTGAAGTACTGTGGGGGGAAACAAAGCAAACCTGAGTATATATGACTTTAAAGGGGTCACTTCAATCTTTTATGCCTTTTATTTTACATGAAAGATAATTTTGAGATTTTTTCTGATTAAATCACTTAAATTCAAGTAGTAGTAAATAGATACACATTGCTCTGTAGAAGACTGACGACCAGAAAACAGTGGAGCATTTAGCTTGAGCCACACATTTATATATATTATAATATATATAGTATATATAGTATAATTTAGTTAGCTTTGTATTGTAAGGAAAAGATGCTACAATCAAAGAGAGAAACCCCCAGCAAGCAGACAATCTCTCATGAGCAAGCATTTGGCGACAGTGGGAAGGAAAAACTCCTTTTTAACAGGAAGAGACCTCCGACAGAACCAGGCTCAAAGAGGAGCAGCCATCTGCCACAACCAAGCTGGGTGTGAGCGGCGACAAACAGGACAAAAGACACATTGCTGAAAAGAGCAGCCGAGACAGGCTACAAATAGACTAAATATGAATCGTTTAAACACTTCTTTAATCAGAAAAAACACAACTATATGTACAAACTGGTGCTTTTAACAAAATGATATCACTACTCGGGCAGTTTCCCTACTTTCACTTATAAAAACCGGCTTTTTACCAAATAAAAAATAGTTTTTATCAGCTTTAAATAAATAAATAAATAAATTTTTATTTATATAGCACCTTTCAAGACAGAATCACAAAGTGCTGCACATCAGATTACAAGTCATAAAAAGATTTAAAAAGAGAAAATAAAGCAGTTTTAAAAAGGTGAGTTTTGAGTTGTTTCCAAACACATTGGACCATGAATTTTCGTTCACAGTTTTTTAACAAATGATTCTTCTTTGATTTCTGTTTGCTTCTGTTTTTTGTAAGGGACTAAGACTGAGAGCGAAAACAGGTCACTATGTGGAACATGTCGAAAGATGAGCAAACACACAAGTGGAGGCAGATCTGGGAGTGTAATGCATTTGGCATCTTTAGGCAGACCTTTGACAGGGGGTGTGTTTAACTGCTCCTTTTAGCAGAAATGGGTGATTGCACAGAAAACAGCTAACCGCAGAGATTTAAATTTGTTTTGCAAAATGGAAACAAAACCTTTGGGAAGCAAAGAGCACGTGGAAATGTATTGAGGCATTTATCAAGCTTATAGAAAATGCTCCATATGGACAAGGGGCAGGTCAAATGAATAAGCTTTTAAAAATCAATCTCACCAATTACTGTCTGTCTCACTTGTGAGTGAGTCACGCCTGACTCAGCGCACAAAGGGGCAGATGCAGAGAGAAGCTGAAGAGGGAGAAGACTGACAACTTCATGTTTGGGTAATTATCACCACTTCTGGCATGAACTGAGGGGCCTCTTAACTGCCTCTTTGTTGTTGTTAAACAGTTTGCTCTGCTGATTGATGATGAAAAGGGAACATGCACCCACACCTCTCCAGGGACTGTGACATAATGTGTGTGCATCCCCTGTGACCCTGCCAGCTGGGCAGGCTAAACACAACGCACACACGCAGGGTTGTATGGACTATCACAGGGGCTGGCTATCGATACATTATTCATGTCCATCTGATGGGACCCGCTCAGAGGCACGGCGCACACACCCACACACACATTTATTCAAATTCAGCCACTTTATCATATCAGTGGCCCGGCTGAGAAGTCATACATCCCCGTAGATGCTCTGGTCTTTTCCTGCACTGTCATCAGATTCTCCAGCTTTCCCCTGTGTGTTACCTCCTCATTCATATTCATGTGAGTCAGATCTCTGCCAAAGGGCTCTTCTGATACTTGTGTGTGTGTGTGTGTGTGTGTGTGTGTGTGTGTGTGTGTGTGTGTGTGTGTGTGTGTGTGTGTGTGTGTGTGTGTGTGTGTGTGTGTGTGTGTGAATAATATGCAAGACCCTGAGGCAAGAAAAAGCACTCAAAACACACGTTGTAATAAATACATACATAAACCATCACAGTCCCACTGTGAAGCGTTTATTAAAACAAGAGAATGTATAAAAAAAATGTGGGAAATTATTTTAAGGTATTTTGAAAAAAGGCATCCTCTTCATGCCATGTTTTAGTTTTCTCATGCTCACGCTCCACTTTGGGAATCAGCTAATTAGAAACAGATAAACATGTATAGATATCCATGGCCTCTTTATTTCAGGCCTCCCCCCGTGAGCGATGTGTGCTTGAGGGATTATCTAACAAGAAGACTGCGGCTCTCACTCCTGTGGTTTCTGCTCAGTCGCCATCTGACAGCCAGGATGGCCCGACTCTTTACATGGCCAGTTGGGCCCAGCACGAAACCTTATTATTCTTAAAGCCCCTCTCTCCCCATTTGTACCCGATTTGTCCTGATGCTTGAAAATTTGTTGATGTTTTGTGCCCTTTCAATTCATTCTTACTCTTTCTGTCTCACCTCAACCACTTTAGTGTTGCAATGAGTGTTCTTCATACGTCCCTGATTGGTGCGATCTGTGTGTGCAGGTAAGTTAAGTGGTCCACTGCAGCCTCCCTGCAGAGAGATTGATGGCCTCAGGCCATGTCACACTGTAATTTCTTAAGCACTTATATCCACACTGGCTTGCCATCTCTGCGGCAGTCTTTGCACCAGACTGTATGTAATTAGAAAGCAAATGTCTGGGAGCAGGCCTGCTGATCTGCAGGTAACCCAATAAAATATTATGCCATCTTTACTGCCCATTGTTGAAACACAGTAATTAAGGGTAGTTTAATGTAACAAAGTCTACACTTTAAATTTTACTAAGCTCTTTTATTGTTCCCTCTATTCCTGTGGATATTAAAAAATTATTCACAGGAACTGTGAATATATATATTATACTTTCAGAGCAAACAGAGAAATATTAAAATATAATTAGCCACAAAGTTTAAACCATTGTCTCTTCTCTTCTTGCCAAAGTCTGTCTCACTCCAGTGTAAGTGGTCATGTTCAGTTGGCATCCCCGTGGACACTCAGTGGGTTAATGCTGGATGTCGCTGTGTCCTGATGGCAATCCAAAGCCTTTCTAAGAAGGCTTTGGCCGAACAAGGCATAAATCCAGATTATAAAATAACAATAAAACAATCCCTTATGCTCATTTCATAAAACACTATATAATAAAGCTTATGGGGAAAGAGCTTGACTTAACAAGTCCAGTGTGCTGCACTCTTTGCACTCTCTGCAAGCTGATAAGTGAGGAGCTGTGAGTAAGCAAAAATAAGTGCTGTTAATAAAAACGGTATATTCTGCACACATACAGATACGCGATTACTGCTCAGTTATTAGTCGTTAGGTAGAAACTTTCAAGAGGTATTTGAAACAGAGCCGTTATTCTCGTGAGGGGCTCTCACTAGTAAAGAGGAGAGGAAAGCAACTCAAGAGTGATATAAGCTCAACAGATGAGCCTCAATTCACTAAATGTTTGAATCCAGATGACCCGCAGATGCTTTAAAGCAGATTTAACAACAATAGACAGATGTTGGATGTTGAGCGGTAGCTTGTATAAGGGAAGTGGTTATCACACCGGCTGAGTTTTTTTTCTCCCCATCCCTTTAATTGAGGAAAGACTTAGAGCTGTTTCTAAGTGCTTCCAAATCAGATAAAACAGACAGAGAAAACCAAGTTCTCCATGTAAGTGAGTGCTGCTTTGTGAGGCTGATATGGACCAGAGAGGATTACTCCTGCATGGGAGGCAGGCTTTGGAAGGACTATGAAGACAGGAATATAGACTTTCCTACTTTATACATTACAGTCAAGAAGTGGATGGAAGCCATTTGTGTGTGTGTGTGTGTGTGTGTGTGTGTGTGTGTGTGTGTGTGTGTGTGTGTGTGTGTGTGTGTGTGTGTGTGTGTGTGCCATACAAAGAATAGAATTTTATTTCTTATTTTATTTCTACTGAACATAGCACTAAATGTATATATGCATTAAAAATCAACAGACTCAAATAAAGAAAAATGTTTTAGCAGTTTGGTTTGAATTTCTGTGCCAGTTTTTGCAAACCTGCCAGCATTTTTTATATATGACTCATAGTCATGGCTACATTATAACATATAAACTCAGCACTCAAGGGTTCGACCACACCCTCAGATTATTGAGTTTTGGTCACAGCTACACAACTGTAGAGTGTTGTGCGTGTTTCTTGCTTGGCTGTGATGCTCATGATGTCTGTCCATGTATTTACAGAACTATCTGCAGAACAGATGTTCATAAGCATTTCATTTGACTCAAGAGGGGAAACACTACCCACAACACTATCAAGGTTGTGTTCTCATTCGCTCTTGTATATTTCTAGTACTGTATATAAATACGAATCTAAGGAGACAGCATAACTCGTCAACATATTTCCATAGCATATTATAAACAAAATACTCTTTGACTATAGAAAATTAGTATTGTTCAGATTCTTGTGTTGGTTAACCAGTTCTCTAATGGCCTGTCATAGTTCACAGTTTGAAGGTTATCAGTCAAAGTCAGAGAATCACAGAGCAGAATGTAACAATGTTACTGGTGTTGTTTTCACCTTTGACATCCACACCTTGGAAAAACTTTATCTGCTGCAGCAGGAAAAACCACAAATGTCCATCCACCTGTTTACCAGTGGGAAGATCTTTCAAACCTTCAGTCATGCATCAAAATGGCGTGTCAGAACACATCCACTTTTGAATGCATCCTTACGTGAACGGGTTTTACTGACTTAAAAGCATGAGATAAATGACTCCCTACTCACAAAGACATTCCCCTTTAAGGAATATCAGTGTCATGGTTTCAGCTGTGTAATGCATTGCTTTATCTCCATATTAAGTATCTTTATCTAGTATCTGAACAAATAATATATTGAAAGATGGGTACAATATGACCACTCACTGGCATCATGGGTAGCATGATCCCATTGTAGTTTTTACTCAGTTTTCTCAGGTGGAAAATACCCAGTTGCTACAGGCTATACAGATACCTAAGCAGCACATATTTGGGGAAATAATAAGTCTTGCAGCACGTTAAAGGAAAAGAATACAATTCTGTGAATCACTAAAAAAGTAGTGAGACACTGTATAAATATGTGAGCTGTGGAGGTGCTGGCAGGTGAGTTTTCCCCTCCGCATGATGGCTCCATGTAGGTTACTGATATCCCAAGTCCCAGCCCTTTCCCTCGGTGATAGTTAATTACACTGGATAAATCCATCGGCAATTTGTCAGGCTGTTTCAGTATTCCCACCCAACCCACCCACCCAAGACCAGCCACTTCCCTCCTCTCTTATTCCTCATTCTAAGCTTATGTAATGAATCACTAATCACTCAGTCCCTGATGAACATCCCCAGCCTATTGTCTCTTAATTACCCCATTCGAGAGGCAACAACACAGGCAAGCAGGGGGCGGGCAGTCAAATAAAAATAAGGAATATAATGCGCGTAAAATAGTTTGTGCTCAAAAGCCTGAACATCGTTGTGTGTGTGGATGAGGGCAGTGTATTTACTGTCAGGTGGTGAATTATGTATGTCACCGTGTTTCTGTTCATGTACCTGAGAGAGCGAGCGGGACATTGAAAGCCCCCCGGCTGTCGTGGTTTATGTACATAGAGCCAGAACTGGCTTGCTCTCAATCTTTGCTCGGCTCTGTGACCGCCGGGCTCCAAATGGTCCTCTTGTGGAGCATCTTGGCTGTGGCAGAAAATGGAGCCTCTAACTCACAGTCATTTGCAGATGCGACACTTGGGATTCGAAGCGAGTTGCCACAGAGCAAAGATAGAAATTGGAACTGGCAGCAGACATGAAATGGGGTCAGGGGATTTGCCCCCGACACCCTCTCACACACACACACACACACACACACACACACACATATATATGTCCGTATACGTATATATATATATATATATATATATATATATATATATATATATATATATATATATATATATATATATATATATATATATATATATATAAATAATGAAGATGTAAGTTTCAGGAATTCATGAGTAGCCAGTTCAATGATGTTGCAGATAAACTAAAAAACAGGCTTTGAATCAAAATATTAATTTGTTGCTGTATTTTAGTGTCTGCTAAAGAATCCATACACATTGAATGAAATACATTCTCTCTGACTTCGGTTCTTAAAAGTAAAGACTTCATGGTTGAAACACCCAGTCGGTGTGATGGAGCTGGGGGGTTTAAGCAGTGTGTGAGGCGGGAAAGAGAAATTCCCATACTCCCTTTTCGCAGTCTGAGAAAAGCGCAAAAGAATAGGTTCAAGATCACACAGTTGTCGCTTGTTTACATCAACCGAGCAAACCGAGAACAAATTTTTATAGCGTCCCCATCTGACAGGTGTCCCCTGCCAAGTACTCTTAATAGTTAAGGTTTTTGCATTTAATCTCGCTAATTTCAACATATCCCTCTAAGGATCTTAAAGCTTAACTTTCGAAAAGAAAAAAACCCTGTACAGCCCTTTTTGGAATCCTGGTGTCTGTTTTTTGTCAGTCTTTTAGTGAAAGCCTGTCAAAAATGGTTAGCTTCTCCAGTGAAACTACTTCTTTGCATCTTAGCTCCCGGTCTTGCCCTGTGTCTGCACAATTTCTTTCTATCCTCTTGTTTCTCTCCTTTTGTTTAGATAAAGCGAGGGATTAGGAAAGATTTGCCCCCATAAAGCAGTGGTTTGATGGGCTTTTATCCCACCATGTTGCTAAAGCTGTGTAGCCCCTGGATTAGGTCTTGACAATAGGAACCCTTGTGCTGGGCCGCAGCCTGAGGGGCACAACCAAAGACCAGTTCTGAGAAAGAGGGAGGAAACAAACCTGCCAACCTCGATATGTCAAGTCTGCCACAGAAACCGTTCAGAGGAGCGGCCCTGGCTGCTGCATGGTGCGCCGCATCTACAGGATCATACAAGGATAAACAATAGAGTGAACAACTTGTGGTCAGCCTCACATGTGGAGAATAACTGTGTCTCTATCTCAGTGCTCTCTGTTCACCTCACTTTGGTTTCTACCAAAGTGCTTAATGTAGAAAGTTTCAGATGCATGCTCCACTCTGGGGAGATTTTTATAGATATTGTGGAGTATTTTAAAAATAGCTCTTAAGTGATGGCACTTAAGTCAGCATCAGGTGGGCCTGAAGGCTATTTTGAAAGTGAAATCTGAAGGTTGTGGAGTTAGAAGAAGTGAGGTTAACACAACCACATCGCTAACTGGTCGAATCTGCAGGCTTGAGGCTACATCGTGAGCTGCTGGGGTAACACACCCGAGTCTCTGACTGAGCTTTTGGTGTTTGAGTTGCATTAGATAACATAGAAAAATGACAGTTGCATTGAATGTATGTGTATTTTTTCTTTCTTTTACTATCTCATATTAATCAGTGTATAGAGAGTGCAGAGTACTCTATAAAACGGTACACTAATAATAATTTTACATAAACAGCTGATTTGACAACTGTGTGTATTATGAAAAGAGTTGGCGATAAAAGGGGCGAGTAAGTCACCAGTGTTTACAGCAGATCTATTAGACTCACACTATGTAGGCTATGTGGTAAGCAACAGGCAGCTGTCAGACAAATTAGTGATGAGCACTGACAATTTAGCATTTGTAACATTGCAAGTTAATAAATGCAAAAAGGTGTAAGTTATGTGTTGACATGACGAAATAAAAGGCAGTTAGTGCAGTTTTAAATGTGATGCTTTGCTTTGCTTTTGTCGCACAGAAAGCTGTTTACTTTTAAAATAAGTGTTTTAATACATGAAGTCTGGAAACAAAGTCTATGGAGCTGGAGATTTGTCCATTTAAATCAGGTATTCAACACATATGAGGACGGTCTTAAAGGTGAACGCCCTGCTAATACACAGCTGGAGAATTGCTAATGGCAAGTTGCTTTGTTACTCCAGTCACACAAGTCCCATGGAAGCAGTCAATTCTAAACGATACATCAAAATGATTAATTTTACCCAAATGAGCACAAGCTAACCTTGACTAAGAGCATGTGCCGGCCAGAGCAGCTGGTTTGAAACCTAATATATTCATGAAGTTAAAGAAAACCTAATGACAAAAGTTAATGGGCTCTGAAGGCTGAAGGCATCAACTTTCTCCTGGAGTTGATGTAAAATGCCACTTGGAAGTATAGGGAGCCATTTGAGGAGAAGAAATTACAAACACTCATGCGTTATAAACCTGATTAAAAACTGAAGATGATTTATAAATCGCTGCTGCTTCCTCGGCTGAGCGTTGATTCAGGCTGCCAAAGTCCTGATGCAGGGATAAAGTTTTGAGGCGCGAGGATGATTGAGAGCAAAGGCGATAACTCAGATCTGAGGAGAGGCTTTAACATGATAAAGCCTGAATGCAGCCAGAGTGCAGAGAACAATGAGTGTGCTGATAAAATCCACAGAAATCTGAGATGAATTTGGGGTTTAGAAAGTTAGCCTGGGGTGAACAGTGCTCAGATCCTGAAGGTGAGCAGGATGAGAAGTGTGGTTTGAAAATGGTAAATGACGAGGGGTGAACTACGGGTTTTATTCAGAATAATCTTTATCATTAGGCCTCAAAAACAGCAGTGAGGTTCTGCAAGGGATAACAAATTTGGAACTACTGATTTTTTCTCTAAACGTCAATGATTTGCAAATCAATTGACTGATAAATCGTAATATTTTGATAGTTTTTATATTTTACAGTTTTAGATGGTTGAGAACCGAATAAACTTGAGTGAACATTTAAACAAGCAATGGTGACACCAGTGGGACTGGTGATGTTTTGCTCAGAAAAGCAGACATTATATTCACTAAAGGTAAATCAGTATACATAATAATGATAATAATGCATTATTAATAATCCCATTAGTCATGTTTCAAATGACCTGTTTTATCCACATCCGAAATTTAGATTAGATGTTATTAAACCGTTTCAATGAAACAAACATTTTCTCATTATAAATGTCAAACATTCTCTCCCCTTATCACAAGCTCTTAATGATAGACCAGTAAGAAAGGTAAACAAATTCATATACATTTAATTTGTTCTTAAATTGCTCTGTTACACCACATACAATAGACACACTGTTGGGATTTAATCCAGACATGCCTGTCCAAATCATCTTTTAGGCACCAGAAGTCGAATACTTTTAAAAACTGAGATTATGCCTATTATTTTGACTTAAATTTAAAAAAAACATCACCTGAAAATGTGACATCCCAGAGTCCAGAGTCATGAAGAGCCTCAGCGAGTGTGAGCCCTGAGCTCAACATCATGATTCTGTCCAACATTAAAGAAATAAACAGAAGACAGAGGAACTGGGGCAAGTTCTGCAACATGCTAATAAGAACCCAGACTCACCTCTTCTAAGGGAAAGGGCTGATCTCACCGAATACTACTTTAAAACTGTTTTTCACTCCTTTTTCTTAATTGATAAATAAGCTTATAATTTATAATAGCTACATAACGACTATTAATAACAATATTTTGAAAGCATCTTCACTTTTAGGAAGATTACATTTTAAAAGATTACATCTATAATTTGTCTAAATGTTATTTTACAAGTTAAAACCAATTCTGTAAATCACAGTGAGTTTATTGTCCATTCAATCCCTGCGTGGGAGGGGCTGCTGCTCCACTGGCCTAATATCACTCTAATAGCAGGCCCTCTTGACACTTGCGCTAAAACCCTCAGCCATGCTGGACATTAGCCCGCATTATACGTTCCGTAAAAAAGCTGCTTTGAGGAAGAGCAGCTGAGAGGAATTCCTTCTCGCTTTAATTGCTTTAGAAACGGTTCCCACAAAGAGACACTGGACAGATTTACCTCCAGTTTAAGTTCTTATTTTCATCGGTTCACAAGTTAATCCGATTTTTCTTCTCCTCTCTGCCCAAATGCTCTCCGGCAAAAAAAGGCATAGGACAAAACATAGCTTCGGAGTATATATATATATATATATATATATATATATATATATATATATATATATATATATATATATATATATATATATATATATATATATATATATGAAATCGGAACTTATGTTTAGCTAACAGGTTTTTAAGACCCATGTGCGCAGTGAAACCCACTTGTTGCTATAAATCGTTGATTTTCATTGTTGCTTTTTCATATTCTGCACTTTCTCGATTAAGCTCTATAAGACACCGACCTTAGCTCAACAACATGAAAAATCTAAAGAGGGACTTTGATCTTTGCTCAAACGCGCTGACGTGAGCTATAAGGCGCATACAGCCTGTTTTCAGACGTCTAAAGTTCTATGAGTGAAGGTGAGCAAAGATCAAATTTAGGATTTTAACCCCCTCCCAGCCCACCTTCGTCTTTCTCCCTCACTCTCGGAGAAAATTCAACAAAATATGCAAGCTTTACATTAAAAGGCTACTTTCGCTGCCCTTAATTCCAGCCTAAACGGTTTTTCCTCGGAAGAAGAAATCTTTTCTAAAAACCTTGAAGAAGAAGAGAGGGGCATTATTGTTTTAATCCTCTTACCAGCAGTCATTTTAAGACATTTTTTGGAGGGTGAAATGGCGTCTTGTCTACCCAATCCTAACCTAAATCCCTCGGGGCCGGGGAGCTGCTGGAGGCAGTGCAGCCCAGCCCGCATCTCTCCATCTCAGCTGCATTCCGACCAAAAAATGTAGTCATTGCCAGGCAGCAGGAAAATAAAATTAATGCACGGAATTAACCTGAAAGTCGCTGTAGTCACTGCAAGAGGGTAGCAAAGGCCAGTAGCTTCTCGTCATTTGCATATCATTTCATTAAGACCCGTGTGATTAACGTTCCCCCCTTCCTTTTGCTGATTTTTATGAGTTTCATCTAAATCAGCTCATATTTCTTACAAACATTAAAGATCATGTGAAGCAAATGTTTACTTTCTAGATTATCTCGGATTTGTTTTCATTATTTTGTTTTCTAAAAGGTTGTTTGGAGCTAAAAATCAATCCAGAAAGCATCACTGACAGGCAAACAAACGGAAGCTTTAATGGACTTTTTTATTTTTGTATTTTCTCTGTAGTGGATTAAGTAATTTTCTAAAAAAAAATTTTTTTAATAAAGCAGCATGAAACATACTAAAATTAAAAGTAAAGAATGGCAACTGAGAATTAGAAATGAAAACAAGTACAGGTTCCCCTTTGAAGTGGGTTTAAGCGCTTACTCAGCAACAAATTCTCAGAATAACCCTGTAATGTTGAAATTATGAAATCAAACTCACGCTGTCGCGTAATTTTCTCTTTACATTTGTACAAAACAACTTTAAGTTATCAAGATGAAACTTCGTCAGCCTGCAAAAAGCAACACGCATTTCATCATCACGGTCACCTGCGAGCGATATGCTTAAAACAAGGAGGACCTATAATAATAATGATCATAATAATAGTAATAATAATTGTCCAATGTGACAGAACGTGTTAAAACAAGTACAGCGGCACCTCGGTGCAGCACTCACCCACAAAGTGAGGTGTATAGAAGAGAGGTGGGGCGGGTGGATGAGGAAAGCGACGTGATTGGCACAGAGAGGAAAGCGTCTGGGCGCCCCGGTGACCCCACCCGGAGCGCTTTAAAGGCCGATAGATGGCAGCTCGGCATCCTCCCTCAAGCAGAGAAGCGAGCCGGTGCACGGAGCGGACAGACCGGAATATTCTCAGGATATCTGGCTGAATGAAAAACTGTAATGAACTGAATAAGATGATCAACCACCTGGGGATTTTAGAGCAGAAGATTTGAAAGGCGAATATTCGGCTGAGAAATTTCTATAAGACAGAGAGGTAAGAAGTTTGCTGAACGCAAGTTGGGCATTACAGATCATTTTCCTACAGGTTTTAGATTTTAAACTACACAAACGTTTAAACTAAAACTGTTTTAGCCTTGTCTCTTCTGTTTTTGTCTTCGCTTACATCGTGTTCCAAACTTCCTGATAGAAATGATTCCCAAAGTGCAGCGATCTCGAGGTGTCCAAAATAAACAGTGGCAGCGGTCAATAACAGCACGTGTTTGCTCGGTTTCCCTTTATTTTTGACTGTAAAATAACACGCAGTGTTATAGGATTTGTCAGAAGATCCCTCGGTTCCTCTCGGTGTGTTACTCCATGTTGTTAATTTTCCGTAGGTTAATGATTCCCATTCGCTCTCTCTGCCTTTTCAGTTTGTAAATGGTGATGGATTGACGCCACGCATACAGAACTACGGCCCCAAGGCACTCTTTAGTAAATGCAGTATAACTCATAAATCCACGGCAATTAGCATAATTAGACTTAAATCAGAGCCCGAGGCATCGTGACATTGTCCTGAAAGAAGAGCATTATGTTGAATTTTTAAGCTGTAGATGTGGGGGGAAACTAGCAGATTACATACTTCCAGCCAGAGGCTCATTTAGCAAAATAATGCAATGAAACAGACAAAAAGAAAAAGAAAATTAAAAGCGAAAGAAAATTTTGTATTAGTTACACGGTTTCCTCTCAAACAGTGATTTATACACACACACACACGCCCACCGGGGCCCACGTTTCACGTGTCAGGCCTGATGATAAATTAATAGTCCTGTATAGTTGAAACCTATTTGCACCCACATTAAACAGGAGTCCAACCGGCGATCTTGTGCATATTTCACCGCAGACCTGTCACACGTCGCCGTCAGCCTCTAGGCGCTTGGAACCGACCTGGGACCCGCCACAGATTGAAATAAACGGCTCCCACTCGATGCGAACTCACAGGGAGCAAAGTAAATATTTTCCCGCAATTCTGCCGGTGCAGACTGCAGAGGTTTGGCAGCGATTACCGTGAACTGCGAGCGCGCAAAAATAAACCTTTAAAATATTAATAACAATAATAATCATGATTAAAATATATTCAGTGTAAAAGCTCATTTTAAACCCAGACCGTGGATAAAAAATACTGAAGATAATTTTCACTGGAATATTTTTGGATATAAATTAAACCACTTTAATTTATAATAATAATAATTATTATTATTATTATTATTACTATACAGACTTGTATAAAAATAATAATAATAATAATAATACATGCCTGCATTATAATTCAGTAATAATGATTTTACAGAACTGTATTACAATACTAATAATAATAAGGTAAAATCACCACAAAAAGCCACAGAATAATGCAACAATCCAAAAAAGACGATATTGAAAATTCTACTTTATACACTACTTTAAAAATACATTTGATCTGAAACAACACTTTATATTAGCAAAATACAAAGCAGATTATTAGCAATGAGATCAATGGAGAATCTATTTTACGACTTTTCTCAACACTAAATTGAACAAAAAGTGTTTGGTGCTGGGGTCTTTAATCAAATGTAATATAAAAGTTATCGATTTTCTAGTTTCCATGTTTTTGATGATATTTTTGACTAAATTGATTTAGTTTCTTTCAGTTTTTCGTTTTACTTTGCTACATTTGTGCGGATCTGACGACACACATGAAAGTTCTTTGAAAATTCTAACTGTATATTAACTCATAAATCATTATCAGTTATTCGCTTTGTTATCCTTTTATAAAATGAACCATCTTCCCTTTGGCGGGAGTCTAAAGCTTGTCTTTCACCTGTTGCCATTTAATTTTCTCCTCTCGGAACAAAGACGCACACAAAAATAAAAAATAAGAAATGGCCTCCTGGAGCTTAAACTTTTATTTAGAAGTAAGTTTGTTTGTTCCGAGGCCTGAAACTCACAGCAGCTTGTGACTCTTCAGTCAGGTCGCCGGTCATGCAGCACTACGGAGTGAACGGCTACTCTCTGCACGCCATGAATTCACTGAGCGCCATGTACAACCTTCACCAGCAGGCGGCGCAGCAAGCACAGCACGCGCCTGACTACAGGCCCTCGGTGCACGCGCTCACTCTCGCGGAGAGACTGGCTGGTAAGACTCAGTTGCTCATTTTCTATCCCAAATTGTCACTTCCTCCCGTTCTCAGTTAAGTTATTATATTTATGTGACCCTGGCACGTGAAGGTGCTCGCGTGAACGTTTAGCTTGTCCCTAAATTAAACTGGTCATGTTTCTTGTTTCTCAACGGCTGTACATTTCAAGACATTATCCTTGAGGCCCGCTATGGCTCCCAGCACCGAAAGCAGCGGCGCAGTCGGACAGCGTTCACCGCCCAGCAGCTGGAAGCTCTGGAGAAAACCTTCCAGAAGACGCACTACCCTGACGTGGTGATGCGTGAACGCCTGGCCATGTGCACCAACCTGCCCGAGGCACGTGTACAGGTAAAAAAACAAACCCAAAATTCATTTGTCTAGCAGTCTCGTTTCGCTATTAAAAATGTGAAATAACGCAGTCACGTGATATGAATGGTCGTTTTTCGCTGTTTACGAGCCGATACTGTGCTCTTTCAGACTCACTATCCTATAAGGATAGTCTTACGTTTGTTTTCTTATACAGTGCACTGCTTTTCACCTCTGTTTGAAACTCTGGCATACTCAGATTTAGCCTTTTGTATCTTTTAAAGCCCACCTGCCAAGAGGCTCCCTGATTAGTCAGGTGGGTGCGCAAAAAAAGTGTTCGTTTCGTAGTTTTTCTCTTGGTAAAAAGCCACGTAAAAGATCTTTTTAAGATCATGCTTTAACCATAATTAGACCTAGACCAGAAGCTTCTGCAGAAGTAAATGTTTTAAGAAATGCACAGCGTTCAGTCACTTTTAAGGCAAAACTATCACAGATCAAGGCAAAAGCAGTTCATTAAATATCAGAAAACATATCAAGGTATTCTAATAAGAGTCTTGTAAGACTACAGTTTTTCATTGGCGTGACGTTCTAGACCCTGCAAAATCTAAAAATAAAAATGAAATTGGGGAAATGGCCTGCTGTTTTCATTATTTACACACCTGCTTGAAAGACTGACTGGATCCTTTTCATTAAAATTGTACAACAGGACATTTGCCTTGGTAGACGATGAATTTCCTGAGGCTCAGTTTAGTTTTTCACATGTGCACCACATCAGGGGTTTTTGTCCAAAGAGCCATGGTAGCCATACTAAATTTTTACAACACACAAGAAGAAGAATATTAGAATATTAACTTTTAATGTATTTTTACTCTTTTACTCAGGCACTTATCTATTTTTCTATCTGCCAGGTTTGGTTCAAGAACCGTCGGGCCAAGTTTCGTAAGAAGCAGCGCAGCTTGCAAAAGGAGCAGCTCCAGAAACAGAAAGAAACTCAAGGAGCTGCCGAAGGTGCTACAGAGGACTCCAAGAATGATCTCACTACTGCCACTACCCTGGCTCCTGAGACTCGCACTCCTCCTCCTCCCTCCTCCTCTTCATCCTCTCACTCAGAGACAGAGAGGCAGGCAGCAGCACGGCCCCAGCCTGGCGAGATGAGCGTGGAAGTAAACGTCACCTCCCCTGAACCATCAGACAGCGAGTCAGCAGCAGAAGATAATGCTGACAGAGAGGAGGACGAAATAAGAGGAGAGACGAGGGTGAAACTCAGGGAGGAGATTCAGGGGGAGGGGGTACTGCCGACAGGGAGCAGCTCCCCATCCTGTAAACGGCTGAGTCCAAGCTCAGGTAAAAAAAACAAACATATTCAGTTTGTCTTTCTTTTGTAGTCTCTAATCAATTACTTTATTTTAGAAATCCATCCATGTGCGAGATAGTTTTATAGAATTCATTCAAATGGACGGTATATACAGAAGTTATCCATGCAAAAGGTGCGTCAAAACATACTGAAGTCCTCCTTCTCGCTTCCTGTCTTCCAGATTCTCCTTTGAGCTCCCCCGCCTTGCCCTCCTCCAGCAGTGTAAGCAGTGGTCTAGCGCAGAGCAACTCCTACGCTTCGTCTCCTCTCAGTCTCTTTCGCCTGCAGGAGCAGTTTCGGCAACACATGGCGGCCACCAACAACCTGGTGCACTACCCATCGTTTGACATGAGCACGCCGTCCAGTCTGCCCTACCTGGGCATGAACGTTAACATGCCTTCCCCACTGGGGTCGCTGCCCTGCCAGTCCTACTACCAGACCCTGTCGCAGGCTCAGCAGGTATGGAACAACCCACTGTTGCAGGCAGCGCCGGGCAACCTCCCAGGAAGCCTCAACAGCAAGACCACCAGCATCGAAAACCTCCGTCTGAGGGCCAAGCAGCATGCGGCCTCGCTGGGATTGGATACACTCCCCAACTGAAGCTTGGCTGCTCGTTGTACGTGCTTGGCCTCTAGGTCAGGGACTACGCTACAGAATGGAGGCCTGCACAGGAGGTGACCTAACAACACCTCCTCCTGACCTCTCATGAACCAGCAAAAGAACTGTGTGTCCACCCAGAATTCAGAATTACCTCCAAAACCGCAGTAGAACCCTCTCCAGTTTAATGTCAAGATTATTTGCTCTTCAGATGTTGTAATGAGAATCACAAAGTCTGCCCACATTTCAAATTTGTGCTCATACAAATTAATTGCACAGCTGAGATTTTTTGTTTGCTCTTTTGTCGATTTTAAATAAACCCAGTTTCAAAGTATTTGTAAGTACACACCAAAAGAGCATAAAGCATGTTTTAGGGGCTCTCCTTTAACTGAGTGCCAGGGTTGTCAGTTCATGTATTGCCCTTATCCTCAACACCATCATTTGAGCATGCGGCTCACTGCTGGGAGCACACGGAAACACAAAGAACATCTCTGCTGGATAGACCGAAGAGAAAATACGATTATGACAAGAACTCAACGGACTTAATGAAAATCCCACCTGGACTGAAGCTGTGACTGAACAGCACTGTTTAGCACTTGCTTGCATTTGACACCACCTGGTCAATAGAATCAGGAAGTTCTAATGCCAGCTGTTCACTATGATTTAAGCTTCTTCTATAAAGTCACTGCAGGAAGGCTTGACCTCCAGAGCTGTCAGTCTCATTCCAGGACAGATATGAAAGATATATATATAAAAAAATCTTATAATCCTACAAGAACTCGAACTATGCATGCTTGTACCCCACTGAAGCATGGCTTATAGCCACATGACATAGTTGACATGGCATTGGCAGCAGGGTAAAGTTCTGATATCAAATTGGTTACTATAATCTCACAACCAAATACATTTTTCTTGATAGATGACTTTCACAGTCAGAGCTTTCAGGTCAGCTTTCAAGAATCCATTGAGCATTGTAAATATCCTTCAGTATTTGTCCACCTTCCTGAGTAAGGAATACCTCCATGTCTCTTCTTTTTAAAGGATTTAACAGGAAGTAGCCCATGTATTTTCCAGTTTTGGCTTTAAGCAAAGGACCTAACAGAGAAAATGAAGCAAAGAGGAGAATCTGCAGATGAGGCACAGTTAAAAATAATTTCGCACCGCCAACATTTATTTTTGTCAGACTGAACTCACCACTTTTCCTGAGCCGGTGGCTTCAGCAGAAAAATGCACAGGCCAGTTCTCTATGTATTATATGACTGTACATTGAAAACATGTATTTCTCATTTGTTTTAAATGTGAGTAATTTATCTGTTCAATGCAAGGGAATAAATCAAAACATAAGAATGACTTATGTTCACAGCATGAAAATGTCTGTCTGTATTTTTTCATTAACACTTTCAAACCAGCTATTTATTAGGTAATTAAGTATTTATTAAGAAAATGTGACATTGAGAAAAAATCAACTTCTTCATAAAATACATGATAAAACTCTTGTGGGATGAGTTGAAGGAAGTTAGCCAAAAGGTGAGTCTGAAGAAGACCAGGAAAGCCATTTACTTTCTAACCAGGATATTGAACCAGTTACCGTGCCCTCTCACAGACGTTACTTTCCAATGAGAATAAGTTGGCAACAAAACAAGGGTGGGCTTGGCTTAGATTGTGCAGACCAGAGAAAGTCTAGCTCATAATAAATGGTTTAAAATTTCAGAAAACTTACCTTCACTTTTTTATAGTAAAAATTAAATTTTAGTTCCTGTTTTATTGAAGACACCTTGATGATCCATAAATAATTTATCCACAGGGTTCATGCTGAGGTTTACACACCAGATAGGGGAGAACCTGCCACTTGTTCACTCACTGCAGAAGATTTAATCCCAAATGAAATGACTGAAGCACAGTGTCAGGCCCTAAAGAGTCTCCCAATCCACCATCCACCCACCCACTCCTCATACGCTCTCTTTCGCTGCTTCCCCTCTTCCCCCACCCTGTCAGCAGAGGTTTGGCTGCACCGAAACAGAATGCTTCGCCATAAGAAGATTACCTTTGGTTGGAATATCGATGGATTAAGTAAGAATAGAATGAGATAAAATAGGGCTAAAAGGGTTTCTAGAGTCAGCAAAGTTCAGACACCTGTTTTCCCCCTGCTCTGTCCTGCCCCGTAAATCCACGACCATAAAGATTATATCACTTTCTGACTAGCAAAAGGTAGGTGGCTGTTTTAAAATAGGGCATGGTTACAGCGTGTAAAAATAATTTTGGGGGCGCAAAGATCACTCATTCCAATATCCTTGGTTTATTACTTTAAATATGTGGTCAATTTTCCACGGACATCTGGGTTTTGTGTGTTCCTAAAGATCATGTGGATGTATGTTATTGGGAATGGTGTGTTTGTGTGTGCTAGTGTGTCTATGGCAGCTAAGCCGCTGAAGGTTTCCAGGAGCTCTTTGATGTGTATCTGGGCAATGCGCTATTAGAGGGATTTTCCTAGTTGACAGCTCAGAGAATGTGTGGAGGAATTGCGATGCCAGCAGGCTAAAAGAATGCTGGAAACAGGATTAGGATCATATTCTGGCAGCTCCTGTCACTTCATCAATGGGCTAAGGTTTCCTCAGTGACAGCCCTCCTTCTCTGCCCGGTTAAAACCTTTAGTGGGACCATAAAAGGGGTGAGAGAGGGGAAAAAACAATGATTGAATGGTGTGCTATGATTTCTGTGCTGGGTTTGCTCTAAGGGCTTTGTGTTGGGAGGTCTGGGAGGACTGCATTGATTTGGAGGGAGGGGTAGGTCAGGGGGATGAGAAAAAGGTTTTTTGGGGGGGAGAGGCTGGAGAAGGGGGGGGGGGGGGCTGCTTTTGGTCTTTCTTGGGAGTTTTACATCCAAATCCAAACAGAAGAGCATGTGGAGGGTTTTTACACTGATGCTAGCAGACAGGGACAGCAGTTTCGTGTCCCCCAGGGGACGACAGCAGCAGCAGGTGGGAAGGAAGAAAGCTGTTTCTTCACTTTGTATAAGCCCTGCCTGCCTGCCTTTGCAACGTGAAGGCTCTTTCACCTTGTGATGGCACAGCGTCTTAGAATCATGTCTCTTTTACACTTGTAGGCTTTCTGAGGTTAAGATAATGCCTCTGTGTAGATAAGCTTATTTTTGTTTTACAGCGTATAGCCTGTAATGGGCTCCTTAAGTTACACTAGAAACTTTAAAAATGTTATTAAAACATGCAATTGCATTTAAAGTAAACTTTGCAGTACACAATACAATGGGAAACCATATGTTAAGCCCAAACCATTACAGTTTTGCACTCTTCATATGTGAGTCTGAACATTGTCATTGGAAATGGCTTCACTTGAGTTGTTGCATCTTTTCCCTGTGCATCAAATCTTGTATTTGTCATTTCTGAACAGTGCCAGAAAGGAAACAATATCAAACTGAATATGCTTTAACATTACCTTAGAGAATAATGCTTCTCTGTTAGCAGTGAAAATGCTGTAAACATGGAAATGATGATGTCAGTCCTATAGACTGTACATAAAAAGTGGACACAGAAATTAAAAACAGGATTTTGTGTGTGTCATATAACACAGCGGTCCCCAACCGTTTTTGTGCCACGGACCGGTTTATGCCCGACAATGTTTTCACGGACCGGCCTTTAAGGTGTCGCGGATAAATACAACAAAATAAAACTAGTACCGGTACCGAAAAAAGAAGATTTATTGATAACACACGTGAAAAGACCCAGGAAAACCGAGTTAACGATAAAAACAATAACAAAATAACGCTGAAAACCGATAAAAACCCTGAAAACCAGACATTTCACACCTGAGCCTCAACTCTCGCGGCCCGGTACCAAACGACTCACGGACCGGTACCGGTCCGAGGCCCGGGGTTGGGGACCGCTGATATAATACAAACAGTGTTGGTCAAGTTACTTGAAAAAAGTAATTAGTAACTAATTACTGATTACGTCTCCAAAAAAGTAATCCCATTACTTTACTGATTACATATTTTCAAAAGTAATTAGTTACTTAGTTACTTTTTAAAAACATGATACACCACCTGAATACAGCGGTCATGTCAGTGGGGGGGTCCGGTGCTTTGTCTATGAATGTGACATTCCCGTGGCAGCGTGCTCGGTGCTCGCTCAGATTTGAAGTTAAATTTTTCACTGCAGAAAGAAGCTTTCCTCCCACGCGCGTACAGCGGACGCTAATGTTTTTGTCACTTTTTACAGACTAAAACTTAAAGTAATGTAAGTACGTCCACACTTTAAACGCTGCATGGTCGTACTCTCTCCCGCGCTCCATATTGTTGATCTGCACATGTCTGTCACACGTGGTTACGTTATTGTCATGAGACACTCTCACAAATAAAATCAAGACAGTTTAGCAACGCAGTAACGCAGTGTGCTTACGGGAAAGTAACAGTAATCTAATTATTTTTTTGCAATAGCAATCCCTTACATCACCTGTTACTTGAACAAAGTAATCGGATTACAGTAACGCGTTACAGCCCATCTCTGAATACAAATACTGAATAAGCTTAGCAAAGTGTTAAAGACATTTAACCACGTGAAGGGTTCATTTTCATAGTGTTTCACCATCCCAATAAATATAAACTGTTCAAAGAAAGAACACACACTGAGCGTCACGGTTTCTTTGTCAGTAGCCTATAAAGGCAACTTGTATTGTTACAGCACCCACATCACAGTCAGGCAATATGATTTATTTACAGATGTGGACATGGCACACTCACACAGGGGGAACAGCATAAGTAGCTATAATGTGCTAAATCCTTGATCCCTCATCTCTGGTGAAAAATCTTTAAATTGCCCTTTGAACATATCACACGCCCAAGTAAGTCATTTATGCGCTAAGCTGTATATTTTCAGGATTTTTAAGTGCATGTTCTCTAGTTGGGCCTCAGGCTGTGTTGAAGAATAGCTACTCCAACTGGGATTACAGGGTGGTCTCCGGGATGCATCTTGGACCAACTGCCACTATACAGCACCACGAAAAAACACCTTCCCCCAAAGTGAAACTCCGCACTTTGCTCACCCATGTGAAACAATACTTTCACAATACCACAGGAGTTTGATTGTTGGCGACAAGTTATATAATGCTAGGAATTACAGACTAGCATGCAAATGCTAAATCCTCCTCTCTTTCTCCTGAGAAGTGGATGAGACGGACTGTATCTGCAGGCTTCACTCTGGCTCCCAAGCTTTGTGCTACAGAGACGCTCTCCTTTCTCCCCCTGACTTGGGTGATAATCCTGACACGCACTGTCTGCATTTTTTACTGTACGCATTTAAGCGCATTTGCAGAGCATTTATCTCTCCAATGTAAACCAATTTGGCTATAAGGGCCTTGGGCCAAGCAAGGCGCTGGAGGGAAGAAAGGAAAACCCAAACCTAGCAGATGTGCAGAGAAAGGAGGATGGGAGAGTTGGCAAAGATGCGGGGGTTGATGAACACGTGAATGCAGCAAAAAAGGAAAAGCGGAACCATGGGAGAAAAAGAGCATTCGTTGTCCGAAGGGTAAGCTTTTGAAACTTGGGATAGGGGCCTTTAAAGCCGATAGAACGTGGATCACTGAATTGTTGAGTCACAGAATCTGAGAAAATCATATGAAGCTCCCAGTTAATCCTGTCATAGTGAAATCAGTGGGCATACTTTAGGGATCCCAGCCCCATCTGAAGAATTTTGAAGCCTGCAGTATTGACAGAGCTGCTGTTTGATACCGCCTATACACCTGTATCAGCTGTCTGTTAATCTGCCTTCCCCTCCTCCCACTAGTCCTCCACAGCATGCCGCCACTGCTGGTAGTAATGGCTGATGAAATGGACCAAGGACCTAAAAGCTGCCAATCTTGCTGCTTCTTGATGTCGCCTGTAAGTGGCTCTGGTTGCAGGATGAACTTGTCACTTTGATCATCTGAAAGGCAGGACTCCTGCTGTGTCAAACATTACTTCCTGCAATTCTGTGGAGCCATAAAGACTATGGGCTCCTTGGTCCCTGAAATGGGACATTAAGACAGAATCATCCTAGTTTAGTTGTGGTGATATCAAGGTGTTTTATTTGCTGGCTCACAGGCAGGGTCTGAATGTGTTTGGATGGCTTTTAAAGTACCTGATCTTATAGCCTAAGGTTCCTGTAAATGAGGTGTTTGCTGCTCTTATCAATGAGACGTTACATGAGAATAACACCTGGCACTGTCTTGACTGTGAAGACCACTGGATGCTTTCACTAGGTGATTACAACAGGTTCCTTCTCTTTCACTTATTTTCTTTTTCAAGTTTTGGTGCTATATTCAGTAGCTTTTATGAAAACATTATGGTATTAATCCTTAAGACTATGATTAGCAAATGCACAGGGTTTTGTTAATTACTTTAAAAAGTGTAAAAAACTAGTTGCTGTGTTGGCGATGCAGATGTATATACGTTTTTTGGACAGTTGCAATCACACACCTGTTCAAATTTAGAAAGGAGCTGTGCAGAATTCACAGTAAGAACTAAGTTACAGGAAATGACTAAATTTACCAGGATTAAAATGTAATATTACGGCATATGTGTATTACAAGCCTATGTATGCTACAACAAGATACAACAAGATATGAACTTTCCCCATCTGTGCACTACCCGGTATCAAAGACACTGATGTGATAGCTACACCTGCAGCCACAAACCTGTGAAGTCAGAAACACCATGCTCCATCTCTTTGCACAACATATTTTAAATCTTATTTGCTATTAATTTCTTTCTCCTCTTTTATCAGTGCTGGCGGCTGGGAAAGGGGTTCTTGCTAAAACCTGCCTGGTTCTCAGCACAGTGGAAACTTCAAACCACATGACACATCCAAAATAAAATACAATAACAGCATTGTATTGTATTGTATAATAAGCAGTTATTAGACAATAACTGAAATAGCCATTGTACTACTTATAAACTCATAAGTCTTTGCATTCTCCAAAGGAGAGCTTATATTAATTAGGCCAAATTAAAATATTAATTTCGTTGCATCAGCTGAAAACAACAATTTTTCATCTGCAATGATTTCCAGAAAGCTGCCAATAACAGCAAAATTTAAGTTACTACTAATGACTAAACACATAACACATTACCATTTACAAAAGAACACTTTTATCCATTTTGCAAAATATTAATGCTAAAATTAAAAAAATCAAAGGGAAAAGGTTTTGATAGTATTGTAAAAAATAAAACGAAGATATGACATAACGACTACACATTTTTGGCATACTAACAAATATTGTATGTTTTATTTTTTCACAATGCTGGACAAAAATAATATTTAAATGTATCGTAATGTCTGCAAAATTGTATTTAATAGGCCAATTTGAAATCAGGCACTTGTATGTGTGTGTGTACCATTACTTCTGTCTCAGATCCTGAGGGATTTATGAACAATGTCAAGTTCCCTCAGAAGACCTGAGACTCTTCACTGCCTCTTAAAGCTTAATGCTCCCTGACTGAGTAGCACAGCAAGAGCCACACACTCTCTCTCTATGTGCCTCAGATAATGCTAAGAACAACCTCTCAATTCCAGCTCTCCTTCTCGCCTAATGTGCCCTCCTTCCTCTATTGCATGCGCATGGCCATTTCCATTCTGTGAAACAGCACTGAAAACGTGGGTGCCTATAATGGAAAACGCTAACATTGTCCCTAATGGTTTCCCATCCCAGGAGAGTTTTAAAACATATGTAAATTTATGTAAGCCTAAGAGAAACACATATTTACAATAGCACAGGGTAATCACAATATGACGACATGGTGCGCTGGCCTTGGAGATGGAGGCGCCATGTGTCATTAGTCTCCTTTATCTCTTTTCTTTTTCCTGTTATCATCAGTGTAACAATCACTCACAATATGAATGAAAATGATCTGCGCTCATCTGTGGGACCGTGATGGAAAGGCTGAGGTGGAGGGGGGAGAAGGTAAAGGAAGATGTTTTGTGCCTTCACACGCGTCCTCGGGTGCCTCGAGGATGCGCGTTTGTGTAGGTGAAGGTAGTTTATTAAATACTGGCACAGTTCAACAGAACAGTTTACTGAACAGGAGTAATTCAAAGGACACATAAATCTACCACAAGCCAAACATAATATATGTTAACAGCTGATGTTAGATGTACAGGAAAGAGAGAAAGAAGAGTCGTAGTTTAACAGATTTTTGCTGTGGATAATAATCAAATTTTTTCCCGTGCAAATCAGTTGAAAGAAAAGCTGTTGTTTTTTGTACCCTGATGTCAGGGTACAAATGCTCAGGCATTACTTTTGCTACAGTGTTTAACGTTTTTGTCCCTCGTGATTACATGATCTAATTTTTCTCTGAAGCATCTGTAGCACCTTTTCATGCTATCGTTCATAAAATATGAAGGGCAACTAGAATCTCACAGGATTGACTCAACTGAACATATCATCTTTTTAAAACCGAGAATGCTCCACTGTTTATGACACATTGAGCTCTTATTTACAGGATATACTCAAGTTAACATGTTGCCTCTGAAGTCTGCAGCCACTCCTGCAAGACTGAGGAAGAAAACAGGCTTTACTTCTTGCTTTGTTTGTTGTTCCGCTTTCTTGAGTTCATCCTGCCATAGCAGCGCAACACACTGAACCACCACCGACAGACTCACCTCCAGTCACTGCCTGAACAAAATAACACAGCAGCTGGACTCACTACAGTCTTCTGCCTCCATCTACTGACAAACTATGGAACTACTGTATATATCTGTATGACCTCAAGGAGACTAACAAGTGACAAAAACTGTAACAGAATCAGCAGAAAAAAAGATATAAAACTTCTAAAATTATTGGAGTCACCTCATGGTTCAGTTCTCAGTTCTGTGCAGGATGGACCGGCCTTTTACATGCCTGTGTTCAAGGGCCTGTTATTACATTATCATACCCACACTGGAAATCTGCCTGTGCATGAGTGCATTTATTCTGATGTGAAGTCATGTTAAAAAAACAGAGTTGATATGATTGTTGAAGACTTATACATCATTTTTACTTTTTTATTTATTTAACAGAAAAAACGTTCATTTCAGCTTCAATATCCAAGAGCCAAGACTCTTTATTGTCATTACATAAGCAATACTGCCACATGTGGTCCAGCAAATGAGATTTAGATAGCATAAATATACTGACATATTATAAATACAAATAGAATGCTTATACACAATTTACTGACATGTTTTAAAAAGTAAAAAGTCTGAGTATACACACACATTAAGTCAAAGTGTGTGTGTGTGTGTGTGATTTATTTCTATAGCACATCTAAAATAACAGCTGTTGACCTGTATATTGAAAATAATCAAATAACATAAAAACATAGTACAAGATGACAGAATTTAAGAAAGGAAACATAATATGAGAAAAACTAAGTAAGAAATAAGACAAGTAAATGTCACTGTGTCGCAGGCAGGATGTGGACCCAAATGCAGGACTCAAACTCAAAAAGTTAACTCAAAGAGGCAGCTTTATTGCTGTAGCAATAAAGAGTGCGAACTAAAACTCTGGAAACTAGAGACATGGCACCAAATTGGGGAAAACTAGAACCAGGACTAGGACTCTTCAAGGAACACAGAGGAAACACACAGCATATCAAATTACACAGAATGAGACAGAGGACGCAAGGCTAAACATAACACATGAGACGAGGTACCTTCAAAGTAAGAGAAGAAAAACAAACATGGTGCACACAGACAGGAGCCTACCAAAGTAAAACAGGAAGCAACAGGAAGCAACAGGAACATGCGTACAGAGACACAGACAGAAACACAGAGACATGACTGGGGAAACATGGATAAACATGACAGTCAGCGGGGAAAAGAATGAAACACGAAGAGGGAAGCAAGACACATGAACTCAAATATAAACACAGACATACAGAAAGAGACACAGAGGACAAACACAAGAGGGAATCGAATAATCAAAAGCTAAACAGAACAACGATGGCACTATAGAATAAACTCAAGACAAACAAAGTGGACATAAATCATAATACAAAATGACAAGTATTTTGTAGTTGCTGCTTGTTGGTGTCTAAAAGCCGCCTGAAATTATTTCCAGGCGGCTCATTACAGCCATATTGCGTGTCATATGGGTTCTGTTAAAACTGTGGAGCGAATAGAGGCCCGGTTTTATTGGCCCTGCATTGGGTGGGCCAATAAAACTGAAGAAATCCTAATTTAAAAAAAATAAATAAATAAAAAAAAATTTTATAGCTCAAAAAAATAATCTTTATTTTACATTTCGGGAAATGGAGACCGAACACACATGCTCAGGTCTGAATGCAGTAGCAGCCAGCATGGTTATATAGTTCTGCAGCACGTCACACACACACACACACACACACACACACACACACACACACACACACACACACACACACACACACACACACACACACACACACACACACACACACACACACAGTTAGTTCCTCTTTCTTTTTGTGTCTGATTTCCTGTGCAGCTCTGCACTAAACTTCCCCTTTCTAAAGTCTGTTGCCAGGGCGACCTGTCACCCTCTGACCTAGTTTTTGTCTCGTCTGGGCTTGGTTTCCAAAGGCCTCTCTTATTAAAATACATAAAACAATATAAGCAGAAAATAAGCATTAAAAATATATATCTACATCCCAACACTGTCCCTCAGTCTAATGGGCCGGTGGAAAGGCTGAATAAAACTTTAAAGTCCATGATCCGTAAGTTAATTCACGAGGATGAATGCAATTGGGATTGCTGGTTAGACCCTCTGTTGTTTGCAGTGCGGAATCTGCCCCAGGCCTCAATGGGATTTTCTTCCTTTGAATAACTGTTCATCCGGAAGCCATGGAGGTTGTTTGACCTAATTAAAGAAAACTGGGAGGAAGGTAAAGATAAAGTGCTTGTATTACTCCTTTATTCCAGGTCAAACTTACTCACCAAGTGGCAAGGACCCTTCGTGGTCACATGGCGAGGGGGTGACGTAGACCATGAAATGGTATGGTCACACAGATATAACACCTCAACCTCCTTAAAGCACGGAGAGAGGCTGAAACCGCTTCTCTGCTGACATTTGTCACACTTCCATTCGGTTTGTTCGGAGCCCCAGCCACTTTCCAGCGCTCATGGACCAGGACATGTCCTTCAATGCACATATTAAACAAATATGTAAGACTGCTTTCTTCCATTTGCGCAACATCTCTAAAGTTAGAAATATCCTGTCTCAGAGTGACGCTGAAAAACTAGTTCATGCATTTATTACTTCCAGGCTGGACGACTGTAATTCATTATTATCAGGATGTCCAAAAAACTCCCTGAAAAAACTTCAGTTAATCCAAAATGCTGCAGCAAGAGTCCTGACAGGGACTAGAAAGAGAGAGCAGAAAAAAGTGTTGAGACGGTTCTTTGAAAAACCTGATCAGCCCCTTGACTGATCTCAGCTGGAAGGGTGCCCCAGGTCAAGGTAGCAGTGCCAGGCGGCATTCGTGCAGGTGAAGTAGGCTCTCTGTGGGGAACACCTGCTTCACAGTCCTATTTCTCCCTCCCTTTTATTCTGCCTATTGATGCCTTGAACAGAGGGCTGGAGGCCATTTTGTCCCGCAGGTAAAGGGAGTCACTGCCCTGCGGTCTATATCAGCAGGAAACTGTCAGAGCGTGAATCTTGGTATAGCATTGTTGAGTGCCTGGCCATTCGGTGGGCGGTTGTCGTTCTTTCTATTATCTCCCGGGCTCCCGATTCACCCTCTAGAACATCCCGCGAAAATTCAGAAGCAGATTTGCGATGCAAAAACGCGTCAGTCGCGCTACTTGCTCGCGCGAATAAAAATACGCGCGGCTGTTTGTGTGTTGCATTTTGTGCATTTGACCGTATTGCGTTTACCGCTCAAGTTGGAAAAATAGGAACTCCAGCGTCAAGTCACGCTGCGACAACCATTTAAGAGCCTGGTGACGTGATGCTCTGACCTAGGTCAAAGGGGTAGATCCAGCCAAAGCCCTTCATTCTTCATTCAATATGGAGGAAAGGCTAATCAACGCCGTAGCAAACCACCTGGAGCTGTAGGACACCAGCTGCTTTCTCTACCGAGAATTTAAATATTATTTCAAATAAATTTTTGCAATGACTTATGTCTCAGTTCTACTACACAGCAAATATTGGCACACAACTTGACACATGTAGAATTTATTTCATATTATACTAATGAATCATGCTCACAGGTGTACACACGGGTGCTCACTCACACAAACTACACCCTTTTTGGCTCCTACCTCAAAGCACACTGTGTGCTGTTGATCCTACGTGCTGCACAACTCTCTCTTTTTTTTTGCTTGTTTTCTCTTTTTTCTTTCTCAGCAGGTGATCCAGGTGATTCATATATGTATTTTTTCTCTGTTTGTTTTGTATTTCTCTTTCTTTCACACCTTTTCACCCTTTTCGTTCCCCCAGTCATGTCTGTCCCGTGTGTAGCAAGTGGAAATAAAATACAATAAAATAAACAATAAAAGCAAAGGTAAATCAAATAGACCATTACGGTAAGGCTGGGATGGTCCATTTGGTAAAGTAAATCCGTTGGGCATCTTGCTTTGCCTTTAGACAATAATTCTGATGGCAAAAGAACCAAACGGGACACCTTGTCCCACCTTTCTGCAGCTTTGATAGTTGGCTAACCTCCCTCAGTGCTACCTTGATCTTAACCTCTAGCCTCCTTCTCCATGGAGGGTACTGCCCCCTTGTGTCTGTTCAACTTGTAGCCACGCATCTCACTTGTCACTGCTGCCATATTGTAAATCAGCTTGTTAGTCTTGGTAATGATGGCTTTAGGTATCGTCCGTAACATCATCTAGCAGACCTTCTGAGGGTACTTCATGTAGTCTGGGTAACCGCCTGTGGGGGGTCCAGGTTTCAAGCTTGGCCATGATCTTATCTTTCAGGTCAGTTCCTCTCACACTCAACGATCCTTCTCCTATCGCACTTGGGGCGTGGTACCATCTCAGGTGGGGGTGATGATATCTCCCCCCTGACCTGGTGTCCTGGCTCCCCCTTGCCGTGGCATTTATGTTGTACCTCATCAATCTCTAGCTGTGAGAGCAGTCCCTTCTTTTGAATGTTGGAACACTGAGCTACTAGTTGTTTCGTCGTCGTGGATGTTGGGTATCGAAGAATCCATAGGTCCCTCATCCTATTCATGTAGCCCCTTCTGCCAGGGTTACTTGCGTAGTAGCATGCCAAAAACGCCCTGTTTTTGTCTCTTGCTCACTGATAGCTTCTTGTTCCAGTAGCCCATTTCTTGTCAGGGTGCCCTGGTTCCTCATCACCTGACGCGGACCTTATTGAGCCGGGCGACGTCCGAGCCAGCATGCCTTCATATTCATCTATCATGTCCGCGGTAGGCTCGCTTAGCATGGGGGGGTCTAGCCTTAGGACCCTTACTGGATGCAGACACCCCAGGCGGGAATTGAACTTGCAATCCTCCACTCCAAAGACATGTAGTCTAACCATATATATATATTTAATGTATTGTATTATTTAATGTATTGGTTGGGGTGAAGAAACATGGGTGTGCTACCAATTTTCATACCTGTTATGAATTCTAATTTTCAACATTTTTTATTACATGACTGCATTTTCTCTGAAGTCCGTAATTTAATTTCAAGCTTTATTACGTAAAATTGAGAGCAGAGGACAAAATAAAAAGCCTGGTCTTAAAAAAATATAAAACCTTAATTTTTACAGTTAACATTTATTCAATCTTTAGCAAAGAGTCAAAGAACTTTCTAGATACACTTGCAGAGGGAGTGTGTCATGATTTATGAAACAATTAACATATTAATAATGCTAATGATAATTAAGTTAAGATCTTAACTATATTTAGTATTAATACTAAAAATACTTTTGAATCATACTTGAGTCACACTTTTGTTGTTGTTGTTTTTTTTTTCTTTTGCATGATATTTATTTTGTTTTTGCATGTGAAAGAGCTGAGTTGAATCAATTAACATTTTAACTTTCTAAAGGGGGCAAATTAGCATGAAGATGCAACCTCAAAAATCAGTGGTAGAGTAAAGTTCTGTTGGTTATCTAGTAATAAAGCACTAATATTCATGTTCATGTCAATAATGAACCACATTCTTCATACAACAGCAAAAACTGCTGGGTCAAAAACAAGAACAGTAAGAATCTACTAACAAAATAAAATACATGACCACAGGTTGAAAGCATGTTTGAAATGAATCTCAATATACTTTGATAAAAGGGTGAACTCTTCTGGTAGAAGTTTATGAGGGGGTGGGGGTCTTCCTGAAACAGCTATTCACAAGAAACAGGTGGACAGTAGCATTCCCCCAGAAGGGTTGGTTTGTTAAATGTGCAGGCAGTCATTTTTTTAAAGGTTATTTAATACAAAATCTTAATATTGAATACATAAATATACATTAATTAGTGTGTAATTACATCTTCCAACAAACTGAGAAATTTTTATAAACTTAAGCTTAATCCTATAAAAATAGGGTCACCACAGAGTGTGCAACATTTGTGGAAACCGTCATGTTCCCCTGACATCCTGACAATGGCTCATCAGGTGGTTGCAGTGTAGGAGGTAGAGCAGCTTGGAAGGTTGCTGGTTTGAGCCCTGGATGTATCCTTGGGCAAGAGACTGAATCCCAAGTTGCTGTCCAATGCATTCATCAGAGTATGAATATGTGTAAATGTCAGCTAGAATGCCCTTAGGTGTAGAAAAAGTGCTTGTGTGACTGTGTTTCAATGGATGAATGAAGCATGTTAAATAAAGCAGCTTACAGTAGAAGAGTGCTACTGTATATAAGAACCAGTCCATTTACTATTTACCAGATGGCTCCATGTGCTAATTACACATCTATTTACAAAATGTTAATTTTAAAGCTTTGACCAACCTGTTGGTCTACTACTTCCATTCATGAAATTTGCAAGGAAAATTTTACCACTCATTTGTTATGATTAAAAGAAAAACTCCAAAATAGAAATCATCTGGTGAATGGCATGTTAAACAAAATGTATGTCTATTGTAAATCACTGCGCATTAACTGCACACGCAGTAACTTTTCATAGGGAAGGAGTTGATAATCAGTAGAGCTCGCCTAAGAATAGCAGTTTTTAGTTTCAAAGTAATTCAGTGAGAGCTGCCAGGAGACGGTTACATGTCAGAAGGGAGCTGTCAACAGACAATTAGTGGACTTAAAAGTCTAAAGAAAACAAAATAGCATTATTTAGCGGGTTTAATACACCTTACTGTGCTGAAGCATATATTACAGGGTAAATATCGGGCAGCAGAATCTACTTTGACCTCTCGAGTATGACGAGAACGAATGGTCCCCTAAAGTTTTCTCATAAAAATAGTATCAATATGTTTATCCTGACTGACAGCAGATGCTGATTTTTAACTTACTTCATTGCGTCCTCCAGCTTTCTTTAACCCAGATATTGTATCATGAATATCTCCGTCATTGTGACTGAATAAGAAGACACACACACACTCAATTCAATTCAATTTTATTTATATAGCGCCAAATCACAACAAAAGTCGCCTCAAGGCGCTTCATAGATACTCCTATACATATAAATTATGTCTGTTTTAATATCTTAGTGATTTCAATTTTTTAAAATGTACTGTTCCATTTATTAATGGCTGTATGTATTTATTTGTTCATTCCCTGTGAAGAACCTTTACATGTGATTTTGGCATAAAGAAATAAAACTGCCTTGACTTTAACCTGAATTTTAACTGTTAAAATTTATTTAAACTTTACCAAATAGTCAAGGCACAAAAATTGCCAGATTATATTTGTAAAAAAAGAGAATGCTCTGCTATTTATGAAAGATTCAGCTCTCATTTATAGGATCTACTCAAGTCAACACATTGCCTCTGAAGTCTGCAGCCTCTCCTGTGAGACTGAGAAAGAAAGCAGCTTTACTTCTTGCTTTCTTTGACCAGTTGTTCCACTTCCTTCATGAAGCGCAGGCAGAGCTCATCCTGCCACGGCAGAGCAACACACTGAACCGCCACAGGTAGACCCTCGCCACCAGTCACTGCCTGAACACAAAAACACACTCCTGTCACTTAATGCTCAGCAGCTGGACCGCAGTCTTCTGCCTCGAGCTGACTAACAAATTGTGGAACATTTAATAAAGTTCATGTATAACTGAGAGTCAATAAATTACAGAACCACAAGAAAAAATTGTCTCAATCGTCTGATCTGGTTTAGCTCTTGGTTCCATGTAGGATAGATGGGCCTACCCACCACCACACCTGAAATCTTCCTGTGTGTAGTCAGTGTAGTTGAAAGTTGTATTCATTTGTTTAGAAATTTTAAAACTGCATGAAAAACTGGTCTCACAGTAAATGTGTTCAATCCGTCTCCCCACACTGGTATGTGTTACCTCTTTGAGGGACTTGTCAAAACTGTCCTGATAACAGCCCTTATAGTGCTTTAGTTCCTCCTCATCGATCGCAGTCACTGTGGAAACAGTGACTACACCCGCAGGAAATTTTAAGAGATTGTAGAGCATCGTGCAACTGACTGCAGCTGAAATAACAGAAAATACAAGTAGATTAGTTATGATGAAAAATTTTAAGACAGATTCACTTTTCTTTAGCCCTTCAAAATTCTGTTGCTCTTTAATTAACATGTGATTTATTTAGTGTAACAGTGCCTTTATATTATTATTTGTCCAAATGTTCTAATCTACAGGTGACTTTCCTAATTGACTAATGTCTGGAGATATTGTTTTTCTTCACTCTCTGCCTTTTTTAATCATGCATGTTAGCACTAGAGAAGGGCAGCAATCCTAATTTTTTATGAGATAATTGTTATGTGATCCCAAATCCCAGGAACTATGCTGCCACCTAGGAGCATTTCATACATCCACAAACTTATCCTGAGATTACAATAATGAAAAAAAGAGAGAGATAGATGGACAATAATGCTTTTTTTTTAATACTCAGTATACCATACTTGAAACTTTGTCAGCGTGCAATAACCTGCTGGCTGGCCCTATCATGGGGGACAACAGCACATCGATATTGCAGCTCCTCCAATGTGCTATTGTCTCTTGAATATAGTCCTAAAGAAAAAACAGGAAATTTTCTTGATCCTTTATACAACTGCGATTCCAAAACATTTGGGAGACTGTGTAAAATGTAAACAAAAACAAAATGCAGTGATTTACAAATTTTGAAATATTTAAACTGAGAAATTTTAATATCTATCCATCCATTTTCTTCCACTTATTCAGGGCCGGGTCACAGGGTTAGCAGCCTAAGAAGCAAAGCCCAGACCTCTCTCTCCCCAGCCACCTCCTCTAGTTTATCTGAGGGAACAACGAGGCCTTTCAAGGCGAGCCAAGAGAAATAACCTCTTCTGCATGTCCTGGTTCTACTCTGAGGTCTCCTCCTATGTTGATCTGTGGAACCAGCACTCCAAAACAGGAACTCTAGATAAATAGTCTAGTCTCTGATCCTATGAGTATTACACAGCAGGCAGTGCAGGGCTTGGATGGAACCGATGGCTGAGGGGAACTGCCCAGTCCTTCTTGAGGTTGGAGGCAATGGGAATGGGATAATGGGATAACCTTTTATAATTCAGACATACAAAACAAACAAACAAATATATTCGCATAAACATATACATAGATAGCTGAATATATATATGTGCACACACACATATATGACATAAAATCACTTGATCATCACGTCCAAAATGGAGTAGGAAGAAGTATGTACATACTTATTAATCCCTACCTCGTGCTTAGCAATCTATTGATTTACAGTAATCATCATTTCTTCCCCCCAGCTCTTGTATACACTTGCTCTGTTCAAATTTAGTAATAACTAGTTTTATCAAACCATGTTTTTAACTGAATCATTTCTTGTGTGACAATTTTCAAGATCTGCTCTGAATGCGCCCTAATGCAGTAAGTAGTTGTATCATCTGTATCATCTGCAAATAAAATAAAATGCAATATATCAGATGCTTTACATATGTCTTTGATGTACAGGATAAACAATTTTGATCCCAATACGGACCTTTGTAGGACTCTACAAACAATGTCTGCACACTAAATGAAAATTCCCCAATTTTCCCAATTTTTCCAAATACCTCTCAACCCGCTGAAGCACAACTCCTTTAACGTCACAGTGCTCCATTTTATCAAGTAATATTTCAATATTTCACGATTAATTTTATCAAAAGCTTTTTTGGATCAATGAAAACTCTAAAGTGTGCATTGTCTTGTTATATTGTGTTTTGTATCTATGTAATTAGCGATGTTTTCAATTAATTCCAGTAATGCCATAGTTGATTTGTTTGATCTGAAACCATACTGAGTCCATTAATATTTTATGTTTATCAACGAATTGCCCATAGCCTCACGAAACCCTGCTTGTTAATGAAAACCTTTTCCAGTATTTTGGAGAATTGTGAAAGTCTGTACATGTAATTTGTGATTTCCATTTTTGTACAATTGTATCACTTTTGTGATGTTAATGCACCAGTTTGTAGAGAGAATTCGCACATTTATGCTTAAAGCTTTAGAGATACCATTAATAGTTTATTTAACAATTTTTGTATCACGGCCATTAAAGTCTGTAGAAGTTTTATTTTGTGGTTTCCCAACAATGTCCATGATTTTCTTTTCTTCCACAGCTGATACAAACATTGAAGTTTGTCTGCTCTCGCTGCAAAACTTCTATCAGTCTGGTCCAACACTTACAAAGAATCTATTAAATTCATGAACTACTTCATCAACATCACTAATATTTGTATCCTTATTAATACCCTATTACACAGGGTAATTTAAATGCCTAGACCTATTTTATAATGGTGTTTAATGTTTTCCAAATCTCTGTTAATGTTTTTCTTCATGTCTAATAAATTTGCACAATTTTTGTCAAAATTCTATTTAATTTACATTTTGTTATATTTATTTTCAGCTTTTTAATTTCATATGGTATATATGGTATTTTTCTTTTTACATGCATTTTGTAATCCTATTGTGATCCATGGGCAAACTGCATATTTTTCTTTGTTGCAGTATTGCTTTATTAGTCAATGCTTGTCATATAATAATTTAAATTTTCCTAAGAATGTCTCATAAACTTTATCAATATCCCTTTCCTTAGACACTACCTCCAAATTTCCCCTCAAGTAGGTCACTTTTAAATGCATTCATGGATTCCTCTGTTCTCACCTGTTTTATTTTAATTTATTTTCCTGTTTGTCGTTAATATGATTGTTGTCATATACTGGAAAAAATGCACAATGATCACTGATGTCACTAATTAGAAGGCAATTTTGTTTTCTGATTCATTAGTTAAAATACAGTCTATTAATGTTTTTCTGGACTTATCACATCTGTGTTGAAATCCCCATAAATAAAAAGAATTTTTTGGTTTGATTTTGTATCCACCCACTCCTTAAATGCTGGTTTACCTTAAAACCTTAGATGGTTTTCTATATATGTTGTCCACCAACATAGTCATTTTTTCTACCACCTTGTAAATTTTCTGTTCACAATAGGTATCTCATATCCATACCTACTGCATCTTACCTTCATACCTTATGATTCTGTCTTTACTTTTCACCCACTTTTAACTAGAGCAGAGGTTACTTCATTAACATCACTTCATTGCATTCTCTACTTTTCTATGTTGCACTTTAACTTTATAAAACATTCTATCACATATGAATATTAAATCACAATATGAATATACTTCCGTACACGTTTATTCAGTTTATGCTATTTTTCTTCACTAGGATTTATTAATAGTTCAATGACATATGAATATTAATTTCAACACGATTTTCATCAACTTATTCACATAGGACTGCTTTTCTTACTTTTTATTTATAACTATGCCAATCACAATATACACAATATAAGTGTTTTTTGTTTTTTTTTAATCACACATGTTAAAATCTGACATTCTCTTGTTTACTTAGTCAATTTGACCAAGACAGGCTCTGGGCTGTGTGCCATGTTTGCATACCCCCTGGGTACAAATAACACCAACAAAGACACACACACACACACACACACACACACACACACACACACACCCTTGTTCCCAAATATTTACTGTTCTGTGACCCTCAGGCTGCAGAATAATCACTCTTCCCGCTGGGTGGTGGGTCTGGTATTCTTGGCCATTGGTCCCTGCTTCTCTCCCAGCTTGGATTGTTTTTGTGATGCAGCGTCTAGTCTTCTTTTTTTATTTTTATTGTTCTTATCATTTTCACTGAGCTCCATAAACTACAGAGTTTGTGACCTTCCGATCTTGCCTAATTTGGCATGTGGGAATCCAGATCTGCTGCTGTCTGCCAGTGGCTCTCTGTCTCGACTTACTGGCTACATGGCCCAGTGTGTCATAGACCTGCCCCAATTTCCACATGAACTCTTCTGCTCTTCTGCTTTTTTGTCCATCAAATGAGGGATTTTCTCCACTGATGCGCAGATATCTTCTCCCACCTGCAGACATTACGCAGGGTGACCCATGCCTCCTGAGTCACTATCTCTTGGGCCCTCAGATGGAGGCCACATGCGGGCCACTGTGATGATGTTATTCTGCTCCAGCACCAGTTTCTCTGGGTCTATACACCAATTTCTTGGCTGGAGCCTCCCTCGATTTGGCTTCTGTGGACTGCTTCAGCCACCTTCTCCTTCAAAAAAAATGCCATTCTCGCCCTGGATTGGTTCCCTGAAGGCCCTCTTCTATACTAATTTTCACATTTGCATCCCCCACTCTCTTGTCCCCTCTTCCTCTGTGTACATTCACTCAGTGTTGTTGACCTTGAACCTTTCTCTCTCTGACTTTTCACCCACTTTTATCTCTGAGGTATCTATGAGCAGTGTTGGGGAGTAATGGAATACATGTACCGCCGTTACGTATTTAAAATACAAAATATGAGTAACTGTATTCCGTTACAGTTACCGTTTAAAAAGGTGGTATTCAGAATACAGTTACTTTGTTGAAATAAATGGATTACACGGCGGTACTTCCCTGTTTCATATTGTCGCGGGTCAGGACTGTTTGGGTTTTGTTTGACAGCTATGGATGCCATGGTTACAGGGTGACGCTCTCTCTCTCTGCGTGTTTCCTGGGTGAGAGAGAGCGCCTTTTTGTTGTTGTGCTAAGCTAACAGGCAGAATGCTATAGGTATAGCTCTAAAGAATGTAGCATCATAGGCAGTGTAGTCCGTGCTGCAGGGAGAATGGACTGCCATACCCGTTATGTGTCTGTGAGCGCGAGGAGGGAGAAAAAGGAAAGGTACGAGTTGTCATCGAGCAAAAACGGGAGCTGGAAGCATGTAAATATAATAATAACCACTGCAGCCAAGAAGAGAGCCTGACGAGCCCAGGTGTAAGTAAGCTATTAAGACTCGACTGTACACCGTGTTCGTGTTTTCCTCTGAAAACAATAAGTTCCGTTGGAGCAGTCTTTCAACGCCTCTCTCTGTCTCTCACTAGCAAAGTGACCCAGACAACAAAGTAAAGCTAGTTTTTGGCTACGAGCCCAAGGTATTAGTCAGAGGTCCCTTTACTACGGTGTGGAACAGCAATAGTACATTCACGTAGTTGTAAACAGCATGATAATATATTAAGTAATCCAAAGTATTCAGAATACGTTACTGTCATTGAGTAACGTAACGGAATACGTTACAGAATACATTTTGGGGCATGTATTCTGTAAGGGAATAAATTTTAAAAGTAAACTTCCCAACACTGTCTATGAGGTAGAGGTTACTTCATTAAAATCGCTTCATTACATTTTCTTCTTTTCTATATGGATATTAAATCACACATGAAAATACTTCCCTTCATGTTTAACTCACTTGCACCTGACTGCTACAATGCCTCCTGCACCTTTTCGAATGTTTTTAATTTTTTCATGAAAAACATTACCTTATTTTGTTTTTGATGACAGCAAAAACAGACCTAAAAAAGGTGTAAGGGGGTCAACAAAAGCCAAAAGATATGTGAAAAAAAGAGAAATAAAGAGCTGGATGAAACCGATGCAGCTAATTAGCTCAGTATCATGACTCTGATGGAAAAATAAAGTTTTTCAGAGAGGCAGAGTTTCTCAGAAGTAAAGAAAACTGCATCTACATATTACAGAACAATTTCAAAATAATATTTGTCAATGTAAAATTGACAAACAAAAAGACTTTTAACTATCTCATTATCTATGGTACATTATCATTAAATGATTCAGAGACTTTGGGCCCTTGGGCAGCAGTGCATTAAAAACAGGGATGATTTTGTCATGGAAATCATTGCTTTGGCTCAGCAACATTTCCAGAGATCACTGTCTGCGAACACAGTTCGCCATGCTATCCACAAATGAATCTTATGTGTTGTCTTTATACGATCACTCATCTGCCTGCTGTCCTGGATGTTTGGCTGCTAATCTTTGTTATATAACTTTTTCTTTCCACACTGCCAAACTCAGTGTCGACAGCGTTGTTCTAGTTCACTCATCTTCTAGCCTGTCCACTCAGAGCTCCATGCAAGCCTCCAGCTTCATCTTCACCACTACCATACTCTACTTCTAATTGCTATCACCTCTAAGATTCTGCTATGATGGGTCAATCGCCAAACCAGTAGCTGAACTCCGTATCTCAGTAAATCATGTTCAATTCTTCCAAATGAGCTGTCGCTATTGAAATATAGCTTAAAGCTCTAAAGCTCATGCAAACGGGAATTCATATATGAACATAATCCATAAACACCACCACCACCTTCTTTGGGCCAAACCTCTTTAGAATGGACTGACACAAAGTGAAAGACTGTTTTGTGGCCAGACAAATCACAATTTGACATTAGTTTTGAAAAACATGGATGCGGCATCCTTCGGACTAAAGAAAAAGGAACCATCTGGTTTGTTATTAGTGCTCAGTTCAAAAGCCTGCATGTTTCAGTGCCATGGCATTGGCAGCTTGCATATCTGGAAAGACACTTTTTAATGCTGAAAGTTGTGTACAGGTTTAACCTTCACAGACATATGTACAGGTTTAGGTTTAGAGGAACATAAAACTTCCATTAGAATGATATTTTCTTGCTGAAGATATTTGAGCAAGTCAATGCTAAAGTGTATATTGCAGCTATTACAATAGCATGGCTTTGTAGTAGAAGAATCATTTTTCTGAACATGGTATACATTATTTTTTCAGTTTGAATATTAGATTTGTTTTCTATGTGCTATTGTGGATAAATGTAGGTCGGTAAGATTTGCCAATCATTGCATTCTGTTTTAATTTACGTTATACACAGTGTCCCACCTCTTTTGAAATTGTACTGTGATACTCAACCATGCATCATTAGTTGAAAGTTAAAGTTACCTCAACAGCAGCATGTTGCTTCCACAGATCGGAAACAGATCTAAAAAATAAAGCATTATTTTGTGACTTTGCCCATTACATGTATTATATGAAAAAAGAATCATGTACAGATGATGAATTTCAACAATACTTTCTCACCGAACTCCACAAATAGCACTCACGTTGGAAGACAGACGAGGTGACTGCAAAAAACAAGTGAACGTTATTGACTGGCCTGCACAAAGCCATGGCTTTAATCCCATTGAAAATCTGTGAGTTTAAACATTCTGGCACTTTACAACATAGGCTCTATCAGATAAAAGTTCCAAGATTATGTTCAGTCCTGTGCTTGAATTTACACATGTTTGTCACCAAATGAGAAAACTCACCACAGGTTTTAGTAGGAAGGAAAGGATTTTCTTAAACCACTTAGGGAGCGAGTGTATGAAAACCTGCCGCTTCAGAGAAGGGTCCAGAAGTGCCCCTTTCCTAAAATGAAATGAATTATTTACACACACAAAATAACTGTGTTGACACTTAATGACATGTAATGATTTTAGTATTCTACAGTATTTTAGTTTATCATGCTAGCACCTGCAACTTAGCACTGAAAAAAAAATCATACATTTATTAGATGTTTTAAGTTCATGAGAAGTGATTAGATGAATTATTAAAAGGTACAACTCACAGTTTTTGTAGAAGGGTGGTAGCACCATCTGCATATACACCCGTTATTAATAGCTCAGGAACAATTTGGCTGATTTTCAGTGGAGCGTAAGGAACCAACTAAAGGCATAAAAGAGAACATTAAAGATGTATGGCTATCAAATACTAGGCAGTGATTATTAGTGTGTGTGTGTGTGTGTGTGTGTGTGTACATATTTACACTCTTTAAGCCAAGCAGAAGAAGTTTTATATAAAAAAATACTTTTAACAATTTTTTAGATTTTTTAGATGGCTTAACTTTTAAAAGGGTCAGTTTGGACACTGTCTCAGCTGAACTCTGGACACGCACACACATACACATACACTGATACGCACTCACTCATCCCCCCTCCCTTTCCAAACGCCTTCGATGCTTGTTCCCTCCTGGGAACACGGCGGGTCAGGGCCCGCGCTGGAATAATAGCGCAGGGCAGGATGGCTGCTGCGTTTGCTTCGGATTACTCTTCACCCCCCCCCCAATGTTGTGCTGTGGACATTTATGTGCTTTTTGTGCAGAGGAGGTTTTTTTTGTTTCCCGTTCTCATGCTGTCCTCCCAGGAGCCCAGCATGAGTAGAGGTCTCTTTTTTTCCTCTTGTACTTTCCCATTGTAGTGTATATTTCAGTGTTTTTCTGTAACGCTACCGATTTCCGACTTGTATCCCCATGTGATGTCTGTGTTGTGTGTGTAAGGTCGGGGGGGGGGGGGGGGGGGGGGGGGGCCATTTCACAGCAGGGCAACGTGCATGTGGCGAATAAAGCCTTGATTGATTGATTGTCCTGTAACATAACAGGGGGTTCATAACAATTCAGGACAGTAACGATTACGTGTGTGGTGACGTCTTACTGTGTGCCCTGCTTGCTCTAACAGAGCTTTGACCTCTCTGACACCTCGGACCATGCTTGGAGACGGTTGCAAGTAGCCATCATTTTCCAAATAACCAATCCTAAGAGGTCTGGAGCTTCTGTATATCTGTAGATGAGGACAGAATTATTAGCCCACCAAAGAAAATTTCAGCTTTTTAAAAGTATTCCCAAGTGCTGTTAAGAAGAGCAAGGGATTGTTAACACGGTTTTTTCCAAGCATCTTAATTTTATTTTGGATGGTTACATTATTTTACTTTGGTCTTTGTTTAAACTCACAGATTTTCAATGGGATTACAGCCATGGCTTTGTGCAGGCCAGTCAATAACGTTCACTTAACAAGTGGGAGGCACATATGCAAACTGCTGTAATTCCTACACCGTTCACCTGATTTGGATCTAAATACCCTCAAATAAAAGCTGACAGTCTGCAGTTAAAGCACATCTTGTTCATTTCATTTGAAATCCATTGTGGTGGTGTATAGAGCCCAAAATGTTAGAATTGTGTCGATGTCCCAATATTTATGGACCTGACTGTATGCAGGGTCATAGCGAATGTTTTCTTTGAGATTACAATTCCAGGCTTGGTTAAGACATTCACTAGTGTCCTGGCTAAGGTCTTTAGACATATTTCTCACTAGTTTTCTTCCCAGAATCAATTAAATCTTTCAATTTTCACCTCTGCCAGGCTTGTTCTGTACTCTGTGGCTCTCTTTGAATTTCTTGATACTTCTGACTCCACATTGTGACACTTGGAAATGCTGTGATAACTTTGTATAACCATCTCATCCTTTGCAAGGATTAACAATTCTTTTTCTCAAGTTTAAAACTTTATTTATGTATTTATTTGCTTTTTTTTTTACATGATGCTTTCTCAACAGCTCAAACCCTTCCTGAGGTTTTTGTACTGTAAATTGGAAAATAGCCCTCAGTTTTAACTTGAAGAGCTTTGAACATTACAAATGCAATGACTTTTAAAAAGGTCAGCTTTTCCGGGGGTTATTATATTATTGGCCCAGGTTAATTTTGTTGTATTTCTGCTACAGTTCAAAGATTGTGTGTAAACAGAAATAGTGTATGTGTTCAAAAGAAAACTGGTATATTTAGAAATGGTGAAAATGTTGAAAATCGTTTGCTCTCATAAAAAAAAGCACTTGGAAATGTTATAGGAAGACTATTAACTTTGTCCTTTAGAACTTCGTCTTTTAGCATAGAGAGATGTGTTAAGAAAATTAACTTGATTAATTTCTAGTTTCTAACATCTATGAATGATCTGAAAATATATAGAAAATATGATCATCAACAGAGGACATGAATCCCACAGTACAGGACACACCTCCATATTAAAAGGTAATGGTGGAACAGTGGGGTCCAAAGAAAACATGTGGTCACAAAGAAGTGCCTGCATGCACAGAGCCAGGCTGTCCACATCTCTTGCCATGGGTCCAGGTGATGACGACACTAGTTTAGTAGCAAGCATAAAGCAAATGTTTTGAACAAAATGTTCCAGAAAATTTGTGTAATATTATTAGACACTGGTTATATATAATCTGCATTTACTTCATGTGCTGGTTTCTTACCTGACTTTTGTCCTCGACAAATTGAACGAAAACCCTGTAAACTAATCATTATCCAAAGGTGTTAACAAATAAAGAAACCTTAACTCATCAATTTACAATAATTTTCTATGACTAAAAAGGATCTACCTCAGTCGGTGAGCAGTTGGCTTGAAACCACAGATTCCACAGAATGAAGACGGAAGACGGATACTGCCACCTAGATCAGTGCCTATACCGAGCAGGGAGCCCCCTCCCCCAATGAGAGCCCCCTCCCCACCAGATGAACCACCAGGAGTCTTCTGGGGGTTATGAGGGTTCACAGTCTGCCCGTAGATAGGATTACTGCAGTCATAGCTAAAGGTGGACGCAGACAAACAAAGACAGGTTATGAGTCTTTACATAAAATACACACATGGAAGATGCAAATGGTACATGTATTGGTTCTTATATAGTGTGTTTCTACTCTATCAGGGGACTTAAAGCACTCTCCTCATTCACCCATGAGTACACAGAGTTGTTTTAAATTTGAATTCTTGATTAAAAAAATGTACCTCATGAGGGCTTGGGCCAAGTTGGTTTTCACAAAGGGAATAGCTCCTTGTTTCTTCAGGACTTGAACAAGCACACTGTCCTTTTCAGCGGGCTGGTCCAGGTTAATGATCACACCACAAGAATAGTCATGATCCTTGTGAAGTAAATTAAAGAACACAAGAGTGCATCAAAGACTACACAAATGCCATACCTTAATATTTTGAAAACCTGTAAGTGAAATTCAGAGATCATAAATAACATTATTATTAAGACCTTAATTTATACAGTATTCTCACTGAGATTGAGATCTCTTTCTAAAGAGGGACCTGCTTACAAAAAATGCCAAGAAATTGAGAAAGATAAAACAACACAGTAAACGTGATCACAAATTAACAAAGACATGTGTCTAAAACCTTTTTAAATTATCAAATGAAATCAAAGATTGTAACATCATAGTTTTTGTGTAGTTCATTTAATTCATAGGCAGCAAACCATTTAAAACCAGCTTTTCCAAGTTCTGTGGAAATAAGAACTAGAGTCAGTATTTATGTGTTGCTCATGATTTATAAAATTAACTGTTTTAATTCTAATACTTGGTAAAATGGTAAATGGCGCTTTACTTAGTCCCTAAGAACCCCGGAGTGCTTCACACTACATTCAGTCATCCACACACTGGTGATGGCAGCTACATTGTAACCACAGCCACCCTGGGGCGCACTGACAGAGGCGAGGCTGCCGGACACTGGCGCCACCGGGCCCTCTGACAACCACCAGTAGGCAAATATGGGTTAGTATCTTGCCCAAGGATATTGTGAAACTGCTTGCTCACTGGCTAAGTGAGCAATTTAGACCCACTCCTCCATGTCAGGTTTAGCTTTTTGCAACCAACTTGGCAATGGTGGAAAAGTTCATCTTGAGGTTGGACTCCAGAAAGCAATGGTTGGTGTCCTAGCTGCATTCGTCCATTATTATACTGCCTATAGCGTAACTGCCATTTGTTTGCACTACAAATACATTAATTTATTAAATTATTCTTACCTTAAATGCAATATTTTCTTTGATGCTAACTGGAACTCCGTACAAGAGACCATCCTTGTTGGAGCCAACAGTTGTCAGCTGGTCCAAACTCTCCAGCAAAATTTCAGTGCAGCAGTTCAGCTTTTGGTTTACAGCCAGAGTCTGTTGGAAAGGACACAAGCACAGACAGATTCAGGTGAACTTATTTACTTTAAAGGGATACTGATCTGTGTAAGCGCTCTGTAAAATATTAAACTCTCACTGGAAAATAAAATAGATTACTTAGTGTTTATGCTAGCTAAAATAAACTGGTGTATATATTGTATTTCGGTCAACCTTCAGATAAAAAGATCTGTGTTATGTTAGGCAGTGAACTCTTGTGTCATGCTGGATAATGAACCTTTTCCATGTAAGAGTAAAGCACATTGTCAGGGTTCAGTGAGCCGTCCTTCAGCTGCTGTGTCAGCTCAGACAGGGAGAGCTTCAGGATCAAAGCAGAGTCAGTCGTGGGAAGCTAGAAGACACAGACCCACACAGAATCATTATGTTATAAAAATTTATAAAGCTGTAAGAAAGAAAGAAAGAAAACCATATCAGTGTATAGATTCAGGACTCCTACTTCCTGTACTTCTGCACAATTGTAAAGTGTAGAAGTAAATTTAAATCTAATTTGATATACAAAGAGGTGTTTACAAAGGTTATAAAGCTAGTTATGTAGCTATTTGGTGGTTACGTGTTTTGATATTTACATGTTTACACGTTTGAATGTTTAGACATGCATGTTCAAACCAGTAATATGTGTTATATCTACCTAGTTGTTCTCCCTGTTCTGATCTGAGTTCAAGATTTCCTGGCTTCTGAGAGGCCAGTGAAGTATTCATGAGGGCGGTACACAGAAAGTGTGAGTTGTTGCGGTGTGGAGAGTAAAGAGGCTGCTAAAAAGTTATCCATCTCCATCTTGCTGTTCCTAATTATTCAGAGAGATTCCAAACCATCTAGTGAGCCCTCGCGTTACACAATCACCAGATTTCTACGGTGGTCCCTAGAGACAAAGCACGCACAAAATCCAAAACACTTACAAAAGTTTTGGATTTTGCAAGTGTTTTGGAGTTTGTGCGTGCTTCGTCTTTAGGGGCCACCACAGATCCAACAGAGCAACTTTAGGGTGAGGTGGAACAGGAGACGTGCAGCTGACAAACCGCGTGTGTGAAGTTATGTGTCAACTTGGGCCAACAAAACAAATCCAGAAGAGCAGCATAATATTAATGTGTTTTTAAGTTTTTTGACAACAAAAAGTGTCAGTAATTTGGAAATTAATAACTAAACCTCCGCTAGGCTTAAACTAAAAGCACATCATTTGTTTTGATTTCTATCTAAAGAAAAAGTTAAACATTTCAGTGTTTAAAGCTCTGAACTCTCACCGACTGTTTGTACCGGAGCACCGCCTGCTCTGCGCGCTGCAAGCTCTCATCTCTCCTGTTTCTGGCTCTCTTGATCTTTTCCTCCGCCTGTCGGAGGCTGTTGATCTTTTTCACCCACACAACCAGGTATCCCACAATGCAGGCAACACCAGTGAGCAGAGCCGCTGTCCAGTTGTCCATCTTCACTCTCTTAATAAACAGTTCAGTGTTCTGCGTGGCTTTCGTCTTTGCCCTGTGGCTGCAAAATGCAAAAATCCAAGTGGACCTAACACACAGCTTTTTAAACACGACAGGCTATCTTGTTTTTGTCACGGGAGTGGAACGGACTCAGGCGCAGACTGAGGTAGCACAGTTCAACGACACTTTATTAATCACACTGGTGCACTATATACACGTGAAGGGGGGGGAAACACCAGGGTCCCGGGGATCACTTGGCTGGGGAGACACACTTCTTCGCACTCGCTCTGCTCCTCGTCCAAACAGTCTCCACACAAGCAGCTCAGCTCACTCTCCTACTCACGGGGTCCAGGGGTCACAAAAGGGCTGATCCAGGTAAACCTGTTTACACAGACGAGGGTAAGTCGAAGGCAAACACGGGAACAGTAGAATCGCAAGGAAGCCAGGCAATACTAACGAGAGTTACTCAATATTCCAGCGACGAACAGCTCAGAGCCCCAGCCTTAAGAGCCAGAGAACTGCAATCCGCTCGAGATCAGCTGCAGGTGCGTGGGCCAAGGGCAGGAGCCCAATCAGAGCTCCGCCCAGGCAGACAGGTAGGAGAGACAGCGTGAGAGAAAAACAACAAACACTTGTGGCCACACTGGGCTGGCCGGGGAGGCACAGGGACCATGACAGTTTTAGCTGTGGGCGTGTTGTGCATGTACCGTGCCTTAATTTAGGGGTGGACAGTTAATTTACCCGACGCACCTCGGGGCCAATTGAAGCACCGCTGCGCACTGTACCATACACGCACCATTCTAGCCCATTCGTTCATTTTCATTGCCGACACTGTAATACCCAATCAAATCTCTTAATGACACTTGGGCCTCTCCTACCTTCGCTGTGACTTATTGAAGAGTTTAGTGTGAAAACTTTCAGCTGAAAGGCTAAGACAGAAAAAGAAAATGAAAGTAAAAATGAATTCAGCGCAATGTGTGACATTAAAAGACATATTAGCTGTGGCACCAGCCAATGCCTCGCAGGCGTGTATATATACACGTGTGTGTGTGTGTTTGTTTACATGTGTACATAACATGATACCTATCAGTAGAGAAGTGCCACAGGCAAATACTAAAAAGGTAAAAGGTAAAAAAAGAGAGTCATTTATTGCCTTTATAACATATTTTCATTCATAATACTTTGTTGAAACATATTCTGTGGGGTAAATATCATAGTATGTTAATTATTTAAAAAAATGAACACCAGCTACCTTGACCTCAAAAACACATTTTCAGAAGATTGGTATTATTATCTTGCTTCTCATTAAACAGTGACAGCTCATTGCCACTGATTAACTAAAATACACACGTACAAACACACACACAGGGCCATGCAGAGAGGTTTAAAGGGGCGGGTGCTCAAAGTTAAAATGGGGCTCATTGAACCAGGCTGAATAACAACAACACACATTCATCAAGAATCTAATATGGGCAACAAGGCAAAGCAAACGTAGCCAATGTTTTACCTGATGGGTACAATGTTGCTGTTGAGGGGCTGCTGCTGATAGTGCTGGAGGGCAGGGCTGTGTTGATCTGAGACTGTAGACATTAAAAAGTCCATAGGAGAGATGGTAGCTGATTAAACAAGTGTCATGAGATAATAACAAAATGCAAAGATTGGTGACAGCGCTTGGCAACAAAAAACTGTGAGAAATAATTTAGGCTCTGCCTGTGAATCACTCTTTGCTTCTCTTCTTCCTTCCTTCCCATCATTTCATATATCACTCTCCACTTGCTGTCTATCTGAGAACAAGGCACAACTTGCTATTGCAATAAACTATAATCTAATTATCCACACCTAACAACTCTTGCACTTAATCTATAATAAAATGATGACAGAAAAATGTTATAGCCCTGCCTTTAGTAGCCTCACACAGCTCCTACTGTTTCCTCCTCATGTCCTTACCAGCCATGTCTGGACAATGTTATATCATGAGTAATATTTTTTTAAAAAATCCATCTAAATAAAACACACATGCACGCACACACAGTGACATTTTAGACCTTCTTCAGAATACTGTATATACTATGGGCATCATGGTGCTGATCCAGAATCCTTACATTATTATTTATTACTAGAGCTACAATAATAAAGCAAAGAGGAGGGGGAAGTAATAAATATGAAATAATGTATTTATGATGATTCCATTTGTTTCACTATCCACTCTGTGCAGGGGCAAAGCTTATTACATGTTTAAACTGTAGAGATACAATCATTTTACTGCTGTAAAATCCAACTTTTGTCTTATTTAAAATATAAATCTAATATAATCTGCTTCTTAATGTATGTTCTTTAAATTACAGCGTGTGTTTTTTTAATATATTATAATTATAATTATTATTATGTGGACATGCATATTAGATCGTTTTTTAGTGAAATATAATCCCTCCAGAAAGGCAGGAAAAGCCCGGAAACTTACTTTAAAACTAAATATGTTCCCTAAAACGGTGACAGAGCTACAGACCCATGACAGCCTTACACAGGTAGCCAGCAGCTATGACCAGCACTACCTGTGCAGTTAATAAAAGCACAGGTAATGTTTGTCGCGCTGTTGCACACACAGCACGCTCGTTTGTTTCAGTTCGTCAGTTGCAACAAGACAGCTTACCAACGTGTACGTAATAAGCTAATACTCCTGTGTGCTACACACTACAGTGTACGCTGTGCACCTACTTACTGGTTTTGTCGCATCAGTCTGTGTCTCTGAGTTAACTTGTGTTTCTCCTACAGCTCCGGACCGCAAAAAATGCGCGTGCTCTTTGTGAGCTCGTTCCCGGCTCGTAACCAGCGCGTTCTGCCGACAAGGGCGATCATTGGTTAAATGTGATCATGTGACTGATGCAAGCCAGATCCTTTTATTTAGCAAAACTGTGATTAATAGTTAAATATCATTGTTGAAGGGCACAGACAGGACTCCGCACTCACACACACATTAAAAAATAATAATTTTTTAAAAAAAATAGTTGCCTCAACAAAAGGGCACTTTGGGCATCCATCAGGAAAGGGGCGGGTGCTCAAGCCCCTCTAGCCCCCCCTCTGCACGTGCCTGGTTTGTGGTAACTTACGTTTTAACATTTTTCTTGCATACAAATTAAATGCAACTAAATCCCATTAAATTTTTATCACTGTTGACTTAAAAAATTTCTAGTCCAACAACACAATAAACAATATAAAAAGTGTATGTAAATATGAATATAAAATAATAATGAAAAACACTTCTTGTAAAGCGTTAAATCAGCGTAACGATTATCTTTAAATGCAAAAAATTGATCAGCCAACATACTGGAAACTGTTCTCCTGAACAATTAACCGCCACTACTGTAGCTGGTGTTATTTAATGTTTTAAATGTTTTCAAATCAACATTTCATATTTTTTATTTTATATATGTATCTGTTACACAATTTAAAACTTTAATAATCTCACAATGAATCAAAGCCTCGGATGTAATCCTTTTGAAACTACATTTAAGCGTCCCATAACTTTGTATTGCAATTTACATTAATGATATTGGCTGTTGTAAAGGTCCAGTTTTGTTTATTGATCTAAGCCTGAGCAGCTACGCGTAGTTTCCAGTAGAGGGCTCTGTCGCTTAGTTAGCAGCAAGTTGCACTTCCAGCTTGTATTTGATTGCTTAGTTGATATTTTATTGTATTTTCTGCTTTGTTTGAGTTCATATTTGTAATAAGCGTCTAAGAAAATGTACTTTGTGTTTTTGTTTAGTTTTCACAGTGCATTGGCGCACCTCAGCACTGTTAGATTCTGAATGAATCTCAATGTAAAAATTAATGCACCCATCGAGGCTCTCTCTATTTCTTCTTTGGTCCGGGGGACTGCTACAGTGAAAACTCGGTCGCTGAGTGAAGACTACTTGCTAGCTGCCATGCCAGATGAGTGCAGCCCGTGCCTGTCGAGCTGGGTCCGTGTGTCAGCTGTGAGAAATTTCTACACCAGTCGACATCATCATTGCTTCATCGCCTACCTCCACTTTGAACTCTGATGGTCACTTTACAAAGGTGCAGGTGTTATGCCCATTAAGGACTTTGCTGATAACAAAGTTAAAATGTCTGCACACTAATTCAGAGTAACTTGCCTTAAATATTTTGTGGTTTACAGCCTTAAAGGTATACTGTATTGCACTAAGTAATTACAATCTTTAAATTGTATTGGTTTATTCTTCTTGAAAGTAACGTTATGGTATATCAGCAGGATTTACAGTTACATTTTGTCCAATATGTGGGTGCTAATCTGTTTATTTATGTGATGTAAACGTTTGATGTGAGCATTGTTTCCAAAAAGTTAAAGTAAGTCCAGACGTTATCACATAGAGCAACATACACATTACAGTAACAAAATGTTGAACCCTGCTGAAGAAGCCGACGACTCAGAGCAACAAAGAGTGAGAACCAGCAATCGGGAAAGGCATTTAACTGAAAAAGGTAAAGAAATGCAGGAATATGAGGCAAAGAAAAATGAGAAGGCATTTAACAAGGTTTATGACACTTGGAAGAAGGCAGCTAAAGAAATCAGAACAAAGCTGAAAACTTTCTGCTCACCTAAAGAACTAAATAATATCAGTCATGACATAAGAGACAAGCACGCTGTAGTACAACAGCATTATGAACCCATTCGCCGCAGCCAATCCATGACGCCAGACATTGTTAAGCGAATGGATGCTTGTGCAGTGCTTACAACTGACATTTGGGAAGTTATTGCTAAACGACAGGAAAATATCAATCAGCTCTTTAATGATCGACTTTAAAAGGAAAGAGTACCGACATTTAGACCTCACAATACTACTCCAGAACAAGAAGAACTTAGCTTAGTTCAAGCCCTTGCCAGCGCTCTTACCCTAAACAGGCTTCCTGTACATGAGCCCACCATCTTTAGTGGCGACCCCCTAACGTTTATGGATTGGAAGGTATCCTTTATGGCACTAATTGGTGACAAACCTCTACCTGTGTGTGAGAAAATGTTGTATCTAAAGAGCTATCTTGCAGGTGAAGCACGAAAGGCAGTAGAGGGATATTTCTTCCCCAACAGTGAGCAGGCATACGCAGGCATTTGGAGCGTTCTAGAGGAAAGGTATGGCAGCCTATTCGTTATCCAAAGAGCCTTTAGGGCTAAACTCACAAAATGGCCTAAAATAGCTGCCAATGATCCTATAGCACTGAGGGAGTTTGCAGATTTTCTCCAAAGCTGTGCAGAGGCTATCCCCCAAGTCAAAGGCCTAGATATCCTTATTGATTGTGAGAAAAATCACAAGCTTCTAAGAAAACTGCCTAAGTGGATAGTACAGAGATGGAGCCACATTGTAGTGGAGGAGCTAGACAAAAGCCAAGACTACCCCAACTTCGCTCGCTTTACAAAGTTCATACAAAACGAAGCTAAAGTAGTTTGCAATCCTGTTGCCTCACCATTCCTAATGAACGAAAGGGCATCAGAAGAGCGGCACGTTAAAAGAGCGAAGGCACTCAGTACTACCATTCAACCAAAGTCTCCACCAATCCCAGTATCCACTTCTAGACCTAAACCCCCATGTTAGTTTTGCAAAGAAGAATCGCATGGCATAGCTAAGTGTCCTGCTTTTGCAGCGAAAACTAGTGATGACAAGAAAGTTTTCATTCAGGAAAATCCTCTCTGCTTTGGATGTTTGAGAAGGGGTCATGTAACCAAAGAATGCAGAGGACGTCACTCCTGTAGTAAGTGTGGCCGGCGTCACCCCACCTGTCTACACACAAAAAGAGCGAATGAACCTAAAGAAAGGAAAACTGAGGATTCTAAATCCCCAGATGAAGGTGCAAACAAGGAAGTGCATAATGTTATGACTCATGTACTAACAAGCAAAACATCTTCCACATCCAGCATAGTACCAGTATTTGTGTCAGTTGCATCTGAGCCTGAGAAAGAAATACTTACATATGCCCTGCTTGACACCCAGAGTGACTCATCCTTTATTTTAGAGGATTTGGCCTCAGAACTAAATGTAAATGCCCAACCAGTGCAGTTAAAGCTTAGCACCATGACTTCCGTCGACACAGTTGTTGCAAGTAAACTTGCCAACAACAGGTGCGTGGGTTTGACTCTGAGACTTGTGTCCGAATAGAACAAGCCTACTCTCGTGACTTTAACCCAGTTGACACGTCTCATATCCCTACCAATGAAACTGCATTTCAGTGGTCACACCTTGAAGGCTTAGCTAACAAGTTACAGCCATTGCAGAACTGTGAAGTAGGTCTATTGATTGGTTATGACTGCCCATCAGCACTAGCCCCCCTAGAGATTGGTAAGTTAAATGTGTTTGTAAGCTACTCCGTAATTACCATCCTTAGCTAGCTCCTGAGACCTAGCTAGCTAAAATGAGCACTCGGCTGTCAGGGTTCGTTTAGCTAACCCATGCAGGTGAATGAATTTACCCTGACTAAAGAAATCAAGAGAAACGCTCCGGGCTGCTCAGTCACTAATTACTGTTACTGTACTTTTATTACAAGTATTATACTTTATAAACAACAGGCTGCACCCTCCTGCAGCTCCTGTGCAGAGCTGAATATTAAATATGTGCAAACAACAGCATGTTTTCAGTCTCTTGCCACATCTGTAAAGACAGTAACATTTTTTTTTTAAAGCTTGTACTTCAGTAACTCCTCATTAATCAGGAACTATGGATTAAAGTACTGTAGTGTACTGTAATACTGAAAAAAATGCAAGGGAAGAACTTCAGATCCTGAGTGTGTGAGGACAGAAGAATCAGCTTTATTTCAATTTTGAGGGATAAAATTTATATTTGAGTTTGATGGGGTCTTTCTGTGTGGAGTTTGCATGTTCTCCCCGTGTTTGCGTGGGTTCCCTCCGGGTACTCCGGCTTCCTCCTCCCACCGTCCAAAGACATGCAGCTTGTGGGGATAGGTTAATTGGATAATCCAAATTACCACTAGGTGTGAATGTGCGAGTGAATGTGAGTGCGAATGGTTGTCTGTCCCTGTGTGTTGGCCCTGCGACAGACTGTCGACCTGTCCAGGGTGTACCCCGCCTCTCGCCCTATGACAGCTGGGATAGGCTCCAGCGCCCCCCGCGACCCTGAAAAGGATAAGCGGAAGCGAATGTATGGATGGATGGATGGTTCTGTTGTCTTTGTGATTACAGGAGCTGCCCTCAGATTCAGACCTCAGCACCACCCAGTGACAGCAGACAGATCATCCAACATGTTCATATGTTAACTGCAAAATTAACTGATGAAAATAGTACAAAGGTTAATGAAAGATGCAGCTGTTTCATTGATAAAGTTAAAGACAAAAAACCAAAAGGATTAATCACCCATGTAACTGTGTCACTATATATCAGCATTAACAGGACCTCAATTTGGTGTTTCAGAGAGCTGCTGATCTCAGACCTGCACAGCTTCCGTTTTAAACACTTGATGTACTCAGCTGCATGAAGAGCATATGAGATTTTGTCTAACACAATTTAATAAAACCTGATGAAGGTCAAAGGTCATCACTTCTATGTTGAACTACAAACTTGTCATCTGGAATTCTTTCACAGTTTTTTGCAGATAGTGTTATTTACCATACAGTAATTCAGAGTTATTCATACCAGAGTAACCAGAGAGGATCATATATTTTTAAATATATAACTTTCTACAGGACTGAATATATTATGTTTATGTAAAAGTCCGGAGCCTCTGGGGAGTATCAGAGTATTTATAACATTACACAAAGCAAAGGTCACCATCACAGTTTTCATGAAATGCTGGGTTTATTCATCACCTGGGGCGGGCCTAGGGGTGCTGAAGATTTCCCTGTCAGGGAGCTGCTGGTGAAGATCATGAGTTCTGCTTGATCAATGCGATGAGCTTCAGTCTTCCTGTTGTTTCTTAAATGATGCCTCTTTCAGTGGGTCAACAGAACTTCTGGCATAGGACAGCTGTGATGAAAGAAAGGGAAGAAGTTTCTCCAAACCTCTGGACCCAGGAAACTCAGCTTGGTCCTGATGGTCTCCCTCACTAGTTTCTCTCCAGGGTGAATGTAGTTGTTGATATAATATGGATTATTATAGGGCTGCTCGATTATGGCAAAAATGATACTCACGATTATTTTCACTGAAATTGAGATCTAGATTATTTGATGATATTTATTCAACCCTTTAACACCTACCATAGAACCAAGTCCGCCAGAGCTTATAGTATTTTTTTTTACATGTTGTAGTGCCATTTGTGGGAGCATTTCAAGTTGCTATACATCAATACAACTGTTATAGCCCATATTTTAATAATATGTATGCATTAAGTCCATAGTAACTACATTAATTGCAAAAAAGTGCAATAAACTACAAAAAAATTGAAAATCGTTTTTGTTTGTTTTTTTACATATATTTCGACTTGGAGAAATTTAAGAGGCTTATCCCTTAAAACAAAATACAAATACAAATACAAAAAAGTTGCAAAAAATAGTTTACAACAACAGGAAATTTATTTTGAGTGTCTTCATAGTTTTATTTTGGAGATACAGCAATTTTTATATGTTGCAGGAAAATGAAAACCAATCCTATGATGCAAATTTGCAAAGAAAACAGCATGTGCATCAAAATAAACTATTTCCAGCAGTGCAATTCGAGTTCTAAGCATCCCAGAAACTATTCAGAAAAGTCAAACATGACTTATAAAAACACCAGTATAGGCTTTTAAGGCCTATAAGTAAAAAACTACGTTTTCCGCGAAAATGACGTCACGTCCGGTTTCGGGCAGGAAATGGCGGACATGACGTCTTGTTCAAAGTGGGAAGTATTACGATCAGCTGATCGGATCGGCAAAGCGTGTTTCTGGATTATTATGTTTTTGTTCCTGCAAGCACTTTTTATGCAATTTTTGCAAAGCTTTATGTGGAAGGAAACCGGGACCTAGGACAAGCTGATGGCATAAGATGTAAGTACAACTCCTCTGGTTTCATATATGCAAAAAAATTAAATTGCGCTAGCTTACATGGTTCAGGTTCTACAGGGATTTAAAAATAGTTACACAAAACGGAGCGTGCTGCTCTGACCGGCTTTAAAAGGTTAACAATAACAATGTATTGAATGACTTTAAAAAATAATATAAAATAGTGTAAAAATACTGATAACAGTGCAAATGTTTGCAATATAAGAAATAAATGAAAAATGTAAACATCTATGTTTAGTGAACTTTGCAGTGTTGCTCTGTGGTGCAGCTACGACACCGTAGCAAAGTTTACACACTATGTCTACTTGATACACGTCTGACTCCGCGAACCCATAATGTTTCCACACCACTGAAGTTTTTTGGGTTTTTTTACCTCTTTTTTCAACCAACGGCAGTCACTCTCCTCTCCAAATAACTTCTGCTTAGCTTTCCGAGCTTCCCTCGGGTCCTCTTAATTGTTGTGACGCGTGTTCGAAATGCAGAGAGGTGCGCTCGATTTGCCACACGGAGCAGCGCAAGAGTAAAGCATGAGGGAGGGGCTAATAATCATCTCAGTCATTTTTAATGATCGTTGAAAGCCCAAATCGTAATCGTGATTAAAATTCGATTAATTGAGCAGCCCTAGATTATTATTAAATGAAAAGAACAAATCACACTACACTACTGAAACCTCATGCTGCTGTTTTTAAAGTCTCCATGTTACCAGGTTGTAGAGGGCTCTGAAGATTTAAACAGTTTTAGATCCATTACACTCACAGTCTTATGTTAAAATCTCAAAGGACAGCATATATTTTTAATATTAACAGTAACTCTGGGCCTCTGTGGAGTGTGCAGCTGATCTCATCGCTGTCTAAAAATGGATTAAAAAAAAACATAAGAAGTGCTGAATCCTTCAATAATACAAACTATTAGAGTAACAGGTGTGTAGCATCGCTAACTAGCTAGAAACAAGCCTCCAACACAGTGCGTATGCTAGCGGCTAATCTAGCAAACGAATTAACAACAGCGATTTTAGAACTATAAGATGATAAGCTGTGTGTCTTTTTTATAACAGTGACGTGGTTGTATTTACCTTAATTGACCGTCATTTTTGCGGAAAATGTAGTTTTTTACTTGTAGGCCTTAAAAGCCTATACTGGTGTTTGTCATGTTTGACTTTATGCTTTTCTGAATAGTTTCTGGAACTCAAATTGCACTGCTTTAAATAGTTTATTTTGATGCACATGCTGTTTTCTTTGCAAATTTGCATCATAGGATCGATTTTCATTTTTTCTGCAGTATATAAAAATTGGTGTATCTCAAAAATAAAACTATGAAGACACTCAAAATAAATTTCCTGTGGTTGTAAACAATTTTTTGGAACTTTTTTGTATTTAAAGTTTTGAGGGCTAAACCTCTTAAATTTCTCTAATTAGAAATATATGTAAAAAAAAAAAAAGATTTTCTGTAGTTTATTGCACTTTTTTGCAATTTATGTGGTTACTATGGATTTAATGCATAAATATTATTAAAATTTGGGCTATAGCAGTTGTATTAATGTATAGCAACTTGAAATGCTCCCAAAAATGGCACTACAGCATGTAAAAATATAAACTAAGCTCTGGCGGACTTGGTTCTATGGTAGGTCATAAAGGGTTAATAACTAACCTCGTATTGTGGATGAATAATCTCAGTTGTTCTCCTGACTGAAGTTTTCCCCGTGTATAGCATCCTGCTATGCGATTGCATTTGTCCCTCACCACCAGAATCCGTCACGCTAACTTTTATCGAGTGGAAAAAAAGTTGGCGTTCATCCTCCAGCTTCACTGTGCTAATGTTATGCTAACATAGCTGTGTCGCTAGCAATCACATAGCACGACATTATATACCAGGTAGTCCAACTTAAGTAACCCTGCAAATGCCACTGTTGTTTAGTTTTCTGTCTTCATTTATGTCGGAAGTGGTAGCAGAGCTGTACGTTTTAATTAGTTTCCAAAATCTCTCGGTCAGAACATGGTATGTCATGTTTATGTGTAAACTAGCAAGCTAACTTCCTGTTAACTTGTAACTCCATTAAATTTAATAACTTCTGTTTTCATGGATGCCTGGATGTTAAACGTAATTGTTACACCTGGTAAAGCAGCAACGCTGATCATTTTATTAAAGATGAAAGAATTTAGACCGTTTTTAACTCTCAGTGTTCGTTTGACTTTGGGACCCGAAGCGGACGGAGTTTTGGACCCAAATTACTCCGCGAAGCTCTCACCACAGCAGCCGTAATGCTCTGACAATCCATCAAGCAGGGCGGCTTACCAAAGTTGTACTAAAACATTTTTTAACAGATTTCTGCACGCCAAAATCGGTTTGAGGTCAGTAAGCACAACCAGAATTCATACATAAGGCACACTCTCGATTTTTGAGATAATTAAAGGATTTTAAGTGTGCCTTATAGTGTGGAAAATACGTTATACAGAAGAAAAGAATATATCGCGATATATATCGTTACCGCACGTGCTTCAAATTATACCGGGATATGGATTTTAGGCCATATCGCCCAGCCCTATGTCCAGACATGCGCAACTATCTGAGATTTCTGTGATGGCAGGATGGACAATTAGATACAGAACCCAGAGAATACAGAATGGCTGTACATCTATTCGGTGCCAGTTCTTCCCCTGGATGTGCTAATTTCGGTCTGAAATACTTAGCACAACAGCACAGAGCAGACTATCCTAAGGCCTCAGAGTTTGTTGAAATGAACTTTTATGTAGACGATGGTCTAACTAGTGTCCCATCAGTTATAGAGGCACAAGAACTCATCACCGAAACATAAGCACTTTGTAGACTTGGCGGTCTGCATCTGCACAAGTTCAACTCAAAACTAAAGCGATGCAATTCACAGCTGGAACCCTCAGACAGAGCAGACACCACAGAACCGCTCGATCTCAAATCTGACACAACAGCTGAAGGACATGTGCTCGGCATCCAGTGGTTAATCAAAAATGACACTTTCAATTTCAAAATAAACACTAAGGACCAGCCTCCTACTCGCCAGAGCATACTGTCAGTGATCTCATCCCTGTACGACCCACCAGGGTTTGTAGCTCCCTTCACCTTAAGAGGCAAAGGTATCCTACAGAAACTGTGTCACAGAGACACTGAATGGGATGACCCCCTTCCTGACAACTTGCGTTCACGGTGGGAGGACTGGAAAGATGGTTTGGAAAGACTAAAATCGGTTGCAGTGCCTAGATGTTACCACCCACCAGAACTAACAGACATTGTAACGGTGGAACTGCACCACCTTTGTGATACTAGTGATTTAGGATATGGTGCATGCTCCTATATTAAGTACCTCAGCAATGAGAAGGTCCACTGTAGTCTTGTTATGGCTAAGGCAAGAGTCGCACCTACCAAGGTCACAAGTATCCCTCGATTAGAACTCTCAGCCGCAGTCATATCAGCCAGAATGAGCAGCATGCTAAAAGCAGAGCTTCAGATGTGCATTAATGAAGAGTTCTTTTGGACTGACTCCCAAGTAGTCTTAGCCTATATTAACAATGAGTCACGACGGTTCCAAGTCTATGTTGCTAACCGTGTCCAGTTAATTAGACAAACTACAGATCCCAAACAGTGGCACTACATTGACACCAGCTCAGAATCCTGCAGATTACGCCTGTAGAGGGCTCAGTGCATCAGAGATCATGTCAACATGTTGGTTGTCTGGTCCAAAGTTTCTGTGGGAACATGACATTTCATATGCACCCAGCCCGTCAGCTGTGTTGTTAGTAGGGGATCCAGACGTCAAAGCACTCAAAGCTCTCACAACTCAAACAAGTGAACAAGACAATATCCTCAGCCATTTGTCAAGGCTTTCAAGCTGGTCAATGCTCCTTAAAATGGTTGCAAGGATAAAAAAGACTGAGATCCAGCAAAGCTTAGTATGGCAATTTTGTAACAGTAGACGAACGGAAAACAGCTGCCGACACAATAATAAAATAATAAAAAAGCTTCTTCAGCAGCAGGCCTTTTCTCGAGAGATGGAAGTGTTGAAGGTGGGAAATAACCTTCTGAGTTCAAGTCCCCTCTTTAGAGTAGATCCAGTACTAGATCAAGGACTTCTCCGTATTGGAGGAAGACTTAAGAAGTCAACACTCTGTCAGGGACTTAAACACCCCATCATCCTCCCAAAAGACCATCACATTTCAAAGTTGATCATTGCTCTTTTTCATGCACAGATTTGTCATCAAGGTAGAAGCCAAACTCTCATGGAAATCAGATCAAACGGATTTTGGGTGATTGGTGGGAGCAAGGAAGTTGCAAAACTTATAAGCAAATGTGTTCAATGTGGAAAACCAAGACGTTCACCAGAAGAACAACGCATGTCTGAACTTCCAAAGGAACGAGTTGAAATCTCAGATCCTTTCATGCATTGTGGAATGGACTGTTTCGGACCATTTGTCACAAAACAAGGTCGCAAAGAGCATAAAAGATACAGACTCCTCTTTACATGTCTTTCCTCACGTGCAGTCCAAATTGAGATGCTTGAGGATCTTTCTACTGACTCTTTCATCAACGCTCTGAGATGTTTCATCAGCTTAAGAGGAGCTGTTTGTAAGTTGTACAGTGACCAGGGTACAAACTTTATTGGAGCCAAAAATGAGCTCAAAGAGTCTCTTAAACAATATGACACAGATGCCTTAGAAGCATTCCTTGCCAATAAACAGTGTTAGTTTGTCTTCAGTGCCCCATCTGCTAGCCACGCCGGAGGTGTGTGGGAACGACAGATTCGAACCATCCACAATGTTTTCAATGCCACCATTGCTCAATGCCAAGGCAGGCTGGATGACAGCTCTCTAAGAACTCTATTCTATGAGGCGATGTTTATCGTTAATGGCCGACCACTGAGCGTCGATGGAATCAATGATCCTAAATCTCCTGAACCTCTAACTCCAAATCACCTGATAGTGATGAAATCAAAGGTTGCACTGCCTTCACCATGAAAGTTCGCGAAAGAAGACTTATATGCAAGTTAACGGTGGCACAGAGTCCAGTATCTCACTGAGCAGTTTTGGAGTAGATGGAAAAGTGGCACGTACCACATCGAAATCTTAAAGTCAATGACATAGTCATTATCAAAGAAGAGATGCTTCACAGAAATCAGTGGCAACTGGCTCGAGTGGTTGAAGCATCAGAAGAAGATGATGGTTTGGTCCACACAGTCAAGCTTCAAGTTGGTGATCGAAGCTTAACAAAGAAGCAGGGAACAGCACACAAACCTCACATAGTTGAGCGACCTGTTCAAAAGCTTGTAGTTCTATTAGAAAATAACTAATTGATGTTTCAATCAATACTGTCACACCAGGCGTATTTTAGCGAAGGTTTATTGATGATGTATTTGAAATTGTGTTGTTCTTGTAGTAATGTGCATATGTTAAAGCTGGAAATCATGTATAGAATGTTGTTTATAATACATGATTTGGTGGGAGCGTAAAGGTCCAGTTTTGTTTATTGATCTAAGCCTGAGCAGCTACACGTAGTTTCCAGTACAGGGCTCTGTTGCTTAGTTAGCGGCAAGCTGCACTTCCAGCTCAGACCAGTTTTTGTGGTAATGTAAAAATTACTGCACCCATCAAGGCTCTCTCTATTTCTTCCTTGGTCCGGGGGACTGCTACAGCTGTTGAAGCTGAAGGTTTCCCGAAGAAATTTTTCTGCTGTTTTCTGACCAGCACATGGATTGTTCCCAAGATTGTTTGTGTCTCGGCATTTCCTGCTTCCTGTTGATGTCTGCTTAGTGCCCGTGGTCGGCTTTGATGACCCCCACCGTGAAACCTGAGGCCGCTGCGTCGGATTTCTCGACTTGCTGAAGCCCGTGCTCCAGCTCCAGCTCCTGCCAGGATTGGCCTGGTGAGTGACAGATCGCTTTTGAATGACACTTTTGATCTTCGGGACTTTTTCGGTTCCCGTTATCTGGATTTCCTGTGTGTGACTGAGACGTAGCTGAGTGGTGGCGAGTCCAGTGCTCTGTCTGAACTTCTACCAGTGGATTGCTGCTATTTTAACTCGCCACGGACGTCAGGCGGAGGTGGAGGCACAGCGGCTATTTACAAAAAGGATGACAAATGTAAGCAGTGTTTTCTGAAGCCTTCATTCTCCAGCTTCGAACTTACCTCGCTTGAGGTGAGTCACACAAAACCGGTTTTCTGCGCCTCATCTATCGCCTCCCGAAATACAACAAGAACTTCATAAACGACTTCTCTGATTTTCCAGCTGGGATTATGCCCAACTATGATCATGTTCTTTGATCATTTATTTATGATCAAATTAAAAAATATTTTCCCAAAAGTTTACATAATGAATGAAATACGACACAAAAGCAAATGTACTATGTACTAACTCATATCACCATCAATGAAAATAAGTTGGGGGTTTCTTATTATTATTTTACAATAATTTCAGTTCAAAGTAATTCAGTGAGTGCTGTCAGGGAACATGTTAACTATCAGAAAGGAGCAGTTAACAGGAAATTAGCCCACTTTAAAGTCCAGAAAGAGTAATTTATCATTTTTATAATATAATTCCATCCAAAATACTTTGAAACATATGCTGTTGGGTAAATATCATGGTATGCTAACTATATTTAAAAAATAAACTGGGTTGCACCAGCTACCTTGACCTCAAAACTTTTTTCTGAAGATTAGTATCTATAAGTTGCTGCACATTCAGGACATAGATGTTGCAACACAGATTGCTCATTGCCATTCATTAACTAAAATACACACACACACACACACACACACACACACACACACACTTTCTGTTTTATATGCTAGTGAGCTTATTTTTTAAACATTAGCTGTGAAGCAATTTAAACACACATGACTTTAGCCTGTACAAATACAACTGACTTGACTTTAGTAAAATACATAAAACGAATGTTACAGACAGCTTAGAGCAAAGAGATATAGGTGTGTTTTGTGCAGATTATTTTCGATACCTATCGTTTAATGTTAATTTTCAACATTTTTAAACTTGTGCTAGCACCGTCTCTTTGCCTAATATTGACATGCTTCCAGTTTTCAGGCTTTTAGTGCCTTTTCATGCTTTATTACATGAAATGGATGGTGTTAGGGAGAAATATTTTCATGTATGTTTTTTTTTTTTTTTTTTTTTGTCTGTCCTGTTTGGCTCTTTTGCCATCAGAATTGTTGTCTAAAGGCAAAGAAAGATGCCCAACGGATTTACTTTACCAAATTGACCATTTTGCAGGGATAAAGGAAAGTGGAATCAGCCATTCCACAACTTGTTGCCAAAAGATGTAAATAGTTCAGGGCCTGTGTGTGTATATGAACAACACAGTTTCATACAGGAGAAACCTTCTTGGCTCTGGGTGTGATAACAGTGTTCTCTGCAATAAGAAAGAGAGACTTTACTGTGTCGGTTAAAGCTGATATCAGCATGACAATAAAACATCCCTGATAACAACTGAGGTAAGGTGTTTTCTCACACGGGGCACTCTGTCAAGTGAGATCTCTCACTGTAAGCCAATGACTTTTGCCACGTGGAAAGACTATCAGGAGAACAAATCAGAGAGTGCCAAGTCTTAACCACGGCTCTTTCCCTGTGTCATTCTTTCAACCAATCAGACAGATGCACATTCTCATGTAAATCTTTCTATAACTGCTAAGATAGTTTACTCTTTTGGAAGTTGACTGCTTGCAGACTGTAGTTTTCTGAACAGAAGAGATCCATGTATGTGCTGATTTTTGATCATCCAATGCTTTAATAAATACACCAAAAGATGAAGCGTTTTGACTGCAGGTTCCTAAAAGTGGATAAATGATCATGATAACAATGGTGATAGCAAGACAATATAAAAGACTTTAAAATATAAGAACAAAAAAACATAAATGCATAATTTTGCCAGTTAATTTTTATTTAACCTTTAGCAAACAGCCAAAAAAACCCAGAAAGTGCCCAGATTAAGCTTGTAGTGCAGAGAATATTCCATTTATGACACCATTAGCTCATTATTACAGGAAATACTCAAGTTAACATGTTTCCTCTGAAGTCTGCAGCCTCTCCTGTGAGACTGACAAAGAAAGCAGCTTTACTTCTTGCTTTCTTTGACCAGTTGTTCCACTTCCTTCATGAAGTGCAGGCAGAGCTCATCCTGCCACGGCAGAGCAACACACTGAACCGCCACAGGTAGACCCTCGCCACCAGTCACTGCCTGAACACAAAAACACACTCCTGTCACTCAATGCTCAGCAGCTGAACGCACCACAGTCTCCTTCATCCACCTACTGTAATAAAAAGAAACTCTATAAATATTGGAGCCGCAATAGACTGATCTGGTTCAGTTCTTGGTTCTGTGTAAAGTCATGTTAAGTACATAGAATTGAAGTGAATGTCCAGAGTAATACATCACATTTTTAAATAACATTCCACAGAAAAAAAATTGCATTTCTTAATTTAGTTATTACAAGATAAAACTGATACTAAGGGAAAAATTAGATTCAAGCAAGTAATGTTTATTATTACTTCAACATGCACAGATGAGTAATAGGGAACATCAAACGATGAGCTCTACATAGCCCGAGACAGATGTGCTACAGCAGCTGATTGAAACCACATTAAAGTACACTGACGCACATTCACAAGTATACAAAAAATAAATGTATCTGTATTTTAGACTTTACATCAGGGGCTCCTGACTTGTTGTTGCTGCATGAAAAGCTAGCCTGACACTGAGTCTATGACACCAGATTTACTAAACAGGGCAAAAGAGCACAATCCCCAAATAGTGCGGATAGGCGTTTAGCTAGAAAAAAAAAAGGTTTTGCAGAGTTCACGTGAAAGTTATGTACAGGTCCGTCTCAAAAAATTTGCATATTGTGATATTCATATATGTCATATTTGATCCGACCAATAACAAAAAAGTGTTTTTAATACAAAAAAGTCTACCTTCAAATAATTATGTTCAGTTATGCACTCAATACTTGGTCGGGAATCCTTTTGCATAGATGACTGCTTCAATGCGGCGTGGCATGAGGCAATCAGCCTGTGACACTGTTGAGGTGTTATGGAGGCTCAGGATGCTTCGATAGCGGCCTTAAGCTCATCCAGAGTGTTGGCTCTTGCGTCTCTCAACTTTCTCTTCACAATATCCCACAGATTCTCTATGGGGTTCAGGTCAGGAGAGAGAGTTGGCAGGCCAATTGAGCACAGTAATACCATAGTCAGTAAACCATTTACCAGTGGTTTTGGCACTGTGAGCAGGTGCCAGGTTGTGCTGAAAAATGAAAAAACTTCAGGCATTTCCCTCGCCCCAGTCTTCCTCCAGACTCTGGCACCTTGCTTTCCGAATGACATGCAAAAGTTGCTTTCATCCAAAAAAAACCAAAACAAAACAAAACAAAAAAAACAAAACAAAAAAACAAAAAACAGTACTTTGGACCACTGAGCAACAGTCCAGTGCTGCTTCTCTGTAGCCCAGGTCAGGCACTTCTGACGCTGTTTCTGGTTCAAAAGTGGCTTGACCTGGAGAATGCGGCACCTGTAGCCCATTTCCTGCACACGCCTGTACACGGTGGCTCTGGATGTTTCTACTCCAGACTCAGTCCACTGCTTCCGCAGGTCCCCCAAGGTCTGGAATTGGTCCTTCTCCACAATCTTCCTCACCTCTTCTCGTTGTGTAGCGTTTTCTGCCACACTTTTTCCTTCCCACAGACTTCCCACTGAGGTGCCTCGATACAGCACTCTGGGAACAGCCTATTCGTTCAGGAATTTCTTTCTGTGTCTTACCCTCTTGCTTGAGGGAATGATGTCCAGAATGATGGCCTTCTGGACAGCAGTCAGGTCGGCAGTCTTACCCATGATTGTGGTTTTGAGTAATGAACCAGGCTGGGAGTTTTTAAAAGCCTCAGGAATCTTTTGCAGGTGTTTAGAGTTAATTCAGATGATTAGGTTAATAGCTCATTTAGAGAACCTTTTCATGATATGCTAATTTTTTGAGATAGGAATTTTGGGTTTTCATGAGCTGTATGCCAAAATCATCAATATAAAAACAAAAGGCTTGAACTACTTCAGTTGTGTGTAATGAATCTAAAATATATGAAAGTCTAATGTTTATCAGTACATTACAGAAAATAATGAACTTTATCACAATATGCTAATTTTTTGAGTAGGACCTGTATGTGTACGCGTGTACATCTGTGATCTCACGTATTGTCAAAGTGCATGCAGCTGAATATGTGTAGATCCACCAGTAATAAGTAATGGTGTTTGAGCACAGCTGATGTGCTGAAAACCGTGTGCTGTTTACAATCCTGGAATTATAACTGTTTCAAAATGTATTTGTTAAATTTTATCAACATAAATACATTGTTTAGTATGATGTCCATCAAAGGTCTGATTCTTCTGAGGATCAGTGCTGTCCTCCTCCCTGTCTCTCCATTTTTTGGCCGTTTCTCTTTGAACCCTATTGCACAGGCTGTGAAACTGAAGACCTGAAAGCAGTTTTGTTGCCGCTGGCATTGTGTGACTCGTTTAGCTTGAAGGTTACAAGTCACCTCTGACTTCATTGAATAAATTTAGCATTGAGTGCAATTTTCCCTCAATTTTTCACGTGTCTGAGTGAACACGCAAACTCCTTGAGCGGTCCCTTGGACCACTGTGAGCAACAGCAGACGTGTGCACTGTGGTCACACCAGCATCGAATCCATCCAAGTTACATGGTTTATTAAAATAATCCAATTACAACGTTTACATTTATGTTAGACTACTTTTAATTAAGTGCTTTAGCCCACTTACAATGACAATGTTAAAAAAAAAAAAATCTAATCATTGACCTGTGTAGTATGTTAACACTATTGGAAGTAAAAATAACTTGAACTCCAATTTCAAAAACACAACTTTCTTTTTTTCTTATTTTTTTTTTTTTTTTTTATAAAGCTCTGACTTGTATTATGAGTCTGTGGTCTGTGAGAGAGTCCTGTAACTCTGTCTGCAAAATACAGTAAATAATGACCAATGCTGGGCAATTAATTATATAGTAATAGGGCGATCGTGGCTCAAAGAGTTGGCTGTTCGTCTTGTAATCGGAAGGTTGCTGGTTTGAGCCCCGGCTCGGACAGTCTCGGCCATTGTGTCCTTGGGCAAGACACTTCACCTACCGCCTACTGGTGTTGGCCAGAGGGGCCGACGGCGCAATATGGCAGCCTCGCCTCGGTCAGTCTGCCCCAGGGCAGCTGTGGCTACAAGCTGCCCTGGGGCAGTAAATGTAAACAGGAAGAAAACCAAACATTGCAGATATTTTTATCATAACTCTGGTTTTACGTGGCCGATCAACACAATTTAAAAACTGATATAAAGTCCACACTTTTTCCGTCAATTGCTCCGTCTGTCCTGCTCACATCTCCAATGGTTGTACATGTTGTCATTAACATGGCTTCACTCCACATCAGCCGCTTTGCCAGCTAAAAGACCGGTGTCGCACATAAGGACGCTGCCATAGCCTGTCAACCACGTTGATTAGCTGCGTATATACGAATATGAATCGCATCATTGGCTGGACTACGGGATAAGGTGGCATCGTTCTAATCCCATACGGGAGCAGCCAGTCACTCACTGACTAACACTGCAAAACAGAATTGTTAAAGTATTCATTTTAATTTCAATTCAGGTTAGAATTATTTTGTGCGCAACGCAGATTTTCTGTGCGCAGAGATCGTGCCAGCAGTGCGCAATTGAGCACGTGCGCAGCTTAGAGGGAACATTAATTGAGTGGTTTGGTAGTCAGTTCCTTGGAATGGTTAGTCTGATTGCCTATCGATCTTGCTTATCGGTTGCAGTTGCACATGAGATACAATCAGTTGATTTCAATTCATATGCCGCAGGGCGAAAATAGTGACACAGTTTAAATTGCAGAAAAGAACGAGCGTTAAGGTACAGTGAAAACCTCCAGAACAGAAACAACTGCAACAGTTTTTAATCTACTGCACAATATTTTGAAGGCATTTATCTGCTATAAAAAGACAGGCCAGGAAAATCTGATTCACATTCTCTGTATTTTATCCTCAGTTACTTTGACACAAAGGCATCTGCTGTGATGCTTTTTTTTTATACAAATATAACAATAGGGATATGTACTGATGAATGATCAGAATTATAATATTTCTGGAGATCTGAGTTAAAACTGAATCGACTGGAGTCAAAATCAATACGCAGCACTAATTTTATGGAGAAATACGAATGTAATGTAATGAGTTGTGTAACAAATTGGCTTCACCTGGGAATAATTAAGTAATGTACTGGATGGCCTGGCCTGACACAACGTGTTAGTAAATCTGGCTCTATGTTCTCACTCAGTCTTATCTCACTGGTACATGTTGCCTACCTCTTTGAAGAGTTTGTCCCACATGTCCTGATAACAGCCCTTATAGTGCTTGAGTTCCTCCTCATCCTTTTTGGTCACTGTGGAAACAGTGACTACACCCGCAGGAAAGTTAAGGAGATTGTAGAGCAACATGTAGCTGGCAGCAGCTGAAGGTGTAGAAAACAAAAATAAAGAAACATAAACACGATTCTTAGCCTTTACAAATGTTGTTGAATGTTGATGTTTAAAGTGTTCACATTTTAAACATCTTTAAAGTCCTTAGATTACAGTATTTTAAAAACAAAGTGATAAATACAGAAACTAAGTTGTCTGTCATACTGAGTGAATCATACTTGAAAGTTTGCCACAGTATAAGAAGTTGTAGGCTGGTCCAGTCACAGGACACAGCAGCACGTCAATGTTGCAGCTCCTCCAATGTGCTATTGTCTCTTGAATGTAGTCCTAAAGAAAACACAGGGAATCTCAATTTCACCTTCAGACTTTCATACGTGACCATGCATCATCAGCTGACAGTACCTCAACAGCAGCATGTTGCTTCCACAGCTCTGGAACAGATCTAAAAATGAAGCAGAATGTTTGGATATAATTCCTAGCACATGGAAATGTAACAAAGAAACTGAGATTCAAGCACAAATGAACAATAGCAAGGATACTTTCTCACCCAACTCCACAAAGAGCATCAAAGTTGGCAGAAACACGAGGAAACTGCCAAAAGAAGACAAACTGAGGTGTAAAATTAATTTTCAAACCAATCTCTAAATTAATATGTTCCTGTCACAGAATTAGAGGACTCACCACGGGTTTGAGCAAGAATGAAATTGTTTTCTTCAACCACTTGGGAAAGCCGTAAGGAAAAACCTGAGGCTCCAGACAAGGGTCCACAGGTCCCCCTTCCCTAAAATGAAAGAGATCATTGGCACAGGAGAAAACAGTCTGTTCAGAGACACTGAACTGAGAATTACTGTAATGGTTTCAAAAAGAACCACAACCCCATGTTGCTCGTAAAGACAATGGCAGCATGGTGATGTTTAGTGGTTAGAACTAAAAAGAAACAAAATCTCTAAATGTTAGATGATTTAAGTTTAGAAAACAAATGGTACTAACTGACTTATTAAATGGAACAACTCACAGTTTTTGTAGCAGGGTGGTAGCTCCATCTGCTAAAAAACCCTTTATCAATAGTTCAGGGAAAATTTGATCCATCTTCAGTGGACAGTAAGGGACGAGCTAAAGACACAAATATCAACACTAAGGACCTATGACTCATATCACATACGTGGCTTGACAGTGATCATAGTGTGTGTGGTGACGTCTTACTGTGTGCCCTGCTTGCTCTAGCAGAGCTTTGACCTCTCTGACACCTCGGGCCATGCTTGGAGATGGATGCGTGTAGCCATCGCTTTCCAAATAACCAATCCTTAGAGGTCTGGAGCTTCTGTATATCTAAGGGTCAATCTTTTTTACTTCCTCAGTCAATTAAACATAATCAGTTTGCAAAGGTTAAGATTACAGCCTGTAAAGTTAGTTCTGTATCTCAGGACATTAATAACAGGTGAGGTAAGAGTAATATAAAGTGAAGCGTTAGGACAACCATGTATCCGCTTAATTTGTAGTTTTTAACCAAAAGAATAATCATTAACAGATTATATGAACCTCACAGTACAGGACACACCTCCATGTTAAAAGGTAATGGTGGAACAGTGGGGTCCAAAGAAAACATGTGGTCACAAAGAAGTGCCTGCATGCACAGAGCCAGGCTGTCCACATCTCTTGCCATGGGTCCAGGAGATGACGGCACTAGTTTCATACGAAATATAAAGCAGTGACTCAAATATTTGAGACAGTTTGTGTCTGTGAAATATTGCTATACAGTGGTTATGTAACTACATTTACTTTATATGTAAAGTACATATGTTTCTTACCCGACTTTTGCCCTCGATAAATTGGACGAAGGCCCTGTAAACTAATCATTACACAAAAGTGTTAACAAAGACAAGAGTTTAACTCAGTGTAACTCAATGTGTAATAAATTTCCAGGAAACTGACTGAATGAGACCCACCTGAGCCGACCTGCAGTTGGCTTGAAACCACAGATTCCACAGAAGGATGCAGGAATACGGATACTGCCACCTATATCAGTGCCTATACCAAGCAGGGAGCCCCCTCCCCCGATGAGAGCCCCCTCCCCACCAGATGAACCTCCAGAGGTCTTCTGGGGGTTATGAGGGTTCACAGTCTGCCCGTAGATAGGATTACTGCAGTCATAGCTGTCAACAGACAGTTAATGAGTCTTTGCATATTATTTTCATTCATATTTTCATTATTTGCACATTTGGAATGGACAAAGGCAACTTAACACATGCACTCAGTTTTAAATGTGCTGTAGATTTTTATGTGAGTAACTGATAAAAGATGTACTTTAAAAGAGCTTGAGGCAAGTTGGTTCTCACAAAGGGAATAGCTCCTTGTTTCTTCAGGACTTGAACGAGCACACTGTCCTTTTCAGCGGGCTGGTCCAGGTTAATGACCACACCACAAGAACAGTCATGATTCTAGTGTTGGAAAAAACAAAGATGATAATGTTACATCAAATACCTGAGCTATGATGCTCGAGAATACTGTACCATACTTATAAATACTGATGGGAAATACTTTAACTGTAACTGAAATTTGCATTGCATAACCTTTGTAATACCTTAAATGTAATATTTTCTTTGATGCTAACTGGAACTCCGTACAAGAGACCATCCTTGTTGGAGCCAACAGTTGTCAGCTGGTCCAAACTCTCCAGCAAAATTTCAGTGCAGCAGTTCAGCTTTTTGTTTACAGCCAGAGTCTGTTGAAAGGAAACAAGCACAGACAGTTTGAGATTAACTTATTCACCTAAAGGGATTTTAATCTTTGTAAAATATTAAACTCTTGTTGGAAACACAAACATTACTTGACACATCAGTCTGTGTTGCTTATATGAATATTATTATCCAGTGTGTCTAAACTTTAACTGTAACTAGAAAAATTTGCATTTCCTGCGAAAATGCTGTGTGGATGCCTTAACGCTGAAGATGTCTGCTGAAAAAAGCTGAAAAGGTTGAAAAAAAAAAAACAAAAAAACATTGCCCTGAGCAGGATTCGAACCTGGCCCTTCTGGTCTAAAGGCAGCAATTCACCTCACTGCACCAAACTCATTCACACAAAGAAGAGGTGGAGAGAGTGACAATTGTGGTGAAATTAGCAGAAGCTGCTTAGAATTGTGCTGATAAGAGGTGAAAAAGCTAAACATTTGGCAGAAAAGAGGTGAATCAGAAGAATTTCTGCTGAAAAGAGGCAAAGAAGCAAAAAGATGAGCTGAAAAGAGGTGTAGAAGCAGAAGTACTTGCTGAAGATGGCTGTATGTGTAATGACACACTGGAGAGCAGTGACACACAAGAAAGCAGAGCGCATGCAAGCAGGGAACATGTGTAGCAACTGTCACAGGTAGGATTCAAACCTCTGCCACCGGGTCTCACGGCAGATGCCCTACCCTCTGAGCCAAATGAGTTCTGGTCACAAGCAAAGATATGATGAGAGGGACAATGTGCACTGTGGAGCATAAGCTCAAATTAGCAGAAAAGAGGTGAAGAGGAAGAACTTTGTTGTGAAATGAGGTAAAGAAACTGAAATTTGTGCTTAAAACAAGTGAAAAAGCTGAACTCTGAAATCCTGCTAAAACAGCAGAAGAGGCTGACATTTTTCAGCTACTCATTGAGCCAAACTGGTTCTCACGTAACTGAAAAAAGGTGGAAAAGCTTACAATTCTAATGAAAACAGCAGAAGAGGCTGAGATTTGTGCTGATAAGAGGTGAAAATGCTGAACCAATCAGAGGTACTGCTTCTGTCTGCTTCATCAGGCTGTGTACTTGTATGTATTTCTGCCATAGACTGTTAACAAGAATGTGAGGTCCATATTAGAAAAGCTGCTAAAATCATAAAACTTTGCAGAATTGTAATAAATTATCAATATGAATTACCGGTCTGTGATAGTGTATAAATTTGTACTCAAAAACTAGGTGGGATAGAAGCATAATTCTTGCACTGGGTGAATCAGCGGACTTTGGTGTACTTTGACTACGATTTACATAGCTCTTTGTATCTCCGTCGCGGAGACATGACGAGAGAAGAAATAGCTTAATTTTCGGAGTTTGAAAAATGAGAGGAGGACAGATTTCCACCCCTCAAACATGTTTTTGCAGAAACACTGTAATTTCGCTTAAATAGTATGAAATAGCAGTAATACTATGATTTGGCAGAAATACTACTTTTTAGCACAAATACTATTGTACAGAATGGTGTACGTCAGTTTAATGCTGGGTGGTGCTGCAATAGTAACTATCCTCGGTCAGAAGGAGAGACTGACATCCAGGGATTAGATTACCACAGGTGGAGTTTATTGGCGGTCAGATGGATGGTACAGGGAGGCATGGCATACAGTAGGAGGATGTGGAGAGGTGATATGGTGTGGTTTCTATGATTAAGAACACTGGCAACAAATTCCTCCACTACAAATCAGTCTGATACCACTTCTTACAGGGTTCACGTTTACTAAGGCACTACCCAAAAGGCGCCACAAGAGGGCACTCCAACACAAGAGATGACCTATTTACACTGTAAACACCCCCTACTTAGCCACTACATACTACAGTGATATTACAGTATACAAATTCACACAAATACTATGATTTGGCAGAAATACTATGACTTAGTAGTAATACTATAACATAACAGTTCAATGTTCTTGCACAAATGCCACAATATGGCAGAAATACTATGTTTTAGCATAAATACTGTGATTTGGTATAAATACTACGATTTGGCACACATACTATATTCCGCAGATACACTATAACATAACAGATATTCTACGACTTAGTAGTAATACTATAACATAACAGAATTATTAATTGGGCACAAATACCACAATTTGGCAAAAATACTATGATTGGGTACAAATACTATGATTTGGCAATAATACTGCATTTTAACACAACTACTGAGATTTGATTGAAATACTATGATTTTGAAGAAATACTATTACTCCATACAAATACGATGCTTTGGGACAAATACTATGTTTGGGTTCCAATACTATGATGTGCAACAAATACTATGATTTGGCACAAGTACTATGATTTAGTACAAATACTATGATTTGGCAGAAATACTATGCCTTAGTAGTAATACTATAACATAAGAGATATACTATGGTTTTGCAGACAAACCAAGTTTTCTGCACAAATACCATGATTTGGAACAAATGCTATGATTTAGCAGAAATACTAAGATTGGGTACAAATACTATGATTTGGCAATAATACTGCGTTTTAACAACAACTACTGAGATTTGATTGAAATACTATGACTCCATACAAATACGATGCTTTGGCACAAATACTATGATTTGGCAGAAATACTATGACTTAGTAGTAATACTATAACATAACAGATTTCCTAAAAAAAAACTATGAAATTGCAGTAATTCTATGACTTGGCAGAGATACTACGTTTTAGTACAAATACTATAACAACGCAGAAATACTATGACTTAGTAGTAATACTATAACATAACAGTTCAATGTTCTTGCACAAATGCCACAATATGGCAGAAATACTATGTTTTAGCACAAATACTGTGATTTGGTATAAATACTACGATTTGGCACAAATACTATATTCCGCAGATACACTATAACATAACAGATATTCTACAACTTAGTAGTAATACTATAACATAACAGAATTATTAATTGGGCACAAATACCACAATTTGGCAAAAATACTATGATTTGGCACAAATACAATGACATGGCAAAAATACTATGATTGGGTACAAATACTAGGATTTGGCAATAATACTGCATTTTAACACAACTACTGAGATTTGATTGAAATACTATGATTTTGAAGAAATACTATTACTCCATACAAATACGATGCTTTGGGACAAATACTATGTTTTGGTTCCAATACTATGATGTGCAACAAATACTATGATTTGGCACAAGTACTATGATTTAGTACAAATACTATGATTTGGCAGAAATACTATGCCTTAGTAGTAATACTATAACATAAGGGATATACTATGGTTTTGCAGACATACTATGTTTTTGCACAAATACCATGATTTGGCACAAATGCTATGATTTAGCAGAAATACTATGAATGGGTACAAATACTATGATTTTGCAATAATACTGCGTTTTAACAACAACTACTGAGATTTGATTGAAATACTATGATTTAGAAGAAATACTATGACTCCATACAAATACGATGCTTTGGCACAAATACTATGATTTGGCACAAGTACTATCATTTAGTACAAATAATGTGATTGGGCAGAAGTACTATGTTTCAGTACAAATACTATGATTTGGCAGGAATACTCTGATTTAGCAGAAATACTATGTTTTAACATAAATACTATCTTTTGGCAGAAATTCCTGCTAAAAAGGACTATTTCTGCTTTTTAGCAGAAATACTGTAATTTGGCATAAATACTATAATTTGGTATAAATACTGTGATTTGGCACATATAATATATTCAGCACATATACTATAACATAACAGAAATATTATGATTTGGCCCCAAAACCATGATTTTGCACAAATACCATGATTTGGCAAATATACTATGATTTTTCAAAAAATACTATGATTTAGCAGAAGTACTAAGATGTAGTAGAAGTACTTTGCTTTAGCAGAAATACTATGATTGAGGAGTAATACCTAAACATAGGAGAAATATTGATACACAGACACACATACACAGACAGTAAAGGGAACAGGAGCTGTTGAGAGTCTGGGCTTGGTATATGTAGGTCAGTTAAATTAGCTGCACCTGCTGTAGTCAGCCCTTACACACGCAGACACAGAGAGAGGTGTGAGTTTTCTTCAGTGTATTTCTGACATTCAGGATTCCCCTCGAACAAATGGCCATAATTTCCTAACCGTAGAGGCTAGAACGGTCATTCAGACATTGTTTTGTTCAGAAGAGATGGGGGAATCTTCAGGTCTTCATAATTCAGAGATAAAATATAAATTATTAAAGATATATGACTTGTAATACACTGTAACTGAGTAGAGGCGAAGCAAAAACTGCCTTGACTTGCTCTCAAACAACCTTTGGTAACTCTAAATCTATATGGAGCATCAAAATCATTCTTTCACCGTAAGAAACAGCAGGCTTTGGTGAACAGTCATGGAAATTTTCAGGGCTCTGTGGAAATCCATCAAAAAGATATGATGAGAGAAAAAAGTGACTCATTTCCAGAATTTGAAATCTGATGAAATCTGAGCGAGGGACAAATTTCCTACCCTCAAACAAGTCTAACTCATCTCAGAACGGTAATAGGTGAGAAAATAATTCTTGAATTGTGAGCATCAGGAGTGTCTGAAGATATACCGGGACATGCCTCATGTCTTAACTTCGCTTCGTTAAGGAGATATGACAATTTGAAAATGCCTCTCATTAGAGAAATCCAGCGGTGATTTTGAACAAACTCTCCATTGAGTTTATATGGAGAGTTTTCTGACTTTGTGTTACTCTGAGGAGATTTGCAAAATAACTATGAGTCCCACAACAATGATAGGGACATTTTCTGAAAGCCAGCAAAAATACCTACGTTTTGGTGTATAATCTGTGGGGCTTGAGTGGAAATTGAGCGAGTAGCAAGAAGTTGTTTGGACATGAAGAGAAAATTCAAACAGTTTCACTGTCCCCTCTGAGTTAATTGCATAGCAACCATAGCAACGCATGTATTTTCTGAAAAATCACAATTTTGCAACTGAAGACTTAAAGAGAGATAAGATGAAAACAGTAGAAGATCTGAAAAAGCTGAATCATACAGGAATAGCCCAATCATTTGAGAACGTTTTAAAGTTTGAATGGAGTTTCTAGGTGAAAGTATGAGGCAGTAGTTAAGTTTCAAAGACAAGAAAGTTTTAGCAGAATTGTGGAAGTTTCCCATTCATTTCAATGGGACAAATTAAAGGAAAAAAGTGTAATATTTTAAAAAGTATAATAGTAATAAACACCAAAAGTCATAGCCGGCATAAGCAGAAAGAGCAGAACAGTTTAGAGTTTGAACGGTGAAAATAGCACAAAAATTGTGGAAGTAGATCCACGGCGAAAAGTGTACGGAAACACCCGGAATAATAAAGAATAAAGAGAAACAGGAACTCAATAGTGTGGATGCCTATTAAGGCATCCACACAATAAGACACAATTCTGTGTAAAAAGAACTAAAAAGCAGTGAGTTATAAGTAGGAGTAATGTCAAAAATAAACAACATTAAGATAAGTCTGACTAATTTAAATGATTACTTGTTTAAAAATGACTTTTGCTGTATTTGATCTATTATGAAAGATTTGTGTCATGCTGGATATTGAACCTTTTCCATGTAAGAGTAAAGCACATCCTCGGGGCGCAGTAAACCTTCGTTCAGCTGCTGTGTCAGCTCAGACAGGGAGAGCGTCAGGATGAAAGCAGAGTCAGTTGTCGGATGCTAGGAGACACAGACCCACACAGAATCATTATGTTATTATTTCTTTTAAAGGCTGCAACAAAGAGACGGAACCACATCCATGTACAGATTCAGGATTCTTCCTTCCACTTTTTTTTTTTTTACAAACTTTCTCAAACACAGCAATGAGTTCACTGCACTTAAACGGTTTGCACAGTCATAACTTTAATTTTCATGCTCAAGCATGGAGACATTGCAAAGTGCCAGTATTTTGGTATTTAATAACTACACCTCTGCCAGGTTAAACTAAAAGCAGATCATTAGCTGAGATTATCGATAAAGAGAAACTAGAAAAATCCCCAAAGCTCTGAACTCTCACCGACTGTTTGTACCGGAGCACCGCCTGCTCTGCGTGCTGCAAGCTCTCATCTCTCCTGTTTCTGGCTCTCTGTATCTTTTCCTCTGCCTGTCGGAGGATGTTGATCTTTTTCACCCGCACAACCAGGTATCCCACAATGCAGGCAACACCAGTGAGCAGAGCCGCTGTCCAGTTGTCCATCTTCACTCTCTTAATAAACAGTTCAGTGTTCTGCGTGGCTTTCGTCTTTGCCCTGTGGCTGCAAGATGCAAAAATCCAAGCGGACCTAACAGTCAGATGTTTAAACACGACGACAGGCTTGTCTTGTTTTAGGCGTGGCCGTGTTGTGTACCGTAGCTTCCCTAATCTACATGCACAGCAACATGTCCTTTCATTTTAATAATAAGCCACATTCCAAAATGTAAAATCTAATTAGTTCTCAGAATGTAAATAAATTATGCAAAATCTCTGCCTTAAAGAAAAGTACAGCTTACTTAAGATTGCTGAGTTAGAGCAACTTATTCATTGTGAGTACACAGCAGTAAGAATAGCTTGATTTTTCTGAGTGAGAAATACTAAATGTTAACTGACATAAACATTTATTGTTCAGCAAAATTAAAAAATAGTTTGTGGTAACTTACGTTTTAACATTTTGCTTATGTGACCAAGTGGTCGGCGGAGTTATAAAAGAATAATAAAATGACAACGCTATAGGGGAATTTCACCCCCAGGAAATATATATTTAAGAAAAATAGATAAAAGGAATAAAGAGAGGCCGCACAGATTCAAGGATGCACAACGAGGCAGATTGGCTCCAATATTAAAACTGTTTTATTTATAACAAAAATAAATAAAATATTAGAAAATCAAATGTAGCGTCGTGTTGACAGTGTCCTAAAACTTTAGGACACTGTCAACAACGACGCACCACAAGAAGAAAATCACTACAGCCCACCCGGTGCTGTACAAAAGAAAGTGCGAAAATGACCCACCACCTGAGGTCTCAGGGCCACTGGCACGTCCTCCGTTCACCGAAATAAAACACAGAAATACGTTAAAAGAATAAAAGGACACTGAGCGTCCGGCTCGCTACAGATCATAAAAAACTAAAACCAACTTTAATTAAAGAAATCACGCGCGCGCGCACGCACACAATACTGGAAGGCGTACGCCCCACGAGTCAACTACAACTCCAGCAACAATCCAGAATAAAATAAAATAAAACTAGGCGAACCAGAAAAAGGTAAGCCTACAGTTTCACGACGAGACAAGACAAGACAGCAGGCTCCACCGAGGAGGAGCCCTCACAACAGCAGCTGGGAAGGCGTTTCACTCTTCCGATTAAGGTCGGGCAGTTTGCCAGGGAGATGTGAAGGCAGCAATCAAACCCTATAACAACAGATAAATATAACCTTAACCTCCGGTAATTGTGAATGCTAATAAAAGTAGTAGGACCGGAGGCGCTATACTCTCACTGGTGGAGATAACTGGAGCACTTCTCTCCGCAACGCCGGAATAAAACAAACTGCCGCGCTGTAGCTGTCATATGATCTACTCGCTTGCTGATCAATCCGTTGTGGTGTGCCAGCATTGGCTGCTGCTTTTTGCCAAACGGATGGGAGGAATAAACCAGGAGAACACCGGCTTTGTCATGGTCCTGGGTCGGTGACCCATCGCTTTGAGTTTATGATTATTATTTTCTAGTTTATTCTGATTTTGTATTAGTTCTTGGGGTTTGGTTGTCGTGTTTCTTTTCCCTACCTGTGTCTCCCTCTGTGCTCTGTACAGGTCCCCGAGTTTTGTGTTGTAAAACAGCCTGTGTGTGTCCTGTTTTACTTTGTAGGGCTGTGTCTCGTTATGCCCATTAGTTCCAGCTGTGTCCCCTCCTGTGTGCCGTTTCCTGATTACCTGGTGTGTGTATTTATATTTTGTGTCTGCCTGTGCTTCTCGTCGCGTCGTCTGTGTTTCTCTGTGAATCTCCTGTGTAGTCTACATTGTTCCATGTTTCTTCGTGTCTTTCTGCTCCTCGCTCTATGTCCTCCATTTCGTATTAGTTTTCCCAGTTTAGGTTTATGTTCGGTTCTGCCCACACCTTGGTTTTGTGCACTGTAAATAAAACCCACTTGCACCTCCGCCATTGTCTGCTATTGGATCCTCCTTTCTCACCCTCCACACGACTGCCGCCCCAGCCGTGACAGGCTTAACTTTATATGGACTGGCGCCACCCTGCAATCAATATGCAGGTGGGTTCCCAATTAGTGGCGCAGCCGAGAGCAAGCGCAGTAGAGCGAGCGAGGGAGAGAGAGAAAAAGAAAGGCGAGTAGCCCATCCGGCTACACTTACAAATTAAATGCAACTAAATCCCATTAAATTTGTATCACTGTTGACTTAAAAGATTTCTTGTCCAACAACACTGTTAGGTATTTTAGCACTACGGTTAGCATTTACTGGATATTGTTTTATAGTGACATTATGCAGGAAAACTCTGTCATTCAATAAGGCCCCTTTGTTTTAGTTATTTTTCTCTTTGACCCAAGAATTGATGTGTGAGAATCACAGGCTGGTACAAGGTTGAAATACCACAGAGATCACTCCCTCAGCTACATTAGTTTCTTAATCGTTTAGATGCCTGTTGAAGGCCAAATGGTTTGTTTCAGATTTCACTAATGAAAGAACTTTGTTTTGTGCCTTGAAAATATGTCGCTGAGATAATCACAATTGTAGCTGAACTGATACACTATACAAAGGATGCTTCTTCACCCAAGGGCAGGAAGACGCTGCCTTATCTTGGTCTGTACTGGTTTAAACTGATAATCTGCTGTCTCATGAATTTTACCCTCTATATAAACTGTTGTACTTGTGAATAAAGTTGAGTCACTTTGGGAAGACAATCTAAAGCAGTCTCTGTTTTCTTGTTCTCCCAAGCTGCTCCCGAGCTCGTACTAACACGCTGAATGGCATGCTTGAATATTACTTGAGAATATATTTGACTGTGTTACAGACTAAGGGACATTCTCTGCTGATAGGTGAAGGTACATTCTCTGCTGATAGACGTCCACGCCTCGAAGGAAGTCGATCCACGGATTAGGCCCTGGAAACCGTTTCCTTCAAACACAATAAACAATATAAAAGTGTATGTAAATATGAATACAAAATAATAATGAAAAACACTTCTTGTAAAGCGTTAAATCAGCGTAACGATTATTTTTAAACGCAAAAAATTGATCAGCCAACATACTGGAAACTGTTCTCCTGAACAACAAACCACCACTACTGCAGCTGGTGTTATTTAATGTTTTCAATGTTTTCAAATCAACATTTCATATTTTTTATTTTATATATGTATCTGTTACACGATTTAAACTTTAATAACTTCACAACGAATAAAAGCCTTGGATGTAATCCTTTTGAAACTACGTTCACATAACTTTGTATTGCAATTTACATTAATGATATTGGCTGTTGAAGCTAAAGGTTTCCCGAAGGAATTTTTCTGCTGTTTTCTGACCAGCGCATGGATTGTTCCCAAGATCGTTTGTGTCTCGGCATTTTCTGGATCCTGTTGATGTCTGCTTGATGTCTGTGTAAAAGGTTAACATCTGTGTTTAAGTTGAAATGTGTGGCTGGTAAATCTGGATTACACTAATAGTTAAAAAGTTAAGAGATAAAAAGGCTTATGGGGATGTTAGTTCAGTTTATGTCTTCATACAAGGAAAAAAGGGAACCCCCCAGTTATAATTTGGTCTTTGTTATATCGTTCAGTGTTAAATCAGTATTTAAGTGTGCCTATGCGAAGGCACACTTATTACTATTGCTCGGATTTATTATTATTATTAAGTGTGCCTATGCGAAGGCACACTTATTACTATTGCTCGGATTTATTATTATTATTATTATTATTATTATTCTTTTTCCGCCTGAAATTTTGGACCTTAACTCGCCCCACAGTTTTGAGACAAGGTTCACATATGATATATCATTGTGTGCGGCTGGAGCTGGAATGAGTTGCTATGACTTTTGGTGTTTATTACTTCTATAGTTTTTTAAATATGAATATTTTAATGCAAGTTTTTTCCCATTGAAATGAATGGAGAACAAGAAAACTTCATTTGTGGTGTGCTGGCTCACTCTAGTGGTATGTCGGGAGTAATGCGAGGCGGCCGCTGTGTCCCTGTGGACGCTTTTATTTTGTATAACTACCGGAAGTAGTTCCTGTGTACTGACGCTAGCTGGGTAGCTAGCGCCGCGTCGCTTAAAAAGCAGCCGGGCTTGTCTTAAACTTAAGAGGCTGACACTCGCTAAACCACCCGATCGCTCGCCAAGCGACTGTTTCACACTGGACTTATTTTTCGTTTATATGGGCCGATGATGCTGGTCGATGACGAAAAACTAACTGAGTTGTTTGGTGGTGGCTAACGCGGAGCTAGCTAGCCACCGGTATGTGTCTCTTTCCCCTCATATGTGGGGAAAGAAACATGTGAGGCGGCCGCCGATCGACCGGTTTTCAGGTGAGAATGTAGGTGTGTAAACGTCAAATATCTGCTCGTTTTGTCAAAACATCCCATATTAGCAACAGATTTCTCACGATGTTGCTGCTAGCCGGCTAGCTAGTTTGGCCGGCCGGCTAGCTAGCTCGGCTAGCTAGCGCCGCTTCGCTCAAAAGCACCCAGGCTTGGCTTTCAGTGAGGCGTCTCTAACTCCTTTCACCCCCGATCGCTCCGCAAACAGTCTTTGTCTTAGCTGGACTTATTTTTCGTTTATATGGGCCGATGATGCTGGTCGATGTGGAAAAAATAACTGAGTTGTTCATATACCGGTGGCTAGCTAGCTCCGCGTTAGCCACCGGTATATGTCTCTTCCCCTCGTATGCGGGAAAGAAACACCGATCGACCGGTGGTGGCTAACGCGGAGCTCAATCGTGGATAAGGGAAACCCAATGCAGGAGAAGCAGGCGGCTGGTGAACTGAATTTCAGGTAAGACGTTATTAACTGCACTCTATTTGGGTCAGATATAAACCGAGTTTAGGTGTAGTTTATTTTCGTTGTGCTGACAGTTACAATAACTGTACTGCGTGCTAGCTAGCACGACGGAGTTTCTATACAGCTGTGCGCGCTAAGTTACTGATTTTGAACTTTATGACAGCCTCCCCTATTTTCAGGCGAGAATGTAGGGGTGTAAACTTCAAATATCTGCTCGTTTTATCAAGAAGTCCCATATTTTATCAAGAAGTCCCATATCTCTCACGATGTTACTGCTAGCGCCGCATGGCAGCTAGCTGGCTAGGGCGGCTTGGCTGACACCTAGGCCGGGCTGACTGATACCCAGGCCGGCTCACGCTCTCGTTTCACCGCCGCATGGCGGCTAGCTGGCTAGGGCGGCTTGGCTGCCACCCAGGCTGGGCTGGCTGACACCCAGGCCCGCTCACGCTGTCGTGTCACCCCTAGTCTTTCGTGATGACTCTTGGTTGGCTGCTGGACTTATTTTTCATTTATATGGGCTGGTGATTCAGTATGAGTGTCCGGTGAACTGAATGTCAGGTAAGACGTTATGTATATGTAAGGTAGTGACTGGAATAAGTCACAAGGTGTCGCTGTTGAGCTGCATATATGTTGTAAATTTTAGCAATTTTGACCATTTGTCCTCTGCAGGACACCGTAGTTCAGTGTTTACTGTGATGTGCAAAGGTAAGCACTGTCAGTGGCGAACTGCATTGGTTTTGTTTAAAAATAAGTGTTCCACTGTGTAAAATAGCGGTTTGTCATTTAAGCTGAGCATATATTTTGTTTATTGAGAGGTTCATATATTGTCTGATGAGAGTATGAGACAAAGATATACTTTTCTTTCTTACTCTCATATAAAATATTTAGCTTTTATTAAATAGTTATCTGAATCTTACAACCAAAGTTTGTATAATAATACACAAGATTGGCTGTAGACCATTGTTAATCATTCAGAACACTCTGTAAAAATAACAAAAAACAAAGTGAATGAAAAGTGCATAAATATTTATTTTACGTGTTTGATGTGTGTGGCAGGGCGTGGTCTGCAGTGCCGCTGCAGGGGAGGTGGACCCACCTCAGCGGCATCTGCAATCACGCCTCTCAGGTGTAAAGTCTGTGCTCTCTCTGCTTTTTTTTTTTTTTTTTTTTTGGTGTATGTGTCGGGCTATGAGATGAAAAGCTACAGCCGGCTGTGTAGGTACAGCAACTATGTGTGAAAAGTGGTCCATAACGTAATGCTTCAAAGTGTGTTCATGCAAACATTGTTGGGTCTGCTTATGAACCTCTGCGCACAGCATCTACAAATTGGGGCTGTACGAAGTCACCTCATCTTTACACAAAACTGTAAGCTGTCATCTGTGAGGCGCAAGCGGTGTTTGGTTTTACCATAGTTCATGGTGGAGAATGGCTGCTCTGCTGAGTTTTGCTCTCTGTAGCTGTTTGAATGGCAAACTATACTGATTAGCGGCGGCATAGGCACACTTAAAATTTCTTCAGAAATTTTCGCTTTCTAGTTATTATTAAGTGTGCCTATGCGAAGGCACACTTATTACTATTGCTCGGATTTATTATTATTATTATTATTATTATTATTATTCTTTTTCCGCCTGAAATTTTGGACCTTAACTCGCCCCACAGTTTTGAGACAAGGTTCACATATGATATATCATTGTGTGCGGCTGGAGCTGGAATGAGTTGCTATGACTTTTGGTGTTTATTACTTCTATAGTTTTTTAAATATGAATATTTTAATGCAAGTTTTTTCCCATTGAAATGAATGGAGAACAAGAAAACTTCATTTGTGGTGTGCTGGCTCACTCTAGTGGTATGTCGGGAGTAATGCGAGGCGGCCGCTGTGTCCCTGTGGACGCTTTTATTTTGTATAACTACCGGAAGTAGTTCCTGTGTACTGACGCTAGCTGGGTAGCTAGCGCCGCGTCGCTTAAAAAGCAGCCGGGCTTGTCTTAAACTTAAGAGGCTGACACTCGCTAAACCACCCGATCGCTCGCCAAGCGACTGTTTCACACTGGACTTATTTTTCGTTTATATGGGCCGATGATGCTGGTCGATGAGGAAAAACTAACTGAGTTGTTTGGTGGTGGCTAACGCGGAGCTAGCTAGCCACCGGTATGTGTCTCTTTCCCCTCATATGTGGGGAAAGAAACATGTGAGGCGGCCGCCGATCGACCGGTTTTCAGGTGAGAATGTAGGTGTGTAAACGTCAAATATCTGCTCGTTTTGTCAAAACATCCCATATTAGCAACAGATTTCTCACGATGTTGCTGCTAGCCGGCTAGCTAGTTTGGCCGGCCGGCTAGCTAGCTCGGCTAGCTAGCGCCGCTTCGCTCAAAAGCACCCAGGCTTGGCTTTCAGTGAGGCGTCTCTAACTCCTTTCACCCCCGATCGCTCCGCAAACAGTCTTTGTCTTAGCTGGACTTATTTTTCGTTTATATGGGCCGATGATGCTGGTCGATGTGGAAAAAATAACTGAGTTGTTCATATACCGGTGGCTAGCTAGCTCCGCGTTAGCCACCGGTATATGTCTCTTCCCCTCGTATGCGGGAAAGAAACACCGATCGACCGGTGGTGGCTAACGCGGAGCTCAATCGTGGATAAGGGAAACCCAATGCAGGAGAAGCAGGCGGCTGGTGAACTGAATTTCAGGTAAGACGTTATTAACTGCACTCTATTTGGGTCAGATATAAACCGAGTTTAGGTGTAGTTTATTTTCGTTGTGCTGACAGTTACAATAACTGTACTGCGTGCTAGCTAGCACGACGGAGTTTCTATACAGCTGTGCGCGCTAAGTTACTGATTTTGAACTTTATGACAGCCTCCCCTATTTTCAGGCGAGAATGTAGGGGTGTAAACTTCAAATATCTGCTCGTTTTATCAAGAAGTCCCATATTTTATCAAGAAGTCCCATATCTCTCACGATGTTACTGCTAGCGCCGCATGGCAGCTAGCTGGCTAGGGCGGCTTGGCTGACACCTAGGCCGGGCTGACTGATACCCAGGCCGGCTCACGCTCTCGTTTCACCGCCGCATGGCGGCTAGCTGGCTAGGGCGGCTTGGCTGCCACCCAGGCTGGGCTGGCTGACACCCAGGCCCGCTCACGCTGTCGTGTCACCCCTAGTCTTTCGTGATGACTCTTGGTTGGCTGCTGGACTTATTTTTCATTTATATGGGCTGGTGATTCAGTATGAGTGTCCGGTGAACTGAATGTCAGGTAAGACGTTATGTATATGTAAGGTAGTGACTGGAATAAGTCACAAGGTGTCGCTGTTGAGCTGCATATATGTTGTAAATTTTAGCAATTTTGACCATTTGTCCTCTGCAGGACACCGTAGTTCAGTGTTTACTGTGATGTGCAAAGGTAAGCACTGTCAGTGGCGAACTGCATTGGTTTTGTTTAAAAATAAGTGTTCCACTGTGTAAAATAGCGGTTTGTCATTTAAGCTGAGCATATATTTTGTTTATTGAGAGGTTCATATATTGTCTGATGAGAGTATGAGACAAAGATATACTTTTCTTTCTTACTCTCATATAAAATATTTAGCTTTTATTAAATAGTTATCTGAATCTTACAACCAAAGTTTGTATAATAATACACAAGATTGGCTGTAGACCATTGTTAATCATTCAGAACACTCTGTAAAAATAACAAAAAACAAAGTGAATGAAAAGTGCATAAATATTTATTTTACGTGTTTGATGTGTGTGGCAGGGCGTGGTCTGCAGTGCCGCTGCAGGGGAGGTGGACCCACCTCAGCGGCATCTGCAATCACGCCTCTCAGGTGTAAAGTCTGTGCTCTCTCTGCTTTTTTTTTTTTTTTTTTTTTGGTGTATGTGTCGGGCTATGAGATGAAAAGCTACAGCCGGCTGTGTAGGTACAGCAACTATGTGTGAAAAGTGGTCCATAACGTAATGCTTCAAAGTGTGTTCATGCAAACATTGTTGGGTCTGCTTATGAACCTCTGCGCACAGCGTCTACAAATTGGGGCTGTACGAAGTCACCTCATCTTTACACAAAACTGTAAGCTGTCATCTGTGAGGCGCAAGCGGTGTTTGGTTTTACCATAGTTCATGGTGGAGAATGGCTGCTCTGCTGAGTTTTGCTCTCTGTAGCTGTTTGAATGGCAAACTATACTGATTAGCGGCGGCATAGGCACACTTAAAATTTCTTCAGAAATTTTCGCTTTCTAGTTATTATTATTATTCTTTTTCCGCCTGAAATTTTGGACCTTAACTCGCCCCACAGTTTTGAGACAAGGTTTACATATGATATATCATTGTGTGCGGCTGGAGCTGGAATGAGTTGCTATGACTTTTGGTGTTTATTACTTCTATAGTTTTTTAAATATGAATATTTTAATGCAAGTTTTTTCCCATTGAAATGAATGGAGAACAAGAAAACTTCATTTGTGGTGTGCTGGCTCACTCTAGTGGTATGTCGGGAGTAATGCGAGGCGGCCGCTGTGTCCCTGTGGACGCTTTTATTTTGTATAACTACCGGAAGTAGTTCCTGTGTACTGACGCTAGCTGGGTAGCTAGCGCCGCGTCGCTTAAAAAGCAGCCGGGCTTGTCTTAAACTTAAGAGGCTGACACTCGCTAAACCACCCGATCGCTCGCCAAGCGACTGTTTCACACTGGACTTATTTTTCGTTTATATGGGCCGATGATGAAAAACTGAGTTGTTTGGTGGTGGCTAACGCGGAGCTAGCTAGCCACCGGTATGTGTCTCTTTCCCCTCATATGTGGGGAAAGAAACATGTGAGGCGGCCGCCGATCGACCGGTTTTCAGGTGAGAATGTAGGTGTGTAAACGTCAAATATCTGCTCGTTTTGTCAAAACATCCAATATTAGCAACAGATTTCTCACGATGTTGCTGCTAGCCGGCTAGCTAGTTTGGCCGGCCGGCTAGCCGGCTAGCTAGCGCCGCTTCGCTCAAAAGCACCCAGGCTTGGCTTTCAGTGAGGCGTCTCTAACTCCTTTCACCCCCGATCGCTCCGCAAACAGTCTTTGTCTTAGCTGGACTTATTTTTCGTTTATATGGGCCGATGATGCTGGTCGATGTGGAAAAAATAACTGAGTTGTTCATATACCGGTGGCTAGCTAGCTCCGCGTTAGCCACCGGTATATGTCTCTTCCCCTCGTATGCGGGAAAGAAACACCGATCGACCGGTGGTGGCTAACGCGGAGCTCAATCGTGGATAAGGGAAACCCAATGCAGGAGAAGCAGGCGGCTGGTGAACTGAATTTCAGGTAAGACGTTATTAACTGCACTCTATTTGGGTCAGATATAAACAGAGTTTAGGTGTAGTTTATTTTCGTTGTGCTGACAGTTACAATAACTGTACTGCGTGCTAGCTAGCACGACGGAGTTTCTATACAGCTGTGCGCGCTAAGTTACTGATTTTGAACTTTATGACAGCCTCCCCTATTTTCAGGCGAGAATGTAGGGGTGTAAACTTCAAATATCTGCTCGTTTTATCAAGAAGTCCCATATTTTATCAAGAAGTCCCATATCTCTCACGATGTTACTGCTAGCGCCGCATGGCAGCTAGCTGGCTAGGGCGGCTTGGCTGACACCTAGGCCGGGCTGACTGATACCCAGGCCGGCTCACGCTCTCGTTTCACCGCCGCATGGCAGCTAGCCGGCTAGCTGGCTAGTGCGGCTTGGCTGCCACCCAGGTCGGGCTGGCTGACACCCAGGCTGGGCTGGCTGACACCCAGGCCCGCTCACGCTGTCGTGTCACCCCTAGTCTTTGTGATGACTCTTGGTTGGCTGCTGGACTTATTTTTCATTTATATGGGCTGGTGATTCAGTATGAGTGTCCGGTGAACTGAATGTCAGGTAAGACGTTATGTATATGTAAGGTAGTGACTGGAATAAGTCACAAGGTGTCGCTGTTGAGCTGCATATATGTTGTAAATTTTAGCAATTTTGACCATTTGTCCTCTGCAGGACACCGTAGTTCAGATTCCTCGTTCGCGTGGGCGCCATCTTGGTTCAGTGTTTACTGTGATGTGCAAAGGTAAGCACTGTCAGTGGCGAACTGCATTGGTTTTGTTTAAAAATAAGTGTTCCACTGTGTAAAATAGCGGTTTGTCATTTAAGCCGAGCATATATTTTGTTTATTGAGAGGTTCATGTATTGTCTGATGAGAGTATGAGACAAAGATATACTTTTCTTTCTTACTCTCATATAAAATATTTAGCTTTTATTAAATAGTTATCTGAATCTTACAACCAAAGTTTGTATAATAATACACAAGATTGGCTGTAGACCATTGTTAATCATTCAGAACACTGTGTAAAAATAACAAAAAACAAAAAGTGAATGAAAAGTGCATAAATATTTATTTTACGTGTTTGATGTGTGTGGCAGGGCGTGGTCTGCAGTGCCGCTGCAGGGGAGGTGGACCCACCTCAGCGATATCTGCAATCACGCCTCTCAGGTGTAAAGTCTGTGCTCTCTCTGCTTTTTTTTTTTTTTTTTTTTTTTTTGTATGTGTCGGGCTGTGAGATGAAAAGCTACAGCCGGCTGTGTGGGTACAGCAACTATGTGTGAAAAGTGGTCCATAACGTAATGCTTCAAAGTGTGTTCATGCAAACATTGTCGGGTCTGCTTATGAACCTCTGCGCACAGCGTCTACAAATTGGGGCTGTACGAAGTCACCTCATCTTTACACAAAACTGTAAGCTGTCATCTGTGAGGCGCGAGCGGTGTTTGGTTTTACCATAGTTAATGGTGGAGAATGGCTGCTCTGCTGAGTTTTGCTCTCTGTAGCCGTTTGAATGGCAAACTATACTGATTAGCGGCGGCATAGGCACACTTAAAATTTCTTCAGAAATTTTCGCTTTCTAGTTTCTAATTACACTTTACATCTTCCATGGCATTACTTAAAAAATACCACTAGGTGGCGCATAGCGGCCGGGAGGAGCGTAAACCCCCCTGGGAGGCAAATCTGCAGAATAAATCCTGCAGTTGAAACGTAAACAAGTTCATGATCTGTGCCTCTTTATTTCAATATACAGGTGGGTTACTAGTCCTCAAAATGACTAATAGGTAACACAGTAGAAGAAATAAGACTGTTGTGAACTCGTGAATGAAAGTATACCGTTATAAGCTGCAGGATCTAGGATCGCACCCCTCCCAGGCACCTGTCACACCAGGGGGGCAACATCTGCTTAGTCGTGGTCGGCTTTGATGACCTCCGCCGTGAAACCTGAGGCCGCTGCGTCGGATTTCTCGACTTGCTGAAGCCCGTGCTCCTGCTCCTGCTCCTGCTCCAGCTCCAGCTCCTGCTCCTGCTCCAGCTCCAGCTCCTGCTCCAGCTCCTGCTCCAGCTCCAGCTCCAGCTCCTGCTCCAGTTCCTGCTCCTGCTCCAGCTCCAGCTCCAGCTCCAGCTCCAGCTCCTGCTCCAGCTCCTGCTCCAGCTCCAGCTCCAGCTCCTGCTCCTGCTCCAGCTCCAGCTCCTGCTCCTGCTCCAGCTCCAGCTCCAGCTCCAGCTCCTGCTCCAGCTCCAGCTCCAGCTCCTGCTCCAGCTCCTGCTCCTGCTCCTGCTCCTGCTCCAGCTCCAGCTCCAGCTCCAGCTCCTGCTCCTGCTCCAGCTCCAGCTCCTGCTCCTGCTCCTGCTCCTGCTCCAGCTCCAGCTCCAGCTCCTGCTCCTGCTCCTGCTCCTGCTCCTGCTCCAGCTCCTGCTCCTGCTCCTGCTCCTGCTCCAGCTCCAGCTCCTGCTCCTGCTCCAGCTCCTGCTCCAGCTCCTGCTCCAGCTCCTGCTCCAGCTCCAGCTCCTGCTCCAGCTCCAGCTCCAGCTCCAGCTCCTGCTCCTGCTCCAGCTCCTGCTCCTGCTCCTGCTCCTGCTCCAGCTCCAGCTCCAGCTCCTGCTCCTGCTCCTGCTCGTGCTCCAGCTCCTGCTCCAGCTCCTGCTCCAGCTCCAGCTCCTGCTCCAGCTCCAGCTCCAGCTCCTGCTCCAGCTCCAGCTCCTGCTCCAGCTCCTGCCAGGATTGGCCTGGTGAGTGACAGATCGCTTTTGAACGACACTTTTGATCTTCTGGACTTTTTCGGTTCCCGTTATCTGGATTTCCTGTGTGTGACTGAGACGTAGCTGAGTGGTGGCGAGTCCAGTGCTCTGTCTGAACTTCTACCAGTGGATTGCTGCTATTTTAACTCGCCACGGACGTCAGGCGGAGGTGGAGGCACAGCGGCTATTTACAAAAAGGATGACAAATGTAAGCAGTGTTTTCTGAAGCCTTCATTCTCCAGCTTCGAACTTACCTCGCTTGAGGTGAGTCACACAAACCCGGTTTTCTGCGCCTCATCTATTGCATGGAAATAAAACAAGAACTTCATAAACGACTTCCATTTTTTCCAGCTGGGATTATGCCCAACTATGATCATGTTCTTATTGCTGGCAATTTTAATATACGTGTGTTGTCCTGATAAACCACTGGTAAAGGACTTTTTGGGCCTTTTGACTCTTTTAACCTGGTATAGTCCGTGCCAGGCCCTACACATGAGCACGGACACACACTGGACCTTGTTCTTTCATGTGGTCTGCCTGTCACTAACCTGGAGATCTGTGACTCTGTGCTCTCAGATCATATGCCTGTGTTATTCAATGTTGCTTTTACACATACTGCAGTTAAATCTCGCGCTGCCGCTCTGCACTGTCGGGTTATTAACCCCTCCACTGCCACGCAGTTTTCTGTTGCTTTTAATCAGCCCTGTGGCCCTTCTGACTTTGTCTCCTCTGATACAGAAGACCTTAATTCCTGGTCTTATTCTTGCTGTCAAACTATCTTGGAATCTGTGGCTCTAGATATTATTTCAAACTCTAAGACTGCTGGAATTGCTACTAGAACACTGCCAAAGAGGCAAAAAGGGAATACTTTGCAAATATTATTTCTTCCAACAGTCATAACCCACTTGTGTTATTTAAAACCATTGAGGCTGTTCTTAATACTCCATTGAATGTCTGTTTGGAAGTTTCTGCTAATATGTGCAATCATTTTCTGAGCTTTTTTATAGTAAAGGATGTCACCACCAGGGCTCTCATACAGCTTCTGACTCTGACCTCTCTGTCTCTGTTGTTTTTACTCAGTTTGAGCTTGTGACTCTCTTGATTTTAGGGGATGTGGTTCATCATATTAGGCCTGGCAAATAGAACTCTTTCTGTCAGCCTTCTCAGTTTTGTATCATCTTCTGCTCAGAATGCAACATTTTCATTATTTATTTATGATGAAATTAAAAAAATATTTTCCCAAAAGTTTACATAATGAATGACATACGACACAAAAGCAAATGTACTATGTACTAACTCATATCACCATCAATGAAAATAAGTTGGGGGTTTCTTATTATTATTTTACAATAATTTCAGTTCAAAGTAATTCAGTGAGTGCTGTCAGGGAACATGTTAACTATCAGGAAGGAGCAGTTAACAGGAAATTAGCCCACTTTAAAGTCCAGAAAGAGTAATTTATCATTTTTATAATATAATTCCATCCAAAATAATTTGAAACATATGCTGTTGGGTGAATATCATGGTATGCTAACTATATTTAAAAAATAAACTGGGTTGCACCAGCTACCTTGACCTCAAAACCTTTTTTCTGAAGATTAGTATCTATAAGTTGCTGCACATTCAGGACATAGATGTTGCAACACAGATTGCTCATTGCCATTCATTAACTAAAATACACACACACACACACACACACACACACACACACACACACACACACACACACAGTTTCTGTTTTATATGTTAGTGAGCTTATTTTTTAAACATTAGCTGTGAAGCAATTTAAACACACATGACTTTAGCCTGTACAAATACAACTGACTTGACTTTAGTAAAATACATAAAACGAATGTTACAGACAGCTTAGAGCAAAGAGATATAGGTGTGTTTTGTGCAGATTATTTTCGATACCTATCGTTTAATGTTAATTTTCAATATTTTCAAACTTGTACTAGCACTGTCCCTTTGCCTAATATTGACATGCTTCTAGTTTTCAGGCTTTTAGTGCCTTTTCATGCTTTATTACATGAAATGGATGGTGTTAGGGAGAAATATTTTCATGTATGGTTAAGATGTCCTTTTATACTTCTATATTTTTTGTAGAATAGAATAGCCTTTATTGTCATTGTACAGAGTACAACGAAATTGGAGTGCCACTCCCTTGGTGCAAGATTCAATAATAAATATAAATGTAAAATATAAAAAGTATAAAAAGTACAATAAAACAATCGCAAGTACTCAAACAATAGTAAGTATGATATATACAGGATAGCAGCATTAATATAATGACAGTATGAATAGCAGCATAATATAATGGCAGTGACGGTATGGTATAGCTAAGCAGGTTAAATTGTTTTGTGCTTATTTACTACGGTGATAGCTCTGGGAAAGAAGCTATCCCTGAATCTGTTTGTCCTGGTTTTATGTGACCTGTACTGTCGGCCTGACGGTAATAGTTCAAACAGTTGGTTGCTGGGGTGAGAGTGGTCCTTGATGATATTGCCACCGAGAGTTTGCAGTGACCTCCAGGCTGGGCAGAGAGCAGCCAGTGATCTTCTGGGCTGTGTTAATGACCCTCTGCAGTACTTTCCTGTCCGCAGCTGAGCACCCTGCATACCATGTTGTTATGCCGTACGTTAGGATGCTCTCTATGGTGGCTCTGTAAAATGTCACCAGCAGCCTCTCCTCCAGGTTGTTCCTCCTGAGCACTCTCAGAAAGTGGAGACGCTGACGTGGAGACGAGCAGTCGGATGTGTAGAGCGTAAACAGGAGGGGACTCAAAACACATCCTTGTGGAGACCCGGTGCTGAGTGTGATGGTGCTGGACCGGTGGGGGCCGAGTCTGACAGACTGTGGTCTATTTGTCAGGAAGTCCTTGATCCAGAGGCAGATGGGGGTGGAGAGTCCCAGGTGAGACAGTTTCTGGACCAGGATCTCCGGGATGATATGATTGAATGCTGAGCTGAAGTCCAGAAAGAGCATTCTCACATAGCTTCCTCGGTGCTCCAGGTGACTCAGCGCAGTGTGGAGCGCTATGGTGATAGCGTCCTCGGTGGATCGATTTGTCCTGTAGGCAAATTGGTGGGGGTCCAGACTGGGAGGCAGACCGGCCCTGATGTGCTGACAGACCAGCCTCTCAAAGCACTTCATCACTACAGGCGTAAGTGCAACAGGCCTGTAGTCGTTTGGGCTGGCCACAGCTGTCTTCTTGGCGATGGGGATGATGGTGGAGGTTTTGATGCAGGGCGGGACAGTGTTTGATGACAAGGAAAGGTTGAAGATTTTAGTGAAGACTCCGGTCAGTTCGTCAGCACATGCTCTGAGAACCTTTCCATGTATTCCATCAGGACCTGCCGCCTTCCTGGGATTCACTGACCTTAGAACACACCTCACTTGGTGCTCCCTGAGTGTTAGTGTGCCAGTGCTGGGGGCGGGTGGAAGTGGTGTGGCAGCTGAGGGCCTGGTCGTCTCAAACAGCGTTAACAGCGTTCTCTGCAATAAGAAAGAGAGAATTTATTGTGTCGGTTAAAGCTGATATCAGCATGACAATAAAACATCCCTGATAACAACTGAGGTAAGGTGTTTTCTCACACGGGGCACTCTGTCAAGTGAGATCTTTCACTGTAAGCCAATGACTGTTGCCACGTGGAAAGACTATCAGGAGAACAAATCAGGGAGTGCCAATTCTTAACCACGGCTCTTTCCCTGTGTCATTCTTTCAACCAATCAGACAGATGCACATTCTCATGTAAATCTTTCTATAACTGCTAAGATAGTTTACTCTCTTTTGGAAGTTGACTGCTTGCAGACTGTATGTTAGAGAGTTATTTCTGGGATGCTGGGATGATAGCTCCCTCAGGACTTAAACTCCGGTCAGAGAGTGGGGCACAGAGAGTGATGTCCGGATATACTTTAATGGAAGTTAACAGCAGCTCAACAGTACAGCAGTAGGCATACTTAACGAATGTGGGAGGGGTGGACAGACGTGTGGTTCTGAATAACAAGAAACAAGGAGAAACAATTTTCACATGTAAACAACAATCGTCACTTCCCAACATCATGCCAATATAATGAACTGTAACACAAATAATCAGCTGAATGCTCTGACATAAGAAAGTCCCACAATCCCATTTGAACAGGCAGGAAACAAGAATATCTGCATATCTCAGGCAACAGAAAAGACCTAATGCCCCCAAATTAGGAAAGGTCAGCAATTACATGGTCTTCAGTGCCCTCTAGTGGCTAAATAACCCAACTGCGGTGCACAGATCCAACCCGCAACAAATGCTACGGTGGTAAGTCACATGTAGGGTTGCCAGCCGTCCCTTAAAAAACGGAATCGTCCCGTATTTCGAAACAAAAGTACACGTCCCGTATTGAGCTAATAAGGGACGCACTTTGTCCCGTAATACAGTGAGAATCAAAAGTAGTCTATAACTTTTAATGGAATTAACGCTTTGTTTGAAAACATAATTCCCAGCCCCTCTCCTGCTTTGTGACCAATGAGCTGACAGCACACTTATGACAATTCGAGTATGACAATTCAGATTACCGCTCATCTCATTGGTCGAGGAAAGGTCGCTTGCGGAGAAAATACCGGAAGACAACCGATGACCACAACAAGAAGCATGGTCAACAGGGAAACAAACGCCGACACTGCGGTGCAAGTCTCGGACGGCACACTGTGCGTCCATAACATGAAGGTTATAACAGAAAATCTGTCGCTCTCTCTCTCTGTCTTACACTCACACAGACACACCACCACCATCAACTTTGCTAAATTGCTAATGAAAAACATGATCAGGCAGCTGTGATTGAGCAGCAGTGTAAATCCAACTATTTTCACGGTTGTTGTGGTCGTGATAATTTTGTGATGCCACATCGAAAAGGCTCGGATGAGCTTTCCAAAGTTCTACAAGTTGTGCCTCCATCGCTTGTGTCCAGATCACACGCTGCACAGCTGTGCTGCAACGTCTTTTTCACCGACGTTTACGTGTTTGCGCGTGAGCAGCTGCGGTGACACCCTCACGAGCGATTGATGATCGGGAGCTGGTCGTGAGGTGTTAATCGCTTCTCGTTACCCCACGTATACTACACGACGCACGATGAAGGCCAAAATCGGGCTGATCACCAAATCGGTCGCACGACTCAAAAATCGGCTCAAAATGGGCCAAAAATCGCACAGTGTGAGCCCAGCGTTAGAGCAGCAATGTTTGTTCGCTCAGAGAAAGAAAAAAAAAAGGCTGCAAAAGTACAGGGAGGAATGGGAAAAGGAAAACACCTGGCTGGAAAAGTGCACTATAAAGCGCACTGCACTGTGTGCTGGCGCACTTTTTCCATAGGCATGCTTCTATTGGTGGGCACATGAAGAACATGAGGGGCATGAAAGCTCGGGGAACCCTTTACCAATTTTTTGTCCGCCAGGCCACGGCAGAAGCAGATATGGTATGTAAACACTGGTTTGTTTGTTTTTTAAACCCTCTGGTTAAGGTTAATATGGGCATGTGCAGTGAATATCAGGGCTATGTGGCCAGAAGTGTGATAATATAATTTATTTTGTGTAATAAACAACTGCAAGGATAGATGATTACAACAAATAGATCACTAATACATAAAAGTAATACATAGATGAATAATGATGATGAGTTAAGATGCGTAATCATGGGAACAAGCGGGTTTACAAACAGGAGCAGCTGATTAGCATTAGAAAAGCTGAAATAATACCTCAGCTGAAGCCAATTGTACTAAATGCACTAAATGTGCACAGTTACAAGAATATTTTTCGTTCTATTGCTTTCTATTAATTTATATAATTTTAAGTTAAGTAGGACAGAGTTCTTTTAAAGAAAGATTTACTTATATTCTCAAAAGTTAAGCATGACAGGCTTCTGTTTAAGAAAGAGACCTGTTTTACTGTGTTAATGTTGTCATTGTGAGCTAAAAATAAATGGCTAAATGATCATTTGTTTCCCATATGGTCATATCACAAAGAATATGCATCTGCTTAAATCAAGTTCAAGTCAAATGGTTAAAAAATAATTTCACACACAAAAAAAGAGCTACCACACTGGGAAGGGTGAAGACAACTGGGTTGCCCGGCCCTGGCCACGAGGTGTCCCTTATTTATTTTTCAGGGAGTTGGCAACCCTAGTCACATGCCTCTATCAATCTCGATAAATCTCCTAGCATAAACCCCCTGTAATTAACGTCAAAGTACAGCCCGTGCTATAAGTGGGAATGGACTCGTAGAACTGGAGGGATTTTGACTCACATTTGCACAGGAACGCACACGTCTGGAGATCGCTATTCCCCCGCACTTATGGAGAAAAACATGCCTAGTGCTCCTCGGACTCGTGATACGGCAGGACCGTAGCAAACAGTAAGAACAAAGTGGAACTTATCGGCAGAAATTAACACTGCACTTATAGCGATGCGATTGAAATAGAAGGAGACTTTCGGACACACTGTAGTTTTCTGAACAGAAGAGATCCATGTATGTGCTGATTTTTGATCATCCAATGCTTTAATAAATACACCAAAAGATGAAGCGTTTTGACTGCAGGTTCCTAAAAGTGGATAAATGATCATGATAACAATGGTGATAGCAAGACCATATATAAAAGACCTGCCTTTAAAATATAAGAACAAAAAACATAAATGCATAATTTTGCCAGTTAATTTTTATTTAACCTTTAGCAAACAGCCAAAAAACAGAAAGTGCCCAGATTAAGCTTGTAGTGCAGAGAATATTCCATTTATGACACCATTAGCTCATTATTACAGGAAATACTCAAGTTAACATGTTTCCTCTGAAGTCTGCAGCCTCTCCTGTGAGACTGACAAAGAAAGCAGCTTTATTTCTTGCTTTCTTTGACCAGTTGTTCCACTTCCTTCATGAAGCGCAGGCAGAGTTCATCCTGCCACGGCAGAGCAACACACTGAACCGCCACAGGTAGACCCTCACCACCAGTCACTGCCTGAACACAAAAACACACTCCTGTCACTTAATGCTCAGCAGCTGAACGCACCACAGTCTCCTTCATCCACCTACTGTGATAAAAAGAAACTCTATAAATATTGGAGCCGCAATAGACTGATCTGGTTCAGTTCTTGGTTCTGTGTAAAGTCATGTTAAGTACATAGAATTGAAGTGAATGTCCAGAGTAATACATCACATTTTTAAATAACATTCCACAGAAAAAAATTGCATTTCTTAATTTAGTTATTACAAGATAAAACTGATACTAAGGGAAAAATTAGATTCAAGCAAGTAATGTTTATTATTACTTCAACATGCACAGATGAGTAATAGGGAACATCAAACGATGAGCTCTACATAGCCCGAGACAGATGTGCTACAGCAGCTGATTGAAACCACATTAAAGTACACTGACGCACATTCACAAGTATACAAAAAATAAATGTATCTGTATTTTAGACTTTACATCAGGGGCTCCTGACTTGTTGTTGCTGCATGAAAAGCTAGCCTGACACTGAGTCTATGACACCAGATTTATGTGTACGCGTGTACATCTGTGATCTCACGTATTGTCAAAGTGCATGCAGCTGAATATGTGTAGACCCACCAGTAATAAGTAATGGTGTTGGAGCACAGCTGATGTGCTGAAAACCGTGTGCTGTTCATGATCCTGGAATTATAACTGTTTAAGTGGAGTATAATAAAACTTTAAAAGCACACTTTTACTTAATAACTTTTATCAACATAAATACATTGTTTAGTATGATGTCCTTCAAAGGTCTGATTCTTCTGAGGATCAGTGCTGTCCTCCTCCCTGTTTCTCCATTTTTTGGCCGCTTCTCTTTGAACCCTATTGCACAGGCTGTGAAACTGAAGAGCTGGAAGCAGTTTTGTTGCCGCTGGCATTGTGTGACTCGTTTAGCTTGAAGGTTACAAGTCACCTCTGACTTCATTGAATAAATTTAGCATTAAGTGGTTTGGTAGTCAGTTCCTTGGAATGGTTAGTCTGCTTGCCTATCGATCTTGCTTATCGGTTGCACTTGCACATGAGATACAATCAGCTGATTTCAATTCATATGCCGCAGGGCGAAAATAGTGACACAGTCTACAACGTGGATATAAACATTACTTTTATTTTAAATTGCAGAAAAGAACAAGCGTTAAGTTACAGTGAAAACGTCCAGAACAGAAACAACTGCAACAGTTTTTAATCTACTGCACAATATTTTGAAGGCATTTATCTGCTATAAAAAGACAGGCCAGGAAAATCTGATTCACATTCTCTGTATTTTATCCTCAGTTACTTTGACACAAAGGCATCTGCTGTGATGCTTACACTTCTAATAAAGTCTCACATGTGTCAGCTTTGTTTTTATACATAGATATAACAATAGGAATATGTACTGATAAATGATCAGAATTATAATATTTCTGGATGTCTGCGATAAAACTGAATCAACATCGATATGCAGCACTAATTTTACTCTTACTGCACTTTCTTTACAAAAATCTACTTTATGCCTTTTTAATGCTAAAACCCAGTTTTGTCCTGAGACAACATGTTAGTAAATCTGGCTCTATGTTCTCACTCAGTCTTATCTCACTGGTACATGTTGCCTACCTCTTTGAAGAGTTTGTCCCACATGTCCTGATAACAGCCCTTATAGTGCTTGAGTTCCTCCTCATCCTTTGTGGTCACTGTGGAAACAGTGACTACACCCGCAGGAAAGGTAAGGAGATTGTAGAGCATCGTGTAGCTGGCAGCAGCTGAAGGTGTAGAAAACAAAAATAAAGAAACATAGACACCATTCTTAGCCTTTACAAATGCAATTATTGTTTAATTTAAATATAATGTAGTTAATGCAGTAATGCCTTTGCTTTGCTCTTTATCCAGATGTTGTAATCCAGGTTACCTTTTAATCAAGTAATGTCTGGAGACAGTTTCATGACTCTTACTGTGCTGCACTCTGTCCTGTAATGCCCAGTTTTCCCAGCAGTAGACAAAAGCAGTCGTCCTCATCTTTGATGAAATGTCTCTTTTTCTTCACTTTTTTAAGTCCTGTCACACTCTTGTATTGTAACATGTAACTGTTTTGTACACTGTCATTCTGTTTTGTTTCTTATATGTATCCGGTTCCCCAGTGAGGAAACTCTCTGAATCCACTACAACATGAATTACACCTTTAGCTAAACTTCATTTACAAATAGAAGTACTAAACACAATAAAAATTAAACTGGAAAAATAAAGCGGTTGTTTTCTTAGTCCCTGCAATCTTTTGCCTTTTATAGTTTACAGCTATCATAATCAGCCATACTTAAAAGTTTGCCACAGTATAAGAAGTTGTAGGCTGGACCAGTCACAGGACACAGCAGCACATCAATGTTGCAGCTCCTCCAATGTGCTATTGTCTCTTGAATGTAGTCCTAAAGAAAACACAGGAAATCTCAATTTCTCCTTCAGACTTTCATACGTGACCATGCATCATCAGCTGACAGTACCTCAACAGCAGCATGTTGCTTCCACAGCTCAGGAACAGATCTAAGAATGAAGCAGAACGTTTGGATATAATTCCTAGCACATGGAAATGTAACAAAGAAACGATTCAAGCACAAATGAAGAATTTCAAGGATACTTTCTCACCCAACTCCACAAAGAGCATCAAAGTTGGCAGAAACACGAGGAAACTGCCAAAAAAAATCAGCATCTTTATAAATGTTTTATCAGACTGAACTGTGAAGTTAACTGTTAAACCAAGGACTCACCACGGGTTTGAGCAAGAATGAAATGGTTTTCTTCAACCACTTGGGAAAGCCGTAAGGAAAAACCTGAGGCTCCAGACAAGGGTCCACAGGTCCCCCTTCCCTAAAATGAAAGAGATCATTGGCACAGGAGAAAACAGTCTGTTCAGAGACACTGAACTGAGAATTACTGTAATGGTTTCAAAAAGAACCACAACCCCATGTTGCTCGTAAAGACAATGGCAGCATGGTGATGTTTAGTGGTTAGAACTAAAAAGAAACAAAATCTCTAAATGTTAGATGATTTAAGTTTAGAAAACAAATGGTACTAACTGACTTATTAAATGGAACAACTCACAGTTTTTGTAGCAGGGTGGTAGCTCCATCTGCAAATAAACCCTTTAAAAATAGTTCAGGGATAATTTGATCCATCTTCAGTGGACAGTAAGGGACGAGCTAAAGGCAAAAATGACAGGATTAATGACCTATGACTCGTAGGGCTATGCGATATGTCGAAATACACTCAACAAAAATATAAACGCAACACTTTTGTTTTTGCTCCCATTCCCCATGGGATGGACGTAGAGACCTAAAATTCATTCCAGATACACAATATAACCATCCCTCCCAAACAGTGGTCACAAATCAGTCCAAATGTGTGGTAGTGGGCACATCTGCCATATTGAGATAATCCATCCCACCTCACAGGTGTGCCACATCAGGATGCTGATCTGACATCATGAGTAGTGCACAGGTGTACCTCAGACTGCCCACAACAAAAGGCCACCCTGGAATGTGCAGTTTTTTGCACTATTGGGGGTCTGGGGACCCAGAACCGGTCAGTATCTGGTGTGACCACCATTTGCCTCATGCAGTGCAACACATCGTCGCATGGAGTCTATCAGATTGTCAATTGTGGCCTGTGGAATGTTGGTCCACTCCACTTCAATGGCTGTGCGAGGTTGTTGGATATTCGTGGGAACTGGTACACGCTGTCGTATACGCCGGTCAAGCACATCCCAAACATGCTCAATGGGTGACATGTCCGGTGAGTATGCTGGCCATGCAAGAACTGGGACATTCTCAGCTGCCATCTGCCCTGAACAATGTGAACCATGATTCATCCGTGAAGCGCACACCTCTCCAACGTGCCAGACGCCATCGAATGTGAGCATTTGCCCACACAAGTCTGTTACGGCGACGAGCTGGAGTCAGGTCAAGACCCCGATGAGGACGACGGGCATGCAGTTGAGCGTCCCTGAGACGGTTTCTGACAGTTTGTGCAGAAATTGTTTGGTTGTGCAAACCAATTGTTCCAGCAGCTGTCTGGGTGGCTGGTCTCAGACGATCTTGGAGGTGAACCTGCTGGATGTGGAGGTCCTGGGCTGGTGTGGTTACACGAGGTCTGCGGTTGTGAGGCCGGTTGGATGTGCTGCCATATTCTCTGAAACGCCTGTGGAGACGGCTTATGGTTGAGAAATGAACATTCAATGCACGGGCGACAGATCTGGTTGACATTCCTGCTGTCAGCATGCCAATTGCACGCTCCCTCATTGCATGTGGCATCTGTGGGATTTTGCTGTGAGACAAAACTGCACATTCCAGGGTGGCCTTTTGTTGTGGGCAGTCTGAGGTACACCTGTGCACTACTCATGATGTCAGATCAGCATCCTGATGTGGCACACCTGTGAGGTGGGATGGATTATCTCAATATAGCAGATGTGCCCACTACCACACATTTGGACTGATTTGTGACCACTGTTTGGGAGGGATGGTTATATTGTGTATCTGGAATGAATTTTAGGTCTCTACGTCCATCCCATGGGGAATGGGAGCAAAAACAAAAGTGTTGCGTTTATATTTTTGTTCAGTGTATATCAGATGACTTTATGAAAACATCTATCATTTCAAATTATATGCTATCGTTTGGCATGGTGTCGCAAAATAAACTGTTTACAGCAATATTTTTTCATCGGGACACAGAGAATACCAGCTTAGCCAGTGAAAATGAGGCAACAACAGGTAGCTCCAAATGGAAGGACCAGTCAAAATAAATCAAGGACCTTATTACCTCTGAAGCATGGACATGGTTTGGTTATGAAAGGACTGACGCGGAGCGGAAAACTGTACTATGCAAATTACGCTGCAAACCACTCACCACCACAGACTCAAACACGACAAACTTCTTCTACCACCTACACAAGAATCATGTGAAAGCGTATGGAGTGAGTTTATGGATGGGAAGCAAAAAAGAGTCGTCAGGTGCTCAAAATAAACTTTAGACTCAAACATTAGAACAGGCTTTTCCCCGCAGCACGCCATGTAATAAATACATACAAATAGAAATTGGAGCCCCTGTCACAACTTATGTTTAAAAATGTATAACTTCATGCATGGCTCAAAGTACTCGACTCCAGGTACACAACGCCCAGCTGAAAATACTTCACGCAAGTCGAGTTGCCCGAGATTTACAGAATTTACAGAAAATGCCCTGTTTTGTGATATCTATTGTTATCAGGATGAAAAATGTCCTATATTGGGATATGAGATTTTGGTGATATCGCACAGCCCTAAATCACATACGTGGCTTGACAGTGATCATAGTGTGTGTGGTGACGTCTTACTGTGTGCCCTGCTTGCTCTAGCAGAGCTTTGACCTCTCTGACGCCTCGGGCCATGCTTGGAGATGGATGCGTGTAGCCATTGCTTTCCAAATAACCGATCCTTAGAGGTCTGGAGCTTCTGTATATCTAAGGGTTAGAATTTTCATTTCCTTTTTTTTTTTTTTTTTTTTTTCTTTATCTAAATGACATCAGAAACAGCAGTATGCGACATTACGTGATGGCAGAGCTTCAGTTCATCCTTTGTCATTTTTTTTTTTTTTTTTAATAAATAGGACAGGGGGAATGAATGAGAGAGAGAGGGGGAGAGAAAGAAAGAAAACCAAAGGGGAGAAGAGACGGTGAGAAGGGGGGGGAAGAGAGAGAAAAAAAAAAAAACAAAAAACTCCTGGGTCACCTGTATGGAGAAAAAACAAACAAACAAACAAACAAACAAAAACAAACAGAGGAGACAGCAAACAACAAAGAGCAACATAATAATAGAGAAAACAAAGCACCATCACAATAAACTAGCTAGTCATAGATATCAGTATTTACTAAGTAATAAACGATATTGTGCAGCACGCAAGATAGACAGCGCACAGTGTGCTTTGAGGCAGCAGCCAAGAAAGCTTTAGTCCGCGTCTGTGAATACCCATGTGTGCATACCTGTGTGGATCAGCATGCTTGCATTCCAAAGGTTTCTCCATGTAATGATCTGCTAGGGAGTGTGGGGGGGCCACAGCCCCGTCCTCCAGGGTGTGAAGCGGGTATGGAGGAGATCAAAACTCCAGACATCCAGAGGCCCCCAGAACACAAGAGACCATGGAAGACCAACAGAGGGGCAGCCGCGCCACTGTCCCAGTAAGAGCTGAGGAGAGTCCCAGATGAGGGCTCGCCCAGCAGCCGCGGAGCAGAAGTCAGGGGGAGTTGCAGTGACGCGCCCGTGAGCTCCGCCGGCCCCCAGCTGCGCCTGAGTGACCGAGCCCTAGGCCGAGAGGCCGGGGGCACCCCACCTCCAAAGGGGCCCGAGCGAGCCCCAGGCCCCAGGCCCCGACAAGCGGCCGCCAAGGAGTGAGCCGGTGTGTACCCGGACGCCCACCCCCAGACACAAAGAACCACCAACACACCGACACCTGAGGGAGTCCGCCACCGGCAGGGGAAGTGGTGGTGGGTGGAGATAGGCCTCCAAACCTTGGAGGGCCTAAGGTGTCCCCAGAGAGGTGGCATCTGATACCCAACCTGACATATAGACACAGACATACAGGCACACACAGACACAAACATCCATTCCCACCCTCATGCTCTCATATGCACTCACTCCACACTCAACCAACGTGGAGACAGACATAAAGAGACGCTGTACACACAATCACACTCCCCAAGCGTACTCTACAAACCGGGTCTAGGTACCCTTGCCCCTGGAGGGGGGAATTGCACCCAGACCCAGGTGGTGTTACCCTTTTCCCTGCGGTGGGGAGAGGCAGACCACCCCGACTCCGCAGCAGCAGGGAGGCCCCACACCCCAGACCGCAGTCGGACGGCCAACTCCTCCTACTAGCCCTCCCGCTCCAGCAGGCCGCAGAGAATGGGGGTGGGAGAAGACTCCAAACCTCCCTCCACCCGCTCATTGTAGTGTTGATGCATATGTGTTCTAAGGTGCAATTAAAACCCAGGAGGGCATGGAGCTACCTGCCAAGGAGCAGCAGGTAAGCGCATAGTCCCTCCTGCTAACCCTCAATGACTAAGTGTATTTAAAATTGAGAGGTGGGCAACGACGTCAGGGGTGAGGTATACACCCTGATGGTGATTTGGACACCGTGATTGTGCCCACCCCCGAGATCCTATATGTATGTGTGATGAGAGTGTGAATAATGTGAATGTCTAAGTTGTGGGATAAAATTGAGGCAGAGGCAGCCAGAAGGGGACAGGGGGGTTTTTTCATTTCCTGAGTCAATTAAATATAATCAGATGTTTTTGCGAAGTTTAAGATTACAGCCTGTAAAGCGTAATATAAAGTGAAGGATTAGGACAACTATGTATCGGTTTAATTTGTAGTTTTTAACCAAAAAAAAATCATTAACAGATTATATGAACCTCACAGTACAGGACACACCTCCATGTTAAAAGGTAATGGTGGAACAGTGGGGTCCAAAGAAAACATGTGGTCACAAAGAAGTGCCTGCATGCACAGAGCCAGGCTGTCCACATCTCTTGCCATGGGTCCAGGAGATGACGACACTAGTTTCATACGAAATATAAAGCAGTGACTCAAATATTTGAGACAGTTTGTGTCTGTGAAATATTGCTATACAGTGGTTATGTAACTACATTTACTTTATATGTAAAGTACATATGTTTCTTACCCGACTTTTGCCCTCGATAAATTGGACGAAGGCCCTGTAAACTAATCATTACACAAAAGTGTTAACAAAGACAAGAGTTTAACTCAGTGTAACTCAATGTATAATAAATTTCCAGGAAACTGACTGAATGAGACCCACCTGAGCCGACCTGCAGTTGGTTTGAAACCACAGATTCCACAGAAGGATGCAGGAATACGGATACTGCCACCTATATCAGTGCCTATACCAAGCAGAGAGCCCCCTCCCCCGATGAGAGCCCCCTCCCCACCAGATGAACCTCCAGAGGTCTTCTGGGGGTTATGAGGGTTCACAGTCTGCCCGTAGATAGGATTACTGCAGTCATAGCTGTCAACAGACAGTTAATGAGTCTTTGCATATTATTTTCATTCATATTTTCATTATTTGCACATTTGGAATGGACAAAGGCAACTTAACACATGCACTCAGTTTTAAATGTGCTGTAGATTTTTATGTGAGTAACTGATAAAAGATGTACTTTAAAAGAGCTTGAGGCAAGTTGGTTCTCACAAAGGGAATAGCTCCTTGTTTCTTCAGGACTTGAACGAGCACACTGTCCTTTTCAGCAGGCTGGTCCAGGTTAATGACCACACCACAAGAACAGTCATGATTCTAGTGTTGGAAAAAACAAAGATGATAATGTTACATCAAATACCTGAGCTATGATGCTCGAGAATACTGTACCATACTTATAAATACTGATGGGAAATACTTCAATACTCCCAACCCCCTGAGCCACGGTCATCTGCAACCGGAAGGTCGCTGGTTCGATCCCCCAGGGCATCTGTGGCTACAACTGTAGCTTGCTTCCACCAGTGTGTGAATGTGAGAGTGAATGAATAGTGGAATTGTAAAGCGCTTTGGGTGCCTTGAAAAGCGCTATATAAATCCAATCCATTATTATTATTATTAACTGTAACTGAAATTTGCATTGCATAACCTTTGTAATACCTTAAATGTAATATTTTCTTTGATGCTAACTGGAACTCCGTACAAGAGACCATCCTTGTTGGAGCCAACAGTTGTCAGCTGGTCCAAACTCTCCAGCAAAATTTCAGTGCAGCAGTTCAGCTTTTTGTTTACAGCCAGAGTCTGTTGGAAAGGAAACAAGCACAGACAGTTTGAGATTAACTTATTCACCTAAAGGGATTTTAATCTTTGTAAAATATTAAACTCTTGTTGGAAACACAGACATTACTTGACACATCAGTCTGTGTTGCTTATATGAATATTATTATCCAGTGTGTCTAAACTTTAACTGTAATAAGACAATTCTGTGTAAAAAGAACTAAAAAGCAGTGAGTTATAAGTAGGAGTAATGTCAAAAATAAACAACATTAAGAAAAGTCTGACTAATTTAAATGATTACTTGTTTAAAAATGACTTTTGCTGTATTTGATCTATTATGAAAGATTTGTGTCATGCTGGATATTGAACCTTTTCCATGTAAGAGTAAAGCACATCCTCGGGGCGCAGTAAACCTTCGTTCAGCTGCTGTGTCAGCTCAGACAGGGAGAGCGTCAGGATGAAAGCAGAGTCAGTTGTCGGATGCTAGGAGACACAGACCCACACAGAATCATTATGTTATTATTTCTTTTAAAGGCTGCAACAAAGAGACGGAACCACATCCATGTACAGATTCAGGATTCTTCCTTCCACTTTTTTTTTTTTTTACAAACTTTCTCAAACACAGCAATGAGTTCACTGCACTTAAACGGTTTGCACAGTCATAACTTTAATTTTCATGCTCAAGTAGGCCCAAGCATGGAGACATTGAAAAGTGCCAGTATTTTGATATTTAGTGACTAACCCTCCACCAGGTTAAACTGAAAGCAGATCATTAGCGGACATTTCTCGATAAAGAGAAACTAGAAAAATCCCCAAAGCTCTGAACTCTCACCGACTGTTTGTACCGGAGCACCGCCTGCTCTGCGTGCTGCAAGCTCTCATCTCTCCTGTTTCTGGCTCTCTTGATCTTTTCCTCCGCCTGTCGGAGGCTGTTGATCTTTTTCACCCACACAACCAGGTATCCCCCAATGCAGGCAACACCAGTGAGCAGAGCCGCTGTCCAGTTGTCCATCTTCACTCTCTTAATAAACGGTTCAGTGTTCTGCATGATTTTCGTCTTTGTCCTGGGGCTGTAAATTGGTTTAAATGCCACATGGTCCTAACACACAGCTGTTTAAATGCGACAGGCTTGCCTTGTTTTAGCTGTGAACTAAAGTGGGCGTGGTGAGCATGTAGGGTTGATTAACTTCAGGACAGACAAAAAGCCTTTTTTAGTTACTCATTAACCAGTAGCCACCAACAACTAATATGATAAGAGATAAGATAAGATAAGATAAAACTTTATTAATCCCTCGGGTGGGTTCCTCTGGGAAATTCGGTTTCCAAAAGCACAGCACCGACAGAAGTTACAGTTACAGAATATTATATACACACACACACACATATAAATACAGAGACATATATAAATAAAATATACGAAGGGGATAAATAGGAATAAAAATTAAAATACAAGTGAATTGCACATTTCAAGTATTGAGTCTATTGCACCATTGACTATTAACAAAAGTATTACACAAAAGGTATTGCACAGTGAAGTGAAGAGGCACTACAGCTTAGTTGTTCCCCCCTCCCTTGTCCTCCTGTTTCCCCTCCCTCTCCCCTCCAGAGAGGAGTTTAACAGTCTGATGGCGTGTGGGACAAAGGAGTTTTTAAGTCTGTTAGTTCTTGTCTTGGGGAGAAGCAACCTGTCACTGAACAGACTCTTCTGGTTGTTTATGGCCGTGTGCAGAGGATGCCCAGCATTGTCCATAATGTCCAGCAGTTTCTTTAGTGTCCTTTTCTCTGCCACTGTCACCAGAGTGTCCAGCTTCATGCCGACCACAGAGCAAGCCTTCCTGATCAGTTTCTCCAGCCTGGATGAGTCCTCCTTTGCTGTGCTGCTCCCCCAGCACACCACAGCATAGAAAAGTACTCCAGCAACCACTGACTGGTAAAACATCCACAGGAGCTTCCTGCAGATGTTAAAAGACCTCAGCCTCCTGAGGAAGTACAGTCGGCTTTGGGCTTTTTTATACAGGTGCTCTGTGTTGCATGACCAATCCAGTTTGTTGTCCACCCACAGCCCGAGGTACTTGTACATGTTGACCACCTACACCTCCTCCCCCTCTATCTGAACCGGCAGTGGACCTGCTCTAGACCTCCCGAAGTCCACAACCAGTTCCTTAGTCTTTGAGGTGTTGAGTTGCAGGTGGTTTGTGTGACTCCATGCAACAAAGTTCCTCACCAGGCTCCTGTACTCCTCTTCTTGATCATCCCAGATACACCCCATGATGGCTGTGTCATCTGCAAACTTCTGAATGTGGCATAATTCAGAGTTGTAGCAGAAGTCAGAGGTGTACAGGGTGAAGAGAAGAGGGGACAGCACAGTTCCCTGTGGTGCTCCTGTGCTGCTGACCACAGTGTCCGACGTGATGTCCTTCAGCCTGACGTACTGTGGTCTGTCGGTGAGGTAGTCGGAGATCCAAGCCACCAGGCAGGGGTCCACCTCCATCCTGTTCAGTTTTTCCTGAAGCATACAGGGCTGGATGGTATTAAAGGCACTGGAAAAGTCAAGAAACAGGATCCTGACCGTGCCTTTTCCCCCATCCAGGTGTGAGTGGGCTCTATGCAGGAGGTACAGGATGGCATCCTCCACTCCGACATCCGCCTTGTATGCAAACTGTAGTGGGTCCTGGGCATGTTGTACCTGTGGTCGGAGGAGGTTGAGGAAGAGCCGCTCTAGAGTCTTCATAAGATGTGACGTCAGTGCCACCGTTCGGAAGTCATTCAGCTCATTGGGCCGGTTCCTTTTGGGGACCGGGACGATGCAGGATGTCTTCCATAGGGCGGGCACTCTCCCCAGTCGCAGACTGAGATTGAAGACTCGTTGTAGCGGCTCCCCAAGTTCAGCAGCACATGCCTTTAGCATCCTAGGACATACCTTGTCTGGGCCTGCTGCCTTTCTGGGGCGAAGCTTCCTCAGTTCTCTCCTGACCTGATCCACTGTGACACTGGGAGATGTTTGGGGGGGGGAGAGATGTCTTGCTGCTGAGAGAGGGATTGGAGGAGGGGGGTGTCATAGTGTCAGGAAGGGGGGAAGCGAGGGAGGTAGGAGAGTGGGGAGAGGACTCTGTAGTAAAGGTGAGGGTGAGGGTGGGGGTTGTGGGCTGGTCAAAACCTGTTTCTTTCGTTTGCCTTCTCCACAGTCCCCCCCACTGTACTTTTCTTGGTGTTGTGGCCTGTGATGGTTTTCACACCATTCCAGACCTCCCTCATATTGTTCCTCTCCAACTTCTGCTCCACCTTCCTCCTGTAGGTGTCCTTTGCTTCCCTCAGGCAGCGTTTCACCTCCCGCTGTGCTGCTTTCATCTCCTCCTTCACTTTGCTCCTGAAAGCCTTCTTCTTAATGTTGAGGACAGCTTTGACTTCCTGTGTTACCCACGGTTTGTTATTAGGATAACACCGTACCGTCTTAGCAGGGGCGACTGTGTCCACACAAAAGTTGAGGTAGTCTGTAAGACAGTGTGTCGCCCCCTCTATGTCCTCACCATGTGGGCTCAGAAGCACATCCCAGTCTGTGGTGTCATAGCAGTCTCTCAGAGCATCCTCCTTTTCTGGGGTCCATCTCCGGATGGAGCGCGTTGTGACAGGCTGCCTTTGGACGAGGGGTGTGTATTGTGGCTGTAGGTAAACCAGGTTGTGGTCTGACTTCCCTAGTGGGGGGAGGGGGGTGGCTCTGTATGCATCTCTCACATTAGCATACAGTAGGTCAATTGTCCTGTTGCTCCTTGTGGGACAATTCACAAACTGGTGAAAAGCAGCCAGAGTAGAATCCAGTGTGGCATGATTAAAGTCTCCAGATATAATAATGAAAGCCTCGGGGTTTTGTGTCTGAAGTCTTGCTGTGACTGTGTGTATTTTCTCACAGGCAGCTGTTGAGTCAGCCCTCGGAGGGATGTAAACACACACACAGATCACATGACTGAACTCCCGAGGTAGATAATATGGCCGCAAGCTAACAGCTAGCAGCTCCAGGTCCGGACGGTATACCGAAACTTTAACGGAGACGTGTCCAGGGTTACAGTATCTGTTGTTAACGTAGACCAGGGACGTGGGGGGGGGGGGGGGGGCTAGAGGGGCTTGAGCACCCGCCCCTTTCCTGATGAGTGCCCAAAGTGCCCTTTTGTTGAGGCAACTTTTAAAAAAATTTTATTTATTTTTTTATGTGTGTGTGCGTGCGGAGTCCTTTCTGTGCCCCTCAACAATAATATTTAACTATTAATCACAGTTTTGCTAAATAAAAGGATCTGGCTTGCATCAGTCACATGATCACTATTAACCAATGATCGCCCTCGACGGCAGAACGCGCTGGTTACGAGCCGGGAACGAGCTCACAAAGAGCACGCGCATTTTTTGCGGTCCGGAGCTGTAGGAGAAACACAAGTTAACTCAGAGACACAGACTGATGCGACAAAACCAGTAAGTAGGTGTACAGCGCACACTGTAGTGTGTAGCACCCAGGAGTATTAGCTTATTACGTACACGTTGGTAAGCTGTCTTGTTGCAACTGACGAACTGAAACAAACGAGCGTGCTGTGTGTGCAACAGCGCGACAAACATTACCTGTCCTTTTATTAACTGCACAAGTAGTGCTGGTCATAGCTGCTGGCTACCTGTGTAAGGCTGTCATGGGTCTGTAGCTCTGTCACCGTTTTAGGGAACATATTTAGTTTTAAAGTATTTAGAACATATTTAGTTTTAGAGTAAGTTTCTGGGCATTTCCTGCCTTTCTGGAGGGATTATATTTCACTAAAAAACGATCTAATATGCATGTCCACATAATAATTATTATAATTATAATATATTAAAAAACACAAGCTGTATTTTAAAAAACATACATTAAGAAGCAGATTATATTAGATTTATATTTTAAATAAGACAAAAGTTGGATTTTACAGCAGTAAAATGATTGTATCTCTACAGTTTAAACATGTAATAAGCTTTGCCCTGCACAGAGTGGATAGTGAAACAAATGGAATCATCATAAATACATTATTTCATATTTTTTACTTCCCCCTCCTCATTGCTTTATTATTGTAGCTCTAGTAATGAATAATAATGTAAGGATTCTGGATCAGCACCATGATGCCCATAGTATATACAGTATTCTGAAGAAGGTCTAAAATGTCACTGTGTGTGCATGTGTGTGTTTTATTTAGATGGATTTAAAAAAAATATTACTCATGATATAACATTGTGCAGACATGGCTGGTAAGGACATGAGGAGGAAACAGTAGGCGCTGTATGAGGCTACTAAAGGCAGTGCTATAACATTTTTCTGTCATCATTTTATTTTAGATTAAGTGCAAGAGTTGTTAGGTGTGGATAATTAGATTATAGTTTATTGCAATAGCAAGTTGTGCCTTGTTCTCAGATAGACAGCAAGTGGAGAGTGATATATGAAATGATGGGATGGAAGGAAGAAGAGAAGCAAAGAGTGATTCACAGGCAGAGCCGAGTTTATGTCACAGTTTTTTGTTGCCTTATGGTTCCAAGCGCTGTCACCAATCTTTGCATTTTGTTATTATCTCATGACACTTGTTTAATCAGCTACCATCTCTCCTGTGGACTTTTTAATGTCTACAGTCTCAGATCAACACAGCCCTGCCCTTCCCATATTAGATTCTTGATGAATGTGTGTTGTTGTTATTCAGCCTGGTTCAATGTGCCCCTTTTTAACTTTGAGCACCCGCCCCTTTAAACCTCTCTGCACGTCCCTGACGTAGACAATGAGTCCCCCACCTCTGCTTTTTCCGCTGGCCTGCGTGTCCCTATCGGCTCTCACGGATGTGAAACCGCATAGGTCTACGTTAGCCTGTGGCGTTAGCTCGGTTAGCCACGTCTCCGTGAAGATAAACAAGCTGCACTCACGGTATAGTCTGTGGTTGTTCAGAGCGCACAGTTCATCAATCTTATTCTGTAGCGCGTTCACGTTGCCCATTATCACTGTCGGGATTGATGGTTTGAATCGCCTCCGGTGATCCGCTCTCCTCGCTCCAGCATGAGCATGAGAAAGAGTGATTAACCCACTAACAAAAAATCAATATGCTATGTAATTAATAGCATAACACAGTACTAACTTAGCCTATATGCACAAGAACATAAATAATAAACTTCATTCAACACTGTAAAATTAATTAGCTCCAAGAAATTATGGATACAACTATAAATATAGTTATTTGGCTTATATCGTGATATATATCGTTATCGCCCGAAATGAAAAAGCATATCGTGATATGAAAAAATCTTATATCGCCCAGCTCTATTAACAATATAGCTCCAAGCTACCTCATTGAGCTACTTAGATTATACACCCCTGCTAGAGGTGACCGAGCGTTTGCCTTGGCTGCACCCAATCTATGGAATAACCTCCCCATCGCTGTCCGCGAGTCTGATTCCATTCAATCCTTCAAATCGCGGTTAAAAGCCCACCTATTTAGCCTTGCCTTTTTCTACCAGTTAATGCTTGTTAGTTAGTTTAATGCTTATTTCTATCTCCGGTCTATTCTTAACTACTTTTAATCATTTTTAAAATTTTTGACTGTTTTATCCTTTACATATATTGTTCTTTTATGCTTTTATATGCATTTCTTTTGCTTCTATGTTTTTAATGCCATTTAACCTGCTAGCATGTTGGTACTTTGCCATAGCCTGTTACGAACTTGCACGTTCATGTGTTTGTTTTGTGCAGGTGATGTACCTTTTTATGTTAATTCAGCTGTGCCAGGGCCCTGCTCCGATTGGTGCGTGGATACACCGCCCCGACGTGACTGGTTCCAGCTGGAGGACCCGCCCATTAAAAGGAGTCTGGAGTGCTACTGCAGGAGAGGTCCTCGCGTTTCTCCTCATGACCCAGCAGTGTAACTGTGGCAGCCGCTGGCTACAGTGCGGCTTAAAAGTTGTGGAAGTGGAGTGGGTAGGGGTGAGCTGCCATTTCTTTTGATCACCCGTTTTTTCCTGTTTTGAATTAGTTAAGGAGGTCAGACTCTGTCTTTACTTTTGACTTTGTTTTGGTAAGGTCAGGGGAGCGGGATTTGTGTAGATTTGTTTTTGTTTATTATTTTGGCCTTGGCTCACCCTGAAGTGTTGACACTCCCGTTTTGTTGTTCCTTTTTTTCACTTTGTAAATAAATCACATTATAACGAACGGATTTGTTTCATGTGGCTGCTTGGGTCTTGGGGTGGGAAGCGAGTGCCTCACTCATGTTATTGCCTGGCCCTAGACGGGTCGTAACAAGCCTTCATCCTTCCCTGTTACTTCATCTTACCCTCTTGTATGTTAAGCACTTTGGTACACCACTGGTTTTAAATGTGCTGTATAAATAAAGGTTATTGTTGTTGTTGTTGTAAACAAAAGCAAATGTAGTATGTACTAATTTGTATATGTATACAATGTAAATCGTAGAATTATGTGCACAAACAGTAATATTACTTTACATACTTATTATTTAATGCTAATTCTTAACATTTTTACACATGTACTAGCACTGTCTCTTTGCCTACTGTTGACATGATTCCAGTTTTCGTTCTTTTAGTGCCTTTTCATACTTTATTACATGAAATGGATGGTAATACGACAAAAGACCTACAACAATAAGAACAAAAAATGTGTAATTTTAACAATTACCTTTTATTTAACCTTCAACAAACAGCCAAAAAACAAAAAGTGCCCAGATTAAGCTTGTAGTGTAGAGAATACTCCACTATTTATGACACCATTAGCTCATTATTACAGGAAATACTCAAGTTAACATGTCTCCTCTCAAGTCTGCAGCCTCTCCTGTGAGACTGACAAAGAAAGCAGCTTTACTTCTTGCTTTCTTTGACCAGTTGTTCCACTTCCTTCATGAAGCGCAGGCAGAGCTCATCCTGCCACGGCAGAGCAACACACTGAACCGCCACAGGTAGACCCTCGCCACCGGACACTGCCTGAACACAAAAAAACACTCCTGTCACTTAATGCTCAGCAGCTGAACGCACCACCTAAATGTGTAATTTACTAAACAGGGCAAAAGAGCACAATCCCCAAATATTGCTGAAAGGTGTTTACCTAGAAAAAAAATGGATTTGCTGAATTCATGGGGAAGTCATGTGTGTACATGTGTTCATCTGTGATCTCACGTATTGTCAAAGTGCATGCAGCTGAACTTGTGTAGATCCACCAGTAATAAGTAACGGTTGTTGGAGCACAGCTGATGTGCTGAAAACCGTGTGCTGTTTACACTCCTGGAATTATAACTGTTTAAGTGGAGTGTGATAAAACTTTATTAAGGAAAAATGTATTTTTAAAGTTTATCAACATAAATACATTGCTTTAATGTCCATCAAAGGTCTGATTCTTCTGAGGATCAGTGCTGTCCTCCTCCCTGTTTCTCCATTTTTTGGCCGTTTCCCTTTGAACCCTATTGCACAGGCTGTGAAACTGAAGAGCTGGAAGCAGTTTTGTTGCCGCTGGCATTGTGTGACTCGTTTAGGTTAGAGGCTCCAGGTCATCTCTGAAGCTATTGAGCAAATTTAGCATTAAGTGGCTTGGTAGCTCTGTACCTTGGAATTGTCAGTCTGCTTGCCTATCGATCCTGCTCAATGGTTCCACTTGCACATGTGCTGCAATCAGCTGATTTCACTTCATATGCCAGAAGAGGAAAATAGTGACGCAGTCTACAGCGTGGATATAAACATTAAACACGTGCAAATGGATCATTTACAAAAGTCTCTGAGCCCCCACTTCTTAACTGAAGTCTTCTTACTGCACTCGCTTTGGAAAAATCTATTTTTTTTTCATGCCAAAAGTTTGTCCTGACACAACGTGTTAGTAAATCTGGCTCTATGTTCTCACTCAGTCTTATCTCACTGGTACATGTTGCCTACCTCTTTGAAGAGTTTGTCCCACATGTCCTGATAACAGCCCTTATAGTGCTTGAGTTCTTCCTCATCCTTTGTGGTCACTGTGGAAACAGTGACTACACCCGCAGGAAAGGTAAGGAGATTGTAGAGTATCGTGTAGCTAACAGCAGCTTAAAACGCAGAAAAGACAAAACAATTACTTACTTACTTACTCTATATCCAGACCCAGGTTACTTTTTAAATCAAGTAATGTCTGGAGAGTCGTCCTCATCTTTGATGAAATGTCTCTTTTTTTCCTCTTTTCAAAGTTCAGTTGTATTATAACGTGTAACTGTTTTGTACACTAAGGAGCTTGGAAATAAAAGTGTCTGGACTTCTTTAGGTTTCTTGAAGACGTTTCACCTCTCATTCGAGAAGCTTCTTCAGTTCCAAGAGCAGCTGGTGGAGAGTCCCAGATTTTAAGCCCCATGGAAGTGTCCCCAAGAGGGTCATGGACCACCCATTGATCCTATACCTAATCACACCATCCAAGGTGTGAAAACGGGTGTAAGTCACAAGCAGCAATGACGTTTTTCTTTCCAAGCTCCTTAGACTACAGTGACCTGGATGACTGAGTTCACAGACATGTTTTGTACACTGTCATTCTTTTTTTTTTATCATGTCTATCCAGTTCCCCAGTGATGAAACCCGCTGAATCCACTACAACATGAATTACACTTTAGCTAAACTTCATTTACAAATAGAAGTACTAAACACAATAAAAATTAAACTGGAAAAATAAAGTGTTTTTTTATTAGTTACTGTTATCTTTTGCCTTTTATATTTTACATATCTTTGTAATTTTCTGAAACTATTAAAGTAACAATATCTGATCTAATTTGTGACTTTTGCGTCACACTTTAAACATCTTTAAAGTCCTGTAATTACATTTTTTTTAAAACAAAGTGATAAATACAGAAACTAAGTTGTCTGTCATACTGAGTTAATCATACTTGAAAGTTTGCCACAGTATGAGAAGTTGTAGGCTGGTCCAATCACAGGACACAGCAGCACATCAATGTTGCAGCTCCTCCAATGTGCTATTGTCTCTTGAATGTAGTCCTAAAGAAAACACAGGAAATCTCAATTTCTCCTTCAGACTTTCATACGTGACCATGCATCATCAGCTGACAGTACCTCAACAGCAGCATGTTGCTTCCACAGCTCTGGAACAGATCTAAAAATGAAGCAGAACGTTTGGATACAATTCCTAGCACATGGAAATGTAACAAAGAAACGATTCAAGCACAAATGAAGAATTTCAAGGATACTTTCTCACCCAACTCCACAAAGAGCATCAAAGTTGGCAGAAACACGAGGAAACTGCCAAAAAAAATCAGCATCATTATAAATGTTTTATCAGACTGAACTGTGAAGTTAACTGTTAAACCAAGGACTCACCACGGGTTTGAGCAAGAATGAAATGGTTTTCTTCAACCACTTGGGAAAGCCATAAGGAAAAACCTGAGGCTCCAGACAAGGGTCCACAGGTCCCCCTTCCCTAAAATGAAAGAGATCATTGGCACAGGAGAAAACAGTCTGTTCAGAGACACTGAACTGAGAATTACTGTAATGGTTTCAAAAAGAACCACAACCCCATGTTGTTCATAAAGACAATGGCAGCATGGTGATGTTTAGTGGTTAGAACTAAAAAGAAACAAAATCTCTAAATGTTAGATGATTTAAGTTTAGAAAACAAATGGTACTAACTGACTTATTAAATGGAACAACTCACAGTTTTTGTAGCACGGTGGTAGCTCCATCTGCAAATACACCCTTTATCAAAAGCTCAGGGATAGTTTGATCCATCTTCAGTGGACAGTAAGGGACGAGCTAAAGGCACAAATATCAACACTGAGGACCTATGACTCATATCACATACGTGGCTTGACAGTGATCATAGTGTGTGTGGTGACGTCTTACTGTGTGCCCTGCTTGCTCTAGCAGAGCTTTGACCTCTCTGACGCCTCGGGCCATGCTTGGAGATGGATGCGTGTAGCCATCGCTTTCCAAATAACCGATCCTTAGAGGTCTGGAGCTTCTGTATATCTAAGGGTCAATCTTTTTTACTTCCTCAGTCAATTAAACATAATCAGTTTGCAAAGGTTAAGATTACAGCCTGTAAAGTTAGTTCTGTATCTCAGGACATTAATAACAGGTGAGGTAAGAGTAATATAAAGTGAAGCGTTAGGACAACCATGTATCCGCTTAATTTGTAGTTTTTAACCAAAAGAATAATCATTAACAGATTATATGAACCTCACAGTACAGGACACACCTCCATGTTAAAAGGTAACGGTGGAACAGTGGGGTCCAAAGAAAACATGTGGTCACAAAGAAGTGCCTGCATGCACAGAGCCAGGCTGTCCACATCTCTTGCCATGGGTCCAGGAGATGACGGCACTAGTTTCATACGAAATATAAAGCAGTGACTCAAATATTTGAGACAGTTTGTGTCTGTGAAATATTGCTATACAGTGGTTATGTAACTACATTTACTTTATATGTAAAGTACATATGTTTCTTACCCGACTTTTGCCCTCGATAAATTGGACGAAGGCCCTGTAAACTAATCATTACACAAAAGTGTTAACAAAGACAAGAGTTTAACTCAGTGTAACTCAATGTGTAATAAATTTCCAGGAAACTGACTGAATGAGACCCACCTGAGCCGACCTGCAGTTGGTTTGAAACCACAGATTCCACAGAAGGATGCAGGAATACGGATACTGCCACCTATATCAGTGCCTATACCAAGCAGAGAGCCCCCTCCCCCAATGAGAGCCCCCTCCCCACCAGATGAACCTCCAGAGGTCTTCTGGGGGTTATGAGGGTTCACAGTCTGCCCGTAGATAGGATTACTGCAGTCATAGCTGTCAACAGACAGTTAATGAGTCTTTGCATATTATTTTCATTCATATTTTCATTATTTGCACATTTGGAATGGACAAAGGCAACTTAACACATGCACTCAGTTTTAAATGTGCTGTAGATTTTTATGTGAGTAACTGATAAAAGATGTACTTTAAAAGAGCTTGAGGCAAGTTGGTTCTCACAAAGGGAATAGCTCCTTGTTTCTTCAGGACTTGAACGAGCACACTGTCCTTTTCAGCAGGCTGGTCCAGGTTAATGACCACACCACAAGAACAGTCATGATTCTAGTGTTGGAAAAAACAAAGATGATAATGTTACATCAAATACCTGAGCTATGATGCTCGAGAATACTGTACCATACTTATAAATACTGATGGGAAATACTTTAACTGTAACTGAAATTTGCATTGCATAACCTTTGTAATACCTTAAATGTAATATTTTCTTTGATGCTAACTGGAACTCCGTACAAGAGACCATCCTTGTTGGAGCCAACAGTTGTCAGCTGGTCCAAACTCTCCAGCAAAATTTCAGTGCAGCAGTTCAGCTTTTTGTTTACAGCCAGAGTCTGTTGGAAAGGAAACAAGCACAGACAGATTCAGAGAAACGTTTTCCCCTGAAAGAAGTTTTCATGCTTCAAGGGGATGAACATTCCTGTCAAAAATAAAAAAGAGAGACAAGTCCTGAAAATTAAAATAGTTACTTGATTACTAATGATTACTTCTAAAAATTAGCTTTTGGTGTATTTGAGCTATTATGAAAGATTTGTTTTGTTATATTAAGTGAACCTTTGTGTCATGTTGGATACTGAACCTTTTCCATATAAGAGTAAAGCACATCCTCAGGGGTAAGTGAGCCTTCCTTCAGTGTCTTTGTCAGCTCAGACAGGGAGAGTGTCAGGATGAAAGCAGAGTCAGTTGTCGGATGCTAGGAGACACAGACCCACACAGAATCATTACTTCAAAAAAACATTTAAAGCAAGAATTTAAGACTTAGTATCACCTCTAATTTTGCATCCTAGTCATGGAACAACCTTCAGAACACATTAAAGCTCTCCCTGACAGAGTTCATAACACTCAAAAAGACTTATGTAACCGAAGACTGTTATTGCCATTTATAAGCTGGATCTGTATTTTTGTATTATTTTGTCTCTAACTACTTATTAAGTGTTTTGATGTTATATTTGAATTGTAACTTGTAACAATGTAAGGGTTTGTCCTCTTGACCAATTTATCCTTGAAAAACTGATGTTAATCTCAAGGGATTTTTCTGGTTCAAAACTAAATAAAATAAAATAAATTAAATTAAACAAAAAAAAGCATTGAACCAGGATTTTTCCTTTGTGTTCCACCTCTGTATACTTAATTACTTATGTAATTAAGTAATACCCTCACCCTGAGGCTCTCTTACGCCCTACACGTATAATTAATTTTGCAACTGTGGAGAATTTTTCTGTCTTTCCTGAAACTTGCCTCCTCCATTCCTGACTGTTCCCTATCTCCCATGGTTGATGATTTTGCTAGCACCCTTTTTTCCACATGCTCCTCCATCCTCAATACTGTTGCCCCTGTTAAAATGAAGCGCCCTAGATAATTTCCCGATGTTGGCTAAACGATTCTACACGTGACAGTAGTATCCCCCGTGGCCAACTCCGTGATGCCTTGGGTTCCTTTGATAGTTTCCTCACCGACACTGTTAGTGACCTGGGTGTGTTTTTGGATAGCTCTTTTAAATTCGACAAACAAGTGTCTGCTCTTGTCAAATCTTGCTTCTATCAATTGCGTCTTATTAGCAAGGCCAGACATTATGTCCCGCATAGAGACCTGGAAAAGCTTATTCACCCCTTTGTGACATCTAGGTTAGATTATTGCAGCTCCCTTTACTTTGGTCTTAACTCTACTCTTCTCCATAGACTACAAATTGTTCAGAAAGCGGCTGCGCGTCTCCTTACTGGTAGTGGGGGGCGTGCCTCTATTAACGCTGTCCTTGCCGACCTGCACTGGCTTCCTGTTAAGTATCACATTCAATTCAAAATCCTGCTGCTCACCTTCCGAATTATTAACAATATAGCTCCAAGCTACCTCATTGAGCTACTTAGATTATACACCCCTGCTAGAGTACTAAGATCATCTTCCCAGTCACTCTTGGTACTGCCGGTACTTTAATTTATATATTTTATCTTATTCTTTCCCAGTTAAATTTACCCTTCAGTCTAATTTGTGTTGTACAGTTATTTCATTTTTAACTTTAATCTTTATATTTTATTTTATTCCTTCCTAGTTAAATTTACCCTTTTTAATTTTCATATTTATTTCCTATCTTATTCAGAGCCTTTTCTTCTTTTCTTTAGGTCACGAGCAGTTGTCCAAGCATTTCACTGCATATCGTACTGTGTGTGACTGTGTACGTCACAAATAAAATTGGAATTTGGATTTACCAAATTGTTTGTCCATAGTTCACCAGGTTTGAACTAATATCTCCAAAGATTAACTTAAACAATTCAAAGTCCAGGGCTCTGAACTCTCACCGACTCTTTGTAGCGGAGCACCGCCTGCTCTGCCCGCTGCAAGCTCTCGTCTCTCCTGTTTCTGGCTCTCTTGATCTTTTCCTCCGTCTCTCGGTGGCTGCTGATCTTTTTCACCAGCATAACCACGGATCCGACAACGCAGGTAGCACCAGTGAGCAGAGCCACTGCCCACTTGTCCATTTTCACTCCCTTAATAAACTGTTCAATATTCTGCAAGGCTTGCATTTTTGTCCTGTTGCTGCAAACTCGACTAAATGACAAGTGGACTTTACACACGGTTGTTTAAATGGGACAGGCTGACCTTTGAGCAAAATAAATAGGCGCGTTAAGCAAGTAATAGCTCCTACTTTAATAAAACAATGACGCTCACTCACTGCGCGTGCGTACTTCCAAATAACACGGCACTGTGAATGACAGAGTAAACAAAAACAACAAATATGTGTTGAAGTGCGTGTGCATCCAAATTAATTACAGGAAGTCCATTTAAGACTTCTCCTTAGAACGATCACCTAAACATTTTCACGTAAGTTCTGTATTTTATAGTGATTATTATCATTTTTATATTAGGATAAAGGAGAGCCGACCGCTTACTCGCCTCTTTTCCCCTTTCTGCACCGCATCAGCTGTTAGCTTTCCGTGACCCGGAAATTATTCTCCCTCCGGAACAACGGATATTAGTGTTTCGAGTTTAGTTACTTTTGACATTATTATATATATAACTATATTAACAACAGTTTCAACCTTTATTATTGTCACGATGATCATGTCATAATTCCGTTTAATATATGAAACATTTTACAACAAAAAAACAACAACAACAAAAAAATCAACAACAACCCCAAAACAAAGCCGCCACCCCCCCCCATCAGAGATCTTCGGGGCAGGTTTGAAAGATCAAATCAAATGTAATACGGCTTATAAAACAGGAACTATTTATTTTATTCGTTTATAAATATCAATGTCAAACCACTACATTAGAAAAATAAATGGTTTGTTTTAATGTCATTAGCAGATGAACAATACACATATAGTGAATGTTATGGTCATTTTGGGCTAATAATTTCTTTGAAATGTCCTTTTTTTCCATGGTGGGCCGATTGCAAGCTGTACCTCAGAAAGTTTTGGTAACCCTCAACAAGCTTCTGGCATAGTTCTGTCTGGATATTTGACCGCTTTTCTTGTCTCATTCTTCTCATGTCTGCATATATTGTATGTGTACATATTTAAGTATTTCACATAGTTTGCTTGTTTGTTTGTTTGTTTACTTGTAACCGTTTGAATAAATTTGTGACTTTTTTGTAATATTGTTTAGTATGCTTTTTGGTCTTTTTATTGTCTGTGAGGTTATTTTGGTCTATACAAATAAAGCAGACTTCCCTAATGATTTCACATTTTATTTTCTCAACAAGATCTAGCATGTTTGCTGTTATGGATATAAAGAAATATAAAGCATAGATGGGGATAGCAAGACAAAAAAAACACATGGTTTATTAAATGAATGTATGAAAGAAAGATGAAAAATGAAAGAGTTAGAGTTCCTAAAGCCTTTAGGAAACAATCAAAGACCAAAATAAACACAAAATGAATAGACTGTACTTGTACTACTAAGATTCATCCACCATTTATGACTCGATTAGCTCATTATTACAGGAAATACTCAAGTTAACATGTCTCCTCTGAAGTCTGCAGCCTCTCCTGTGAGACTGAGAAAGAAAGCAGCTTTACTTCTTGCTTTCTTTGACCAGTTGTTCCACTTCCTTCATGAGGCGCAGGCAGAGCTCATCCTGCCACGGCAGAGCAACACACTGAACCGCCACAGGTAGACCCTCGCCACCGGTCACTGCCTGAACACAAAAACACACTCCTGTCACTTAACGCTTGGCAGCTGGACACACCACAGTCTCCTTCATCCACCTACTGACAAACTCTGAAACTACTAATACATTGTGTGTATATCTGCATGGCAACAAGGAATGTGACAATATTTCTAGTTACAATAGTCTGATACGTTTCATTTCTTGGTTTTGTGTATGGATGGGCCTTTTACATGTTGGTGTTAAAGAGTCTGTTTAATCATTATACCCACCACCACCACACTGGACATCTCTAAGTACATAAATGCTCCCGGAACCATAATGTAAAGTCATGTAAAGGCAGCTGGTTTCCCTATCTCTTATACAGCATTTTCTTTAATAAAATGCAAGAAAAAAAATGCTGGTTTCAATGTTCCCAGTCTAAGGGCTTTTTAACTTTAAACATATTGTCAAAGTTTTGGTCATCTGTTTGTTAATTTGTTGGTTATTTAGTGGAGATGCTTTTGAGTGCCCATTGTGGTTTCTCAATCCAACTATTAGAATAAACAACCAACACTGTGAAAACACTTAAAAAAAATTCTCTTACCCAATCGGTAACATTCAGAATAAAATTACGTGCCTCACAAATGTTTCACATGATGTTACTTATCAGGGCTGCAATATAGAGCTGTTGCATTAATTTAATTGCCATTTTGAAATACACAGAGGATTTGGGGAATGACATCAAGTAAAAGGTCCACTGATCTCTTACTGACACTATTGATTGGTCACCCATATTGGACATTTAACATTAGTGAAACAGGTCAACAGCTGTAAGTTCTATGGCATCATAACATTATCGTGGTCATCACAGTTCTATCCTGTTAAAGAAGCTCAGAAATGACCTCACTTTTAGAAAACCTAAGAGCCCTAACTTCCACTAACAAGCCAGGCTGGTCCAGGACAGAAAGATGCAGGTGACTGAAACCCCCCCAGAAATTTATTCTATAATAAATTCATCTATAGTTTAGGCTTCACATCCGTGTCTCCTGAGAGATTATGCCTGCATGAAAACCTAGTCTTACAGTAGATCCAGCTCCATATATTTCACCAGTCTTCCCTCACTGGTATGTTTCACTTACCTCTTTTAAAACCTTGTCAAATTTGTCGGGATAGTGCTCGAATTCCTCCTCATCCTCTGCAGTCACTGTAGAAACAGTGACTACACCGGCAGGAAAGTTTAGGAGATTGTAGACAAATGTGTAATTGGTATTGACTGAAAAAAAACAAACATTGAATGATGAAGAATACGGAAAGAGAATTCTTTCTTTAACCAATACAAATTTTGTTGCCATTTCATCAACTCATGATTTGGAAATTTTAATAAAAATGCATTCACATTGCCATTTGTCTTAATGTTCTAATCTACATGTAATTCTCTTAACTGAGTAATCTCTATAGCAATGGTGGGCAATAAATTTTCCCAAGGGGCTACATGTGAAACTACAACTGCCTTGGAGGGCTGCACTAATAAGTGGAACTTTGTGAATCTTTAAACAAAACAGCTCTGGATGAATGTTGCTCTCCATCTGGCTTGAAAGAAATTGCAACTTTCCCATGAAAGCCTTCATCAAGTTGTACAAATGCCTTCTATTCAGCATCGCAGGGCTTTGGAATGTCTTTGCCTTTCTTATCACAATACCTCCCAGTGTATATTTCAATGCAAATGTAACAAAGTCAGCTCCAGTTCAAAATTTCAAAAATTTGTCCGTGTCAGGTTTGAACCACAGCAGAATGCTCTCCATAAACTTAGTACACCGCTCTCCTCGGGACTTCACTGAATACTAAGAGGGAATGTCTTGTAAAAACAAAAAGATCCCAAAATCAACACTACTTTCTGCATCATGTTTTTTTGTATGTCAGGTGACATCCTTCAGGGGTAACAGACTAGCATCTCTCAGAAATGGCTCTTCCAAAATAAATGACAGGAAAGCTGTAATCTCTGGAACATGTACATTTTAGAAAACTAACAGTCACCTAAAAATATTTCTGATCTTATTTGTGACTTATGTTTAAAACTAAACATCTTATAGTTTACCTTGAGATTACAATTTGTTGAAAACAAAGTGACGCACAGACTATGCTGTTTTATTGTACTCAGTGTACCATACCTGAGGTTTTGCCACAGTATAAGAAGTTGTAGGCTGGTCCAATCACAGGACACAGCAGCACATCAATGTTGCAGCTCCTCCAATGTGCTATTGTCTCTTGAATGTAGTCCTAAAGAAAACACAGGAAATCTCAATTTCTCCTTCAGACTTTCATATGTGACCATGCATCATCAGCTGACAGTACCTCAACAGCAGCATGTTGCTTCCACAGCTCTGGAACAGATCTAAAAATGAAGCAGAACGTTTGGATATAATTCCTAGCACATGGAAATGTAACAAAGAAACTGAGATTCAAGCACAAATGAAGAATTTCAAGGATACTTTCTCACCCAACTCCACAAAGAGCACTCATTCTGGCAGAAGTGTGAGGAGACTGGGGTAAAAAAAAGTTTCATCAGAATAAACTGTCAAGATCAAACTGATGTATGAATTCATATACATCTGTCAGAAGACGAAACAACGCACCACAGGTTTGAGGAAGAATGAAATTATTTTCTTCAACCACTTAGGAAGCCTGTATACAAAAATTTGTGGCTCCAGACAAGGGTCCACAGGTCCCCCCTCCCTAAAATTAAAAAAGGAATCCTTGGCACATGGGAAAGTAGTCTGGTCAGAGAAATTACTGTAATGGTTCCAAAAAGAAGCACAAGCCCATGTGCCCTATAGATAATGTCAGAATGGAGATGTTCACTGGTTAGCGCTGAAACAAAAATTACATTTCTAGCTATTAGATGATGTAAGTTAACAAGAACATATTAAGTAATTATTAAAAAAAAAAAAAAGATCCAACTCACAGTTTTTGTAGCAGGGTGGTAGTTCCATCTGCCAATAAGCCCCTAAGCCACAGCTCAGGGACAATTTCATCCATCTTCAGTGGACAGTAAGGGACAAACTAAAGACATAAATAATATTAAAGACATATGGCTCACATAACACACTTGACCGCAATCAGTGTGTGTGGTGACGTCTTACTGTGTGTCCCGCCTGCTCTAGCAGAGCTTTGACCTCTCTGACGCCTCGGGCCATGCTTGGAGATGGATGCGTGTAGCCATCGCTTTCCAAATAACCAATCCTTAGAGGTTTGGAGCTTCTGTATATCTAAGGGTGAATCATTTTGAGAGATGAGATGGTGAGATAGCCTTTATTTGTCAGTTGCAGTATCAGTATATGTATGTGTGTGCATGTCCATAGTTCAGCTGAGACAATGTCCTTCGCCCTGCCAGGCTAAGTAAACAGCCAAAACAGCTGTGTAAACAGCTGGCGCCAAAGGGGTATCCGCATAAGTGATGGTGGTTTTTACTTTAGTGCGAACAGCTCATTTGAATTTCAAAGCAGTTCTACAGTCCAACACTGGTCTCTCAATCTCCCGTTGGAGAGCCGCGAGCTTCGCCATACTTGCGTTCTGTGATGTTGTCATTTCTTGTGCTCAAGGAGCCAATTCTGAGAACTCACGGCAGTGTGCCTTCCCGAGATGTCATCCAATTTGCGCCCAGAGATGTTATTCCGGGCTAGCCCTTCCGAGATGTATCCAGTCTGCAGTCAGAGATCTTATTCTGAGTATTCACAGCAGCCGTAGCCTCTCCAAGATCTTATCCGTGCTGACTCAATAAGACCATTTTGAGAAACTCACGCCTCTCCCATCGTTCCAATCCCAGCGGGCAGCCTTGTGGGGGTTTGAACAGCCAGTTCCGCTTCCTTAATTCTTCGATAACTCAGGGCCAAGCCAGCTCCAATCAGCCAGAACCCTGTTACCATGGTTCCGAATAGGTAGATATCTTCAGCACTCAGGCTCACCCGAGCCCAAACTTCTCGTTGAGAAAGGGGTGTCAATTGCATTCAGAGACCAGTTGATCCAATCCATAATTCCTCTTTTAGATTTTAGAGAACAGACTGTGAGAGAGTGTTCCAGGGAAAATACAAAAAAACCCACGAGACTAGACAAGGACATAAGCAGGGAAGATAAGGGAGAGGAGAAAAAGTGCGCCCGCCTCCTCCGAGAGCCAAAGAAGAAAGGAAAACATGGCCTTTAGTTAACTTGTTTTTAAATATAAATGTTAATGTATTGTTTATTCTAAGACATTAATACATTTAATAAGTGTGTTAAGACAATAAGCCATTTCATTAATTTACAAGTTTGAACATTTAGTAACTATCTGGTCAAAGTCCAGTAAAATAATCCTGAACAGTCTTCATTTCACCTTCAACTTTCAGGTTAACCTCCTAGCACCTGGCGTCCACATATGTGGACATCACATTTTGGGTTGTGTAGACCAAAATACTACATACTACAAGGGCCTGATGTCCACTTACAAGGGTGTTATACTGCCACTGTATGAGGCAATTACAAAAATTGTCATCAACAGACACACCTCCATGTTAAAAGGTAATGGTGGAACAGTGGGGTCCAAAGAAAACATGTGGTCACAAAGAAGTGCCTGCATGCACAGAGCCAGGCTGTCCACATCTCTTGCCATGGGTCCAGGTGATGACGACACTAGTTTAATATAAAACAAGAAGCAGTAAACCATATTCCCAGACTGTGGAACATTACAGCAGTTATGTAACGTCACATTTTACTTTGTTTAGTAAGTAGATATGTCACTTACCTGTCTTTTGCCCTCGATAAATTGGACGAACTCCCTGTAAACTAATCATTACACAAAAGGTGTTAACAAACATAAATGCTTAACTCAGCAATGTGTAATAAATTTCCAGGAAACTGACTGAATGAGACCCACCTGAGCCGACCTGCAGTTGGTTTGAAACCACAGATTCCACAGAAGGATGCAGGAATACGGATACTGCCACCTATATCAGTGCCTATACCAAGCAGGGAGCCCCCTCCCCCGATGAGAGCCCCCTCCCCACCAGATGAACCTCCAGAGGTCTTCTGGGGGTTATGAGGGTTCACAGTCTGCCCGTAGATAGGATTACTGCAGTCATAGCTGAATGTGGCCAAAGACATATGGGTAATGAGTCCTTGCATATTATGCACACTTGTAATGGGCAAAGACAACTAAATAAGTGCACATAGTATTTAAATGTACTCCAGATTTATGTCAATCTCTGATAAAAGATTTACCTCAAAAGAGCTTGAGGCAAGTTGGTTTTCACAAAGGGAATAGCTCCTTGTTTCTTCAGGACTTGAACGAGCACACTGTCCTTTTCAGCGGGCTGGTCCAGGTTAATGACCACACCACAAGAACAGTCATGATTCTAGTGTTGGATTAAAACAAAGACAATAATTGTACATCAAATACCTGAGCTATGATGCTCAAGAATACTATACTCAGTCCTGTTTACACTGAGTAGGAGACGCTCTGTATCTCACTGTACATCTGTATAGTGACAATAAAAGCATTCTGTTCTATTCTATAACATACTTACTAATACTGATGGGTACAGAAGAGGATTAGGACCAACGAAAAAAAAGTGGGCACGTCTTTTTTTTTTCTACTTTTCTCAGAATTCTGGAAAAGAAGAAGAAAAAAGACGTGCCCACTTTTTTTTCGTTGGTCCTAATCCTCTTCCGTAGATGGGAAATACCTTAAATGCAATATTTTCTTTGATGCTAACTGGAACTCCGTACAAGAGACCATCCTTGTTGGAGCCAACAGTTGTCAGCTGATCCAAACTCTCCAGCAAAATTTCAGTGCAGCAGTTCAGCTTTTGGTTTACAGCCAGAGTCTGTTGGAAAGGAAACAAGCACAGACAGATTCAGACAAACATATCAATCTTTGTAAGCCCTCTGTGGAATATCAAAGTCTTTTTGGAAACTCAAATATTTCTTTGGCACATGAATCTGGTTTGCTTTCATAAATATGTCTATAAACCTTAACCGTAGCAAAGACACAAGTGTAAGTAATAAGAAATACCTAGTTAGCTGAGAGTATACCTAAAGTAGAACACTGATACAAGACTGGAAAATGAAATTGATTATTTAGTGTAGACTTTATCTTTTGCTCTATTTTATCCATTATGTAAGCTCTGTGTTATGTTAGGTCAGGGGTGGGCAACTCCAGGTCTCGAGGGCAGGTGTCCGGCAGGTTTCAGATCTCACCCTGGGTCAACACACCTGAATCACATGATTAGTTCAATACCAGGCCTCTGGAGAACTACAAGACATTTTGAGGAAGTCATTTAGCCTCTTGAATCAGCTGTGTTGGATCAAGGACACATCTAAAACCTGCAGGACACCGACCCTCGAGGCCTGGAGTCGCCCACTCCTGTGTTAGGCAGTGAACCTTTGCGTCATGCTGAACACTGAACTTTTTCCATGTAAGAGTAAAACACATCCTCAGGGGTAAGTGAGCCTTCCTTCAGTTGCTTTGTCACTTCAGATAAAGACAGGCCAAGGATGAAAGAAGAGTCAGTGGTTGGATGCTAGAAGACACACAAAGAACCATGTCAGAAAAAAGCTGCAACAAAGAACTAAAACGGTATGGATCTACAGAATCAAGATTCTTTATTTGCCAGTGTTGCATCTCCCTACCAAATTGAATAAAAGACAGCTTGCTAATGATGAAATAAACAGCAATGAAGACGTATAGAAGGAAAAACCCATCGTAAATTGTGTAGACAACAATGTGAATAGAACCAGAACAGGCTCAAGAAAACTGAGCACTGACTTTTGTATGGACCTATCAGAGGGATGAATTGCTCAAAAGCATTTTGAGTAACTCACTGCATTTAGGCATGGAAGCATGTTCAAGATGACCTGCTCAGATTCATCAAAATTGTGAAGAAACGTGATTTATGTGACTAAACGTGGCATGACTGTCAGTGCCAGATGTTCCGATCTCAGTATTTTAAACGCTACTGATCTACTGAAGTTTTGAAAATGCCTTGTTGATGTTGATATACATATACTCAAAAGTTTAGTGGCTTCTCGACAAGAACATCGACAGGCTCCTGTATTTCTTATTATGCTTATAAATGACATCACGGGCAGAAAAGTAGCTTCTGCAAGGGTTTCCTTAGAATAACAGAAAAACCATATTTACTTCTAAAGAAAAAAACAAATACCTGATTGTATTCGTTTTCGGATGGCTGCTTTGCTACATTAGTGCAAGATAATGCACTAATGTAACAAAGTTCAAATCTTCTTCTTGGTGTTATTGAGTTCACTGTACTCTTCTTCTGATTCTGGTCTCTAAATTCACCAGAATCTAATCAAATAGAGGACCTTTATAGTGTGTTGGAATAGGAGATTTGCATTATGGATGTACAGCCAACAACTCACCAAAACTGTGTTATGTTTTTGTGTCAATTTGGATCAAAACTCTAAGAAAACAACTAGTTGAATCTCTGCCAGGAAGAATTTGGGGGGTGGCTTTAAAAGAAAAGGCAATCTAATCCAGTAATAGCAAGGTGTCTCAAATAACTTCTCCACAGAGTGTAAATGCAAAAGACAATCTAGAAATAGCAGTAGGTTATTATCGCTGTGTTTGTCGGCTAAGTTTATTTTTTTTTGCTCAAGGTAAGCCTGCTGACAACAAAAGCTGTCAGTGATCTGATAAATTATGTCAGGTTCGAACTAAAAGCAGAAAATTCAATGTTAAACTTTCCCCCAAAAAACTCCTAAATTAAGGCTGAACTCTCACCAACTCTTTGTATCGGAGCACCACCTGCTCTCCCCGCTGCAAGCTCTCATCTCTCCTGTTTTTGGCTCTCCTGATCTTTTCCTCTGCCTTTCGATGGCTGCTGATCTTTTTCACCAACACAACCACAGATCCCACTGCACAGACAACACCAGTGAGCAGAGCCACCCTCTGACTGTCCATCTTCACTCCCTTGAGAAAATCCTGGATGTTCTGCAAGGCTTGCATCTTTGTCCTGTCACCGCAACTCCAGTTTTAAACGGCACAGGTCAGCCTTAGTCAGGCTTAAGTATGCTAATCAAGAGGGCGCTGTTGTGCCTAAATCGTTGTCAGGGACCAAGCAGTAAAGCATAAAGGACACAGCTGTTTTAATTCAAAAAGGGGGTTTTATTGACCCAAAAACATGAAGATATATTTAACAAAGCCAAAACTTAAACAGGAAGACCAATAAAAGAGGTCAACTCAATAGACTAAACTCAAGATAATAATTAACAAAACCTCAAACAAACATAAGATAAACTGACCTGCTGAAATGGGGGAACTTAAACACTGGTTTAGCTAAACCAAATGACACACACGGGGAAAATAAAATGGCTGCCATATAACCAACTAATACAAGTCAATTAAACAAACATGAAACACCCCCCAGGCAATGAAGCATGTGGTGCTATCCAATTAGGCTGTGAGTGGTACTTCAGGTCTCCCAGCCCTTTGCCACACCTTTTGCCAGACATAAACACACCAGCAATGTTTTGGTTCTATAACATTTTTCTATTATTACTTTATTATGAATTATAGGTGCAAGAGTTTTAGAGTGTGGATAATTAAATAATAGATCAATGTAATAGCAAATTGTGCCTTGTTCTCAGATTCACAGCAAGTGGAGAGTGATAGATGAGATCAGGAGATGGAAGGAGGAAGAGAGGCAAGAATGATTCACAGGCAGAGAAAAGTTTGTTTCTCACAGTTTTGTTCCCTTATGGTTTCAAGCACTGTCACTAATCTTTGCATTTTATTATTATCTCATAACACTTGTTTAATCAGCTACCATCTCTCCTATGGACTTTTTAATGTCTACAGCAGGAGTGGGCGACTCCAGGCCTCGAGGGTCGGTGTCCTGCAGGTTTTAGATGTGTCATTGATCCAACACAGCTGATCAGGGCTGGACTGGGACAAAAAATCAGCCCGGGCATTTTGACTAGTTACCGGCCCACCATGGTATTATAGGAAAAGCCATAAAGCCTTTATAATAAACTTAAACCTACACCATCCTCCCTATTCTGGTATTCTAAACAGTACTTAGCAAAACTATAAAACAACCTAATTTATAATTACATATACCTCACTAATAGGGTTGCCAACTCCCAGCAAAAAAAGAAAAGAAAGAAAAATAGGGAACCACTCCCCCACCCTCTGCCTCAAGATGCTTTACTGACAAAACCGATTTTAATTTAATGCACGTATAAAACAAATGCACAGACATCTATTATTTTTCTCCAGTAATTAAATAGATTTAACATCTTTCTTCAACAGAATTGCAGACTGCACAGATGGTATCTTAACAAAGGAAAGAATACCATAACTTACTAGGGCATATACTAGACTTAATATTTACTGAATACAATAATGGATTTCTATACATTTTACATCAGATAAAAAGTTTGGTTGTAAGATTCAGATAATTATTTATTAAAAGGTAGACATCATGACCAGCAGCTTTACAGCTGTGGCTCCAGCAAACATCAGCTGATACTAGAAATTAATATTAAATAAATTCTAACAACAGCTGATCAAGCTTAAACGTGCTGCTGCTGTTTACCGCGACATCCGCTGGTTTCCTCTTTCTGGCGCAAAGTGGGCGATAAATAAACAAGAGAGAAAAGCCGATCAGCTGATCATTGATCAGTTTCATGATTGAAGTAGAAACAGGAGAGGGAGGGGGAGAGGATGAGAGAAGAAGAGGCAGCTGTGCAGCGTAAACACAGAATAACTCCAGCTTTGTGTCTTTTTCATTGTAGCTGAAGTCCGGGACAAACTGTTCCTTTTCACCTCAATACCAAACGCTTGATATTTTCTCTGAATACGAGACGATTCCGTTTTTTACGGGACGGTTGGCAACTCTAATAATTAGCCTTATGAACAAAATAAAGTTCAACATCAGTAACATAGTGAAGGAAACGGTTTCCAGGGCCTAATCCGTGGATCGACTTCCTTCGAGGCGTGGACGTCTATCAGCAGAGAATGTACCTTCACCTATCAGCAGAGAATGTCCCTTAGTCTGTAACACAGTCAAATATATTCTCAAGTAATATTCAAGCATGCCATTCAGCGTGTTAGTACGAGCTCGGGAGCAGCTTGGGAGAACAAGAAAACAGAGACTGCTTCAGGTTGTCTTCCCAAATTGACTCAACTTTATTCACAAGTACAACAGTTTATATAGAGGGTAAAATTCATGAGACAGCAGATTATCAGTTTAAACCAGTACAGACCAAGATAAGGGAGCGTCTTCCTGCCCTTGGGTGAAGAAGCATCCTTTGTGTAGTTTATTAGTTCAGCTACAATTGTGATTATCTCAGCGACATATTTTCAAGGCACAAAACAAAGAGTTCTTTCATTAGTGAAATCTGAAACAAACCATTTGGCCTTCAACAGGCGTCTAAAAGATTAAGAAACTAATGTAGCTGAGGGAGTGATCTCTGTGGTATTTCAACCTTGTACCAGCCTGTGATTCTCACACATCAATTCTTGGGTCAAAGAGAAAAATAACTAAAACAAAGGGGCCTTATTGAATGACAGAGTTTTCCTGTATAATGTCACTATAAAACAATATCCAGTAAATGCTACCATGGTACTAAAATACCTAACAGTTCCCCTCTTTTATTATTTTTAAAAATAATAACTCAAATAGAAAGGAAAAATCACAAATGTAATAACATAATATAAAAAGCAAATCATAAAATGTAATAGTTCACAACCTAATGTTCAATATACACATCAGGAACATCATTGGTAACATCTGGCACATCCTCAGGATCAATTTGTGCTAATTGCAAATACATTGAAGTAGCTGTACTGGTAGCTATATGGGTTATCATTGAGAATGTGGCTTGCAGAAATGTGAACAGGGTTGCACTTTACAATACGAAATAGTAAATAAAAATCCTAAGGTTAATGCAGTAGATATGATTAATAACCTAAATATATAAAAAAGACAGTTCTTTAGTCGTCTCCTGGCCTGGTCCCAGGTTCGAGAGACCCCGTATAAGCGTCGTGTGATGACAATGGGCATTTCATTTTCTCCATTATCAGGATGAAACGAGTCTATCTTTATCAGGTTAGACATTGTGTGGTACTCTAGGCTTTCTGTTCCTGCTGGATGTTCAAGTACCTTGTTGTTGTTCAGGCGGGGGATCAAAGGGCTTTCTGAATCTTGGCTCTTTCAGGCGTTGTGTGTTAATCAGTGATTGTGTGTGTGTAGGTGTATTGGATCCGGGCGTTGGCTCGCCTGAGTCGTCATCTACTTGATCCGACGCCTTAGGTGGTTTGGTGGGGCTGGTCTTAACCCTGCTGGCATGAATCCACTGAGGTTGTCCGTCTGTTAGGATGCTGGTTCTCGTCACTGCAAGTACAGTCTGGGGGCTGGAACACGCGGCCTCCCCGAGTGCCCTTGGTTTTAGCGACTTTACCAACACCGCATCTCCTGGTTTCCACGGATGGGTTGGATCTATGGAAGGGAGAGGCTGAGAGAGACAAACTTTCTGATAGTTATTATTCAGTGTTTCTACCAGGTTATGAACATAGTCAGACAATGCAGTGTCTATGTCCCCTTCCAATAGCGGTGCCCCTCTGGAGGCTGACCATGGTGTTGGAAACGGTCTTCCCATGATTATTTCAAATGGAGATAATTTGGTTGCTGCGGATGGAGTCATTCTAATCTCGCAGAGGATTTGAGGAAGTAGTTTGATCCAGGTCATTCCTGTTTCTATCATTGCTTTAGTCAGGCGATTTTTTATGGTCCTATTCATTCTTTCTACAACTCCTGAACTCTGAGGATGGTATGGCACATGATATTTCCAGTCTATTGCTAGAGTTTTAGCACACTTTTGAATTACTTCTGATGTGAATGAAGGTCCTCTATCACTGTTAATTTGGTGAGGTATTCCAAATCTGGGTATTATTTCATTGCACAACTTTTGACAGACTACTTCTGCAGTTTCTTTTGATGTTGGGTAAGCTTCTACCCATTTACTAAATTGGTCCACTATTACCAGTAAGTACTTGATGCTTCCTTGTGCTGGCATGTGTGTAAAATCAATTTGTAATGTATGAAATGGGAAATCTGGTTGTGGTAAATGCTGATGTTTTGCTTTTGAGCTACCTACATTAGTTCGTGCACATGTTAGACAGGTTGCTAATATGCGTTTTACTGCGTGTGATGTTTTCTCGATTACAAATCTTGATTTTATTGCTCCTATTACCCCTCTTTGTCCGACATGACTCACACCGTGAAAATGGCGGACAAGGATTGGCAGTAGTGAAGATGAGAGGGCAATCAAACCCTCAAGGTTTTTGTATAAGCCGTCTCTGTTATCTAAGGTACAATCATTACTTTCCCAGTAAGTGTAATCTAAGGCAGAGGCCTGCTCTTGTATGAATTTTAGGTCAACATTTGCTTCTAAATAGTCTGGGAGTGTGACAAGTGGCAGCTGTAAAGGCAAAGATAATACTTCCTTTCTGGGTGGTTGCTGTGAGGCAGCAGCTGCTTTCGCGGTTACGTCTGCAAGAGCATTTCCCACTGCTTCGTCTGTGTCAGCCGTGCTGTGCCCCTTCGTTTTAACAACTGCAATTGCCGATGGCAGCTGTATAGCCTGCAAAAGTCTTAGAACAAGGTCAGAATTAGCGATCGATTTTCCATCAGCAGATCTAAATCCTCTTTGTCTCCACAATGTGCCAAAGTCATGCACCACACTGAATGCATAACGGCTATCAGTGTAAATTGTTACCCGCTTATCCACATGGAGCTCACAGGCGCGTATTAAAGCCATGAGCTCTGCTTTTTGTGCTGAGTGAAATGGTAATGAGTGAGCCTCTAGTATGATGTCAGGCAATGTCACCACCGAATAGCCACAAAGAAATGAGTTGTCATTTGGTTTTGAACAGGACCCGTCCACATAAACAATGACTGAGTCTGGGATTGGTGTCTGCTCTAAGTCTGGGCGTGGTGCTGTGGATTCCTGTATACGTGTCATACAATCATGATCGTCAGGGTCATCTGAACCATCCTGTCGGTCAGAGGAACACAGCATACGAATGAGTAAGTGTGCTGGCGAATTGGGTGTGCTGCTTGCTTTTATAGTGAGATTTGCTGTTGAAGTCAGTGTAGCTTCATAACCTGAGCGACGTTGTGCGGTCATGTGTTGTGTAGTTATGTTTGCTAGAATGGTCGTGACCTGGTGATTGGTGTATAGAATAGTGTCATGTGAGAGTGTGAGCTTCTCGCAGTCCCTTATCATGATAGAGCAAGCTGCTACTGCTCTCAGGCAGGCCGGCATCCCCTGAACTACCGCAGGCAGAGTCAGGCAGACCCAAACAAGGGGCGGAGGTCAGCGCTCCCTGTAATGCATTGAAAGAGGCAGTCATTTCTGTGGACCACAGTATTCGAGGAGGCTTGTCTTTTTTGCAGCATTCACGCAGAATGTGGTCATGAAAAGAACAGTCTGGTATCCACTGTCTGCAATAGTTCACCATGCCTAGGAAGGACAGCATTTCCTTCTGTGTAGTGGGCTTAGGGACGGAGGTCACAGCTTTGACCCTGTCTGTAGTCATGGAACGTTGTCCGTGAGACAGTGTAAATCCCAAATATTGAACAGAAGTCTGACAGTACTGCATTTTCTTTGCTGATGCTTTGTGGCCAGTCTGTTGGAGGTGCTGGAGTAGCATGTGTGTGGCAGTTTGACATAGTTTTTCACTTTCAGCACAGAGGAGGAGATCATCCACATACTGGATCAGAGTACAGCCCTCTGGAGGAATGAAGCCGTCCAGGGTAGCACGTACCACCATTGAGAAAGCCGCAGGGCTGTCTACCATGCCTTGGGGTAAGCGAGTCCATGTGTACTGCTTATCTCTATGTGTAAAAGCAAATATCGGCTGTGTGTCCTCATGCACAGGTACTGAGAAAAAGGCGGAGCACAAATCCACCACAGTAAAATGTGTAGCTGTTGCTGGAATACCTGTCAGTATGCTGGGAACATCTGGGACAAGAGGAGGTAGAGGCATAATGACTGCATTAATTTGCCTTAAGTCTTGTGTGAAACGCCATACGCCAGGTTTGTTAGGCTTTGGCACAGGATTGACAGGAGTGTTATATGGAGATACTGTGGGCTTTATTACTCCAGCTGTCAATAAATCTCCTATGATGATGTCTAAGGCTGCGGCTTTTTCAGCGGAAATGGGATATTGCTTGACATATACCGGCTTGTTGTTTTTCAGCTGAGCATGATAAGGTGTACAGTCAATAAATCCTACATCATTCTCACCTCTTGACCATAATGTCATGTTTTGATATTCAGCTGGCAATGTGACAGCAGAGATAGTACAGTGTATGGGGTAGGTTAGATCTGTGTGTCGACATGGTGCAGTAATGTCATAGCCTATGTCTGAGTTATGTGACAAAACCACTGTTTGGCCTTCACTGGTGTGAGCAGTTATCATGTTGTTGAACAGTGTGAGAGAAACAAATATGTGGCTTCCAGGCATGGGGCTACCTGGTAACGGTGTTTGCACATGTTTTTGACACAGAGTGTGACGTGGGGTACCAGTCAGATGGATATTGAGTTCATTCTCCGCTGAGGCGTCCAGCTGACACAGAGGCTGTTCCTTCTCCATGGTGTCGGTGCATAGGGCAGAGAAAACATAGCTGTTATCAGTATCTGCAAACATTTCACCCTTTGTGTTAAATGAAATACACAAGTTCATTTTTGCCATTAAATCTCTGCCTAATAGATTCACAGGCGAGTTTGGAATAATTATGAATGGATGATATGTAATTTCGTCTGGTTTTGGGCCCCAGCATGTTTTTAGAGAATGAGTTTTGGGGCATTGCACTAGAGTTCCGTTTATTCCCATGGTGTTGATGCACACAGAGGAAACAGGCCCACTATAGAATTTTCCAGACAGTGAACTTTTAGTGGCTCCACTGTCAACTAAAAAGGAATAAATCTTTTCACCTATCTCTATATCTAACATGGGCAAGCTTTCTGTGTTACGGGACAATTGCAAATGCAGCATCGTGTGTAGTGCTTCACACTGTCCCTCATCTTCACCTGGGCCTCTCTATTGTCGGTCCAGCCTTTCGTTATCATATGGGTGGGGATTAAAATGTGGATTATAAGGTTGCTCCCTAAGTGCAAAGGGGCCATTATTTTGATGTGATTCCTGTCTGCGTTGCCAGTTACCTTGTCTGTAAGAGCTCTGCTGACGCCTAGTGGCAGGAGCTGGTCCTGTGTTTTGTGGTTGAGACCTACGTGCTGCTGATTTGCATTCCCTCCTCCAGTGTCCTATTTTTCCACAGTAAAAACATACGTCTCCACTCCTATCTCTCCTTCTGAAATCTCCCTGCTGCGCTTGTTGAGGGGGCGGGGCCCCTGCATACATCATTTTTTCACTTTCCTCTGAGCCTTCAACATCAAAATTCAACATCATCTTAACACTTTTAGCCTTCGTGCTGTTGGGGAAAAGATCTGCACCAGCTTTTGTTTTGACAAGTGTGATAAAGTTCTTTATTTTCATGTCATAGAGATTATCAGTGGCAGTCAGCTTCAATAGTTGTGAACATTCTGGATGAATATTGTTTAAGAATGTTGTTATGAAAATCTGATCATTTCCTCCTTCAGGCATGCATGCCTCATTAGTCCAGCAGTGTGTGAAACGTTTCATAAAAACTAGAATATTCATCTGGCTTTTGCTTGCACATGGTTACTGCATTTAAATCAATTTTATCTCTAGACATTGTGAGCAGAAATTTCTTTAGATTTTGAAAAAAGGCTGTGATTTTGTCATCGTTTATCCACAAAAACGAGGTGGTGTTGGCTGCTTGGTCATTTTTAGGGTCTAGTTCCTCTACTTCTTCAATAAGCTGAGATTCAGTCACACCTGGAATTCGTTGACATAATATATATCTATAGTCAGGCCCACCCAAGTGGTGGTATCTGGTACTTCTCTGTAATGCAGAAACAAAGGCTGTAGGATTTTGTAGAGGATCGGGAAGTTCTTTAATGGTTGCTGCTAACTCTGAAATTTTAGGGGGTTGAATGCAACACATGTCCCCTATTATCATGAACGGGAGGGAGGTGCTGACGTCATTAAATTGTGATCCCTGCTTTTCTTTATAACGGGTGTTTTTGTGGGGGCCCTCTTGAGTTTTTTCCTCTTTTTTCTGCTTTAAGTAGTTCCTTATTAAATTTCTGGTGTTGGTTATTGCTTTTGGCACAGTCAAACCATTCGCTACTCTAGTGTGGCGCTGAACATGATTATCTATGACGGAAACGGCTTGCTGCAGTTCAGCTTCCGTACGTTCAGTTAAAGGATCTTTCATGATTTCCTCACACTCTGCCATTAACTGTTTTGTTTGCTTTTTATGTTCCTGTAACTCTCTTTCTCGTTCAGTGTATTCTCGTTCCTGTCTTTGATCTAGGTTAAACCAGTCATCTTCTTCTGATTTAGGTGTCATTTCAGTGCCTTCCTCACTCTTTTGGGATTTTGCTGTTATATCAGGATATACGCGCTGGTGACGTGCAGCCGCCGCAGCAGCTATTAATTCTGTTTTTTCATCATAAGGCGGCGGAGCCGTAGGTTGAACGGATGGGCATATAAGGCTAGTTTTTTCTGCAGTGGATTTACTAGAGCCTACACTGGCTTGATTTAAAGCATTTACGTCTGGCTCGGGTCCTTTTTTCCATAGTGGTAGCATGCGATTGATCACATCACGACATTCTATCATATATTTTTTACAGGACTTTTTAATCAGCCTACTTTCCTTATCACAAATAGTATTTAACATTTCTACTGACCTGTTTTCTGGCGATAATCGTTCGGGATAGGGCTCCGGAAATACATTAGGATGCATTAAACTTACAGTTCTTAAGTTCGAGACGAAATCAGTCACGTAAGCACTTCCGCATGTTCTGGATACGTAATCATGGAAGTCTTCATTGATTCACGAGCGTGGGTTAAACGTAACCGGAAGTGGGAGTCGTACTGAGCCGCTATTTTTATATTTTATTTTTTTCGGTTTTACAGTTAATTTTGATTTTTTATCGGACCCGTCTAAGGTCTTTGAATTATTCTGACCCATGGTCAGTGATTTCCAGAGGGGTTTAGACGCTTTGAAGGATTTAAGTTAGTTTTTATTTTTGCTGTGGCACACCTGAGGTTACTTGATTTTTTGCTAGCAATTTTATCTTTTTAGTGAGCAACTTCTCACTTTTTAACGAGCAACTTCTCGTTTTATGACCCCAGGCAACTTCCTGTGTCCTTTCTGCTGGTGAGCAACTTCTTAGTTTATGACAGCAGGCAACTTCCTGTGTCCTTTCTGCTTTTATTTACAAAACAACAGGCAACTTCCTGTGTTTCTATGTGGGCCACTAACGAAGGCTCCTCAGCGTATCCCGTTTCTATGTGGATCACTGAGAAAGGCATAACACAGTCTTATAAAATAAAAGACGAGTGCCTACCTTCGTCAGGATCCCACTTCTGATACCAAAATTGAAGGAAACGGTTTCCAGGGCCTAATCCGTGGATCGACTTCCTTCGAGGCGTGGACGTCTATCAGCAGAGAATGTACCTTCACCTATCAGCAGAGAATGTCCCTTAGTCTGTAACACAGTCAAATATATTCTCAAGTAATATTCAAGCATGCCATTCAGCGTGTTAGTACGAGCTCGGGAGCAGCTTGGGAGAACAAGAAAACAGAGACTGCTTCAGGTTGTCTTCCCAAATTGACTCAACTTTATTCACAAGTACAACAGTTTATATAGAGGGTAAAATTCATGAGACAGCAGATTATCAGTTTAAACCAGTACAGACCAAGATAAGGGAGCGTCTTCCTGCCCTTGGGTGAAGAAGCATCCTTTGTGTAGTTTATTAGTTCAGCTACAATTGTGATTATCTCAGCGACATATTTTCAAGGCACAAAACAAAGAGTTCTTTCATTAGTGAAATCTGAAACAAACCATTTGGCCTTCAACAGGCGTCTAAAAGATTAAGAAACTAATGTAGCTGAGGGAGTGATCTCTGTGGTATTTCAACCTTGTACCAGCCTGTGATTCTCACACATCAATTCTTGGGTCAAAGAGAAAAATAACTAAAACAAAGGGGCCTTATTGAATGACAGAGTTTTCCTGTATAATGTCACTATAAAACAATATCCAGTAAATGCTACCATGGTACTAAAATACCTAACACATAGCACCCACCCAGCTGTATAGAAACTCTGTCATGCTAGCTAGCACGCAGTACGAAAAAGTCAACACAACGAAAATAAACTCCACCTAAACTTGGTTCATATCTGACCCAGATGGACTGCAGGTTATAACTTCTTACCTGAAGTTCAGTTCACCTGACACTCGGACCAGCAGCCGCTTCGGGTCTCTCCTCTTGCCTCCCTTTTCCTTCATCCACCTGCTGGCTTCCACCACTTGCTAATGTTATTGAATCTGTGGAAGCTCTGCGATAGCCACCACACGAAGTAACGAATAACAAGCCTATTTAAATCCCAGTAACGAGTAACGCCTTCCTGGTTTTGGCATAATAACTAGTTACCGTGCTCGTTACCACAATAATAACGTAGTTACTGTAACGCGTTACTTAATAACGCATTAGTCCCAACACTGCTCACCACATATCCAAACCAACATCATGACCAGCAGCTTTACAGCTGTGGCTCCAGCAAACATCAGCTGATACTAGTAATTAATATTAAATAAATTCTAACAACAGCTGATCAAGCTTAAACGTGCTGCTGTTGTTTAGTGCGACCTCTTTCTGGTGCAAAGTGGGCCAGCCTGGTTCTGCCGGAGGTTTCTTCCTGTTAAAAGGGAGTTTTCCTTCCCACTGTCGCCAAAGTGCTTGCTCACAGGGGGTCATATGATTGTTGGGTTTTTCTCTGTATCTACTGTACAATATAAAGCACCTCGAGGTGACTGTTGTTGTGATTTGGAGCTATATAAATAAAATTGAATTGAAAATTGAATTGAATTGAAAAATGTTTATAGAGGTCATACTTTTATCAAGGGGTATACATTTGTCATGACTGACTTGAGTAGCTGAGTAAGTTAAAGGGTTGCTAGATCAAGACTAGCAACCCTAAAACGGAGAAACCTTTATTATCTAGCGTGCATCAAGACTTAAAACATGGAGCAGTTGAGTCAGTTTTAATTCTCACATGTTTAAACTGCCTTGCTCACTACTGCTCAGGTTACCTGTTGGGAAGTTTTGAACAAAAAGCCTGTCTTCTAAAAGCTATATGGAAGTTCTGGAAGTTTTTTTTTCAATAATATCAATAATACATGAGTTCAAAATACAGTCGTGGAATGTGGAAGCTGCTCTCTTCTGTTGTTTTTTTGGCTACATTATTACATGCTGTAAATTCAATTCCAAAAAATTGAAAAAGTTCTACATTTTGTTTGTACATTTTTTTTTTACTGAAGCTCACTTGATAATTACAACAAAGTGACAACAAAGCCCAAAACTCGTGACAACCAATCCTATATAAGGGTTTCAATCATCAACAATGCATGCAAGTGAAACAGTGTGACAACCAACCCCAGTCAACCCTACTGGCAGTGCAGAGGATGCTCAACCCTTTGACACATTTAAATAGCATTTATGGGGAAAACTCAAGTGATAGGTTTGTAGCTTGAACCTATTCGCTGGAACGTTGAGGACAATATAATTACACAGCAAGCAAGACACGAAGTAGGCAAAGTTCTTCATGTTTCTCGTGCATGGGAGAGAACCGGACAAACGCCGTTCCTTCGCTTGACCCCAGTTGCTCTCGTCCGTTCTCCCGTAACACTACTCTTTTATTGAGGTTACATGAATATGCATAGGTTCATGAACATATGACGTCTACATACACACAAAGAGTACCTTGCCTTTGTGTGTGTGTGTGTGTGTGTGTGTGTGTGTGTGTGTGTGTGTGTGTGTGTGTGTGTGTGTGTGTGTGTGTGTGTGATCTGTGTGAGGTCAAGATGTGACCCTGTGAAGACTCCCCAAAGCTGGTGCCAGGAGTCTAGCGGGTCCATCTGAACAAAAGGCTCTTATACTTAATGAGATATACGTGTGTTTGCCATATATCAACAAGAGAAGATACGACCTCTCCTAGGAGGTGTGTGATCTTATGCCAGAACACTCTGTAGAGGAGTGAACGCACTCCCCTCTTCATGCTACACAGAGTTGTTACAGACCTCCTAGGATGAGACATTCTTTCAATCTACAAATGATTATACACCTCTAAGCATATATGGTTAAATATTTCTAAGCATAATTGGCAATCAACAATACAAAACCTAACATCAAGTTAACGTGTCTCCTCTGAAGTCTGCAGTCTTTCATGTGAGACTCAGAATGAAAGCAGCTTTACTTCTTGCTCTGTTTGACCAGTTGTTCCACTTCCTTCATGAGGCGCAGGCAGAGTTCATCCTGCCACGGCAGAGCAACACACTGGACCGCCACAGGCAGACCCTCGCCTCCAGTCACTGCCTGAACACAAAAAAAACACACCTGTCACTTAACGCTCAGCAGCTGAACATACCACAGTCTTTTGTCTTCACCTACTGACAAACTGTGGAATTTCAGATACAGATTATGTATAAGTACAAGGCCAGAAGACCTGCAAAAAGACTAAGATGAGACAATAAATGACAGAACCACAAGGAAATGATACAAAACACTGACAAATTTTGGAGTCACAATAGTCTGATCTGGTTCAGTTCTTGGTTCTGTGTAGGATGGATCAAATTGGGCAATGACCTTTCCGAAAGCACTGGAGGGTTGCCCATTATTGGACATTCTTTATGAGATGAGATGAGATGAGATGAGATGAGATGAGATGAGATGAGATGAGATGAGATGAGATAGCCTTTATTTGTCAGTTGCAGTTACCCACAACCGAGATTCAGATTCAGAAGACTTTATTTATCCCCAAGGGGAGATTAAGAGACTGACTTTGCCGACCGTACATACAATAGACAAACATCACATTGGGGAGACAGGTCAGGCTGGGTAGCTGGCCGGTCAGCGACACGAGCAGCGACCCGGGACCGAACAATGGAAAAATGCACAACATCAGGAAAGACAAGGAGAAAAAAGAACTCCCCCAAGACTGAGCTCCAACAGGGGGATCAGTTTGAGAACAGAAAAAAAACACCTCAGCGCATAGTACATGAAAAACTCTTAATACACCATAGAAACACATGACAAGCAACAGGGATGGATAAAAGGTGAGAGACAGCCACTGTAGACAGCGCATCCAGGCCTGCAGCATATGCGCTGGTTCCCTGTGATCCACCGTCTGCATTGGGAGGGGATAAGCATTGAAGGCATTTGGAAGGGGAGCGGGGATGAATGTATATCTGTGTATGTCCAGAGTTCAGCTGAGAGAGTATCCTTTGCCCTGCCAGGCTAAGTAAACAGTCTTCCAGCCAACCCAAGTGGCCTTGCGTAGGATAGGGGAGGAAGAGTCTAAACACCGTCCGTTATCCGGGAGAATTTGTTTTGTTCAGCTCCAGCCTTGAGACCACAGCTGTTGCCGAAATGGTAGCTACATGAAATGATGGTGTTTTTTTCCTTTAGTGCGAACAACTTACGTGAATTTCAAAGCCGTTCTAGCAGTCCGACACTGGTCTCTCAATCTCCCGTTGGAGAGCCGTGAGCTCAAAGAGCAAATTCTGAGAACTCAAGACCGCCGTGAGCTGTTATTCAATTTTCGCTCATACATATACATATATATATATATATATATATATATATATATATATATATATATATATATATATATATATATATATATGAGGATGAGGGACCTATGGATTCTTCGATACCCAACATCCACAATGACGGCGAAACAACTAGTAGCTCAGTGTTCCAACATTCGAAAGAAGGGACTGCTCTCACAGCTAGAGATTGACGAGGTACAACACAAATGCTACGGCAAGGAGGAGTCAGGACGCCAGGTCAGGGGGGAGATATCATCACCCCCACCCGAGATTGGGTACATAGCCCCAAGTGCGATAGGAGAAGGATCGTTGAGTGCGAGAGGAACTGACCTGAAAAATAGGATCATGGCCAAGCTTGAAACCTGGATCCCCCGTAGCCGGTTACCAAGATTACGTGAAGTACCCTCAGAAGGTCTGCTAGATGATGTTAATGCAGCACTACGGGCAATACCTACAACCACGATTACCGACACTAACAAGCTGATCTACAATACGGCAGCAGTGATCAGTGAGATGCTTGGCTACAAGTTGAACAGCCACAAGGGGCAGTACCCTCCATGGAGAAGGAGGCTAGAGGGCAAGATCAAAATAGCACGGAGGGAGGTTAGCCAACTAACAGAGTTGCAGAAAGGTGCGACAAATAAGGTGCCTAAGAAATACAGCAAGCTGTCCATACCTGAGGCCTTGGAAACTGCCAAGCAAAGACTCACAGCCTTGGCCAGCTGCTTGAGGAGGTACACCAGAGAGATAGAAGGCAGGAGAATAAACCAGCTGTTCTCCACAGAACCAGCAAAGGTGTACTCTCAGTGGCAAGGGAACAATAAGAGAACAGCACCACCAAGGCTGGAGACGGAGCAATACTGGAAGAGCATATGGGAGAAGGATGCAACCCATAACGGCAATGCTCAGTGGCTAGTGGATCTGAGGGCAGACCACAGCGACCTCCCTGAACAGGGTCCAGTAACCATCACAGTGGCAGATATCCAAGAAAGGGTCTCCAGTATGAAGAGTTGGACAGCACCAGGGCCCGACATGGTTCACGCCTACTGGCTGAAGAAGCTGACTGCACTCCACGAGCGTCTGGCAGCACAAATGAACCAGCTGCTAGTTAACGAGAGACACCCGGAATGGCTAACTGAAGGCCGGACGGTCCTGATCCCCAAGGACCCCAAGAAGGGACCGGTCCCCTCCAACTACCGACCAATAACCTGCCTCAGTACTACATGGAAGCTCCTGTCAGGCATCATATCGGCTAAGATGAACAGGCACATGGGTCAATACATGAGCGGGACACAGAAAGGAATTGGCAAGAATACCAGAGGTGCAAAACACCAGCTACTGGTAGACAGAACAATCAGCCGAGACTGCAAGACCAGACTGACCAACCTGTGCACTGCCTGGATTGATTACAAGAAGGCCTATGACTCAATGCCCCACAGCTGGATACTGGAATGCCTAGAATTGTACAAGATCAATGGGACCCTAAGAGCCTTCATCAGGAACTCAATGGGGATGTGGCGTACAACACTAGAGGCCAACTCCAAGCCCATAGCACAAGTTACCATCAAGTGCGGGATCTACCAAGGAGATGCTCTGTCCCCACTGCTGTTCTGCATAGGCCTGAACCCCCTCAGTGAGATCATTAACAAGACTGGCTACGGATACCGACTACGGAACGGAGCAGTTGTCAGCCACCTCCTGTACATGGATGACATCAAGCTGTATGCCAAGAGTGAACGAGACCTCGATTCACTGATCCACACTACCAGGCTATACAGCAATGACATTGGAATGTCGTTCGGACTGGAGAAGTGTAGTCGGATGGTAACAAAGAGAGGGAAGGTAGTCAGAACTGAGGGGATTGAACTACCAGAAGGCAACATTGCAGACATAGAGGACAGTTACAAGTACCTGGGGATCCCGCAGGCAAATGGGAACCATGAAGAGGCCGCTAGAAAGGCTGCAACCACCAAGTACCTGCAGAGGGTCAGGCAAGTCCTGAGGAGTCAGCTGAATGGTAAGAACAAGATCCGGGCCATCAACACATACGCCCTGCCCGTGATCAGGTACCCTGCTGGGGTAATAGGCTGGCCAAAGGAGGAGATAGAAGCCACTGACATAAAGACAAGAAAGCTCCTGACCATGCATGGAGGGTTTCACCCCAAGTCCAGCACCCTGAGGCTGTACGCTAAGCGGAAGGAAGGGGGCCGGGGACTGGTGAGTGTCAGCACCACAGTCCAGGATGAGACAAGGAACATCCAAGAATACATTGGGAAGATGGCCCCAACTGACCGAGTGCTCAGTGAATACCTCAGGCAGCAGAAACCCAAGAAAGAGGAGGGAGACGAGGAACCATCATGGAAGGACAGGCCCCTGCACGGTATGTACCACCGGCAGATAGAGGAGGTGGCTGATATCCAGAAATCCTACCAGTGGCTGGACAAAGCTGGACTGAAAGACAGCACAGAGGCACTAATCATGGCAGCACAAGAACAAGCTCTGAGTACAAGATCCATAGAGGCTGGGGTCTATCACACCAGGCAAGACCCCAGGTGCAGGCTGTGTAAAGATGCCCCAGAGACAATCCAGCACATAACAGCAGGGTGCAAGATGCTAGCAGGCAAGGCATACATGGAACGCCATAACCAAGTGGCCGGCATAGTGTACAGGAACATCTGTGCCGAGTATAACCTAGAAGTCCCGAGGTCAAAATGGGAGATGCCCCCAAGGGTGGTGGAGAATGACCGAGCTAAGATCCTGTGGGACTTCCAGATACAGACGGACAAAATGGTGGTGGCTAACCAACCGGACATAGTGGTGGTAGACAAACAGAAGAAGACGGCCGTAGTGATCGATGTAGCGGTTCCGAATGACAGCAATATCAGGAAGAAGGAACACGAGAAGCTGGAGAAATACCAAGGGCTCAGAGAAGAGCTCGAGAGGATGTGGAGGGTGAAGGTAACGGTGGTCCCCGTGGTAATCGGAGCACTAGGTGCGGTGACTCCCAAGCTAGGCGAGTGGCTCCAGCAGATCCCGGGAATAACATCGGAGATCTCTGTCCAGAAGAGCGCAGTCCTGGGAACAGCTAAGATACTGCGCAGGACCCTCAAGCTCCCAGGCCTCTGGTAGAGGACCCGAGCTTGAAGGATAAACCGCCCGCAGGGGCGTGCTGGGTGTTTTTTTTTTTTTATAAAATTGGCAAAATGGAGAATGGCTGATTTTGAAAAACAAAAACTATTTAGTACTTTATATTCTTTCTTTTATATTTCCAGAGGTCTAAATTGCAGTAACAAACCCTTTTTAATCTTCACAGAGGTGTAATAGGAACATGACTCTGATGGCCGTGTCTACAACAGCACAATTGAAATAATCTGCTAATATTCATTCATTTATCATATTCATATAAATCAGATACAGAGTAAGACTGTCCACTTCAACCTTACTTTCACATTTAAGTTACTTTGCAGCCCTCCTGTAGGCCCCTCACATGCAGGAGGTGGAATGTAATGTATGAAACTTATGGGCAGTGGTTACAGTCTTGCTGCCTGTATGTTAGAGTTCTCACTGACTGGTTGAGACGGTTGGTACCCTCACTTGACTGATGTAGTTAAACAACTCCTGCATGACTCATTTCAATCTCATCTCTGCTTTTGACAGATGATGTGCTCCTGTTGGCTTTATCAGGTTGTGGTATCCAGCTCTAACTGGAGCGGTGGGTATAAGAATTTGCACTTCCAAGTCTGAGACTGTGGTCTTCAGCCAGAAAAGGACGGAGTGCCTACTTTGAGTCAGGGAGGAGTATGGTCATGAGCTTTGGGTTGTGACCGAAAGTTCAAGATCGCAGATCCAAGCCTTCTCCAAAGGATTACTGGACTCTCCCTTAGAAGTAGTGTGAGGTGTTCAGCCATCCGAGAGAAGCCAGAGTAGATCTGTCACTTCTCTACATTGAAAGGAGCCGGTTGAGGTGGTTCGGGCATCTGATTAGGATGCCTTCTGGACACCTTCAGGGTGAGGTATTCCAAGCATGTGCTACATTGGAGACATGATATCTCTCATCTAGCCATAATAAATTATCTATAGTTTAAGCTTTACATCTGTGTCTCCCAGAAGATTATTTCTGCAGGAAAACCTGCAGTAGCTTAAACTACACTATGTGTTCAATTAGTCATCCCTCACTGGCATGTGTTACTTTCCTCTTTCTTTTTCTCTTTTTTGAGTAATGACACCAACTTTGATACACCTCAAACAGGCAGAAACATTTGACCTCACACAATGCAATTAATTTGCATGAGTGTAATGTCTTTGATACGCTGCTTAGAAATGGTGGTTCTCAAAGTGGAGCCAATGAGAACCCAATGAGGTCAGAGAACTGATTTGCAATTGGAATCGCTAAATTCTTATCTATTCCCATCCCTACTTGGTAATCTGTATGTTTTTAATCACATCTTTGTGTAGCATTCCAAATAAACTGACGAGTGACTATGTTTTCAATCAGTCTTATCTCACTGGTACATGTTGCCTACCTCTTTGAAGAGTTTGTCCCACATGTCCTGATAACAGCCCTTATAGTGCTTGAGTTCCTCCTCATCCTTTGCGGTCACTGTGGAAACAGTGACTACACCCGCAGGAAAGTTAAGGAGATTGTAGACAACTGTGTAACTAATAGCAGCTGAAATAACAGAAAATATAAATATATTATTATGTAGAATATTTATTAATATTCAATATAATAATTAATATTGAAATTTATTTGTCCAGGCTGTCAGGCTGCTCTTGCCAAAGTAATGTTAAAAAAAGCAGTTACAATCAAAGAGTCAAAGTTGTGCTGTGATTCAATGCAAAATCACAAAAAATAATCCATTCTCTAACAGGGAGTTTATCAGCAAGTGTTTTGTGGCTGAAATTGGACAAACTGTGATAAACAGAACACTATGTTGTCACTTGTACTGAGTGTATCATACTTGGAATTTTGCTACAGTAAAACAAGTTGTAGGCTGGTCCAGTCACAGGGCACAGCAGTACATCGATGTTGCAGCTCCTCCAATGTGCTATTGTCTCTTGAATGTAGTCCTAAAGAAAACACAGGAAATCTCAATTTCATCTTCAGATTTTCATACGTGACCATGCATCATCAGCTGACAGTACCTCAACAGCAGCATGTTGCTTCCACAGCTCAGGAACAGATCTAAAAATGAAGCATATCATTCCTAGAACATGTATAATATGAAAATCTAACAAAGGATGAAGTACAAATAAAACATTTCAAGAATACTTTCTCACCGAACTCCACAAAGAGCCCTCATGTTGGCAGAGACACGAGGAGACTGCAGATAGATAGATAGGTATGCATTATTCTGCTAAATCACTCAATCCGGTGATTTAAATAAACAGACCATCTATTTGACTATTTTTGTATGTGTCTGTCACAGAATTGGAGGGCTTACCTTAGATTTGAGCAGAAATGAATGGATTGTCTTATACCACTTAGGAAGACGGTAATGATGAAACTGTCCCTTCAGACAAGGGTCCTCGGGTCCCCCCTTCCTAAAAAGAAAGGGCTCATTAGCACATAAGAAAAAAGCCTATTTTGAGATACTTAACTAATTAATGGAATAGTTTCAAAACCAGTCAACACCATCGTGTGCTCAAGAAGACAATGGCAGCATCTCTAGGTATTAAAAACCTATTAACTAAACTGTTAAAAGAAAAAACTCACAGTTTGGTTAACAGGCTGGTACCTCCATCTGCTAAAAAACCCTTTACCATTAGTTCAGGGAAAATTTCATCCATCTTCAGTGGATGGTAAGGGACCAACTAGAGAAACAAAAGCCAACATTAAAAAACATGACTTGAAAATGATTGTTATATGTTTTTGTTTTTGTTTTTGTTTGTGTGTGTGTGTGTGTGTGGTGACGTCTTACTGTGTGTCCTGCTTGCTCTAACAGAGCTTTCACCTCTCTAACGCCTCGGGCCATGCTTGGAGATGGATGCATGTAGCCATCGTTTTCCAAACAACCAATCCTTAGAGGTTTGGTGGTTCTGTATCTCTAAGAGGGAATCACTTTTTGTTTTTAATGCTCACATGAAATGAGACCATTTATGCATATATATGCACAGGCAATTACAACAAAGGATTATCAACAAGTGACATGAATCCCACAGTACAAGACACACCTCCATGTTAAAAGGTAATGGTGGAACAGTGGGGTCCAAAGAAAACATGTGGTCACAAAGAAGTGCCTGCATGCACAGAGCCAGGCTGTCCACATCTCTTGCCATGGGTCCAGGTGAAGATAGCACTAGTTTAACATGAAACAAGAAGCAGTAAACAAAATTCCCTGACTGTTTTTTCCCAGGACTGTCTATCAGTATCCCAATTTTGACTCTGTATATATGTAGTAGGGGTGCAACGATATTCGTATCGATATTGAACCGTTCGATACAGTGCTCTCGGTTCGGTACGCATATGTATTGAACAATACAAAATTTGTAATTTATTTTATCAGCTTTCCTTCTGACGATGCTGTCTGTGTTGAGCGCTCAGTGAATCTGCGTTCGACTACTCCGCCTAGGCTGCACTTTTGAGCGCAGATCCACTGAGCGCTCAACACAGACAGCATAGTCAGGAGGAAGAGCGCAGGGCAAGCTAGCGAGACAGAAGTTAAGCTCTCCTTGCAACATGGCAAATTAAACCTCCCCCACCCTCATTCAGATCTGGCCTTTGGAACTATTTTGGTTTTCATGTGACGTATGACCCTGAAGGTAAGCGAGTCATGGACTAAAGTAAAACAGTATGTTGGATGTGCCACGCAATGCTCAATTACATGGCTGGGAACTAGTGCGTTAGCGCAGTTAGCTCGTTAACGTGTTGGCCGTCTAGCCCCATGCACGGGTGATCAGGGGTAGCTCGTTAACGGAGATTTGCAGTGTTGTGGCGTTAAGGTCATTTCAACGAGATTAACCTGACAGCACTAGTGGGAACACAACGAATATGACTGCACATTTACGCCGACATCATCCTAGTGCAAAGACAAGTGGAAGCAGACAAAAACAACAAGCGCGTATGCTACAAACTTTAACCGAGTCATTTAGACAGCCGTTAGCACATGATTCTCCTTATGGGGACCTGATATGTTTAATATGCTGCTGAGAATATAGCCCAGAAGAAGCGTATAGTATAGCTTTTACTTTGGAAAGAGCCATTTCTCTGTAATAAACTCTCTTTTCCAAAGATGAGTGATTCCTCAATCAGATACAGGGCTCGCAATATCGCTAGCCCGACGTCCCGGGGCTAGCGATTTTTCCAGTCGGGCTACCAAAATCTATCTCTGCCCTGCCCGTCGGCCTATCGTAGGAAGGAAAAATATATGTCAATGCTTTTGCATTCTTTCAGAAATGTAGCTGGGTAATTATGTCATTGGCATCGGTGAGCCACTGTCAATATGTGACATTGAAATCGCGTTTGAATTTGCGCTTGTTTTTTTGCTTTCACTTTGCAATCGCGCAAACTGTGTATAGAGAGCGACAGCACTGATTGGTGAGTGACGATAATTTGTGCACCAATTCCTCTGACATAGTCTTATTAATCGTTAGCTTACTATGCAAACATGACAAGTGAAATCTCCCGCAGCTTAAACATGTGAGAGGTTGATCGCGCAGAGAATCGCTGAGCGTTATGTGAGTGCCTGTGTAAGAGCAGCAGGATATATATTTCAGTTCTGCTGAGCCAAATAAGACAGGTCAGGGTGAAGAAGTGACAGCCAAAGAAAAGCTTACCACAAAACGGAGAAGTTATGACAAATCAGACTATAAGGCAAAAAGAAAGTGCAGCTTTATGGTTTCATGGACAAAATAATTTCTGTGGCTGTGATATGATGAGCTAAATAACCAGGGCTGCACATAAGTGGTCTGCAGGTGCGCATTCGCTGTCAAAATAAAAAACACGCACAAGGGTTAGGGTTAGGGTTAAATTTAAAAACTGTACTTTTGAGTTAAAATATATATTTATAATTTTAATAAATGACAAATTAAAAAGGCATGAACATTTTTTTTGTATCGAAAAAATATCGAACCGTGACACCAAAGTATCGAACCGAACCGAACCGTGAATTTTGTGTATCGTTGCACCCCTACTAAGTAGATATGTCACTTACCTGACTTTTGCCCTCGATAAGTTGGACAAACTCCCTGTGAACTAATCATTACACAAAAGGTGAGATAAAAGTTTTTCTCAGCAATGTATAATAATTTTCCAGGAAACTGACTGAATGAGACCCACCTGAGCCGACCCGCTGTTGGTTTGAAACCACAGATTCCACAGAAGGATGCAGGAATACGGATACTGCCACCTAGATCAGTGCCTATACCAAGCAGAGAGCCCCCTCCCCCGATGAGAGCCCCCTCCCCACCAGTTGAACCTCCAGAGGTCTTCTGGGGGTTATGAGGGTTCACAGTCTGCCCGTAAATAGGATTACTGCAGTCACAGCTGAATTTGAACAGACAAGAAGGTGAGAAGTCTTTGCATGTTATGCACATGTGGAATAGCAAACACAACTGACTGAGTTTTAACCACATCAGACATAAAAGGCAGATGGGGTATTGTCATCACCCCTCCAGGTGGGCAGAGTGGATACCCAAGTTTGTGAATGTGATAACTCCAGAATTAAGTGAGGTGACATAGGAATTTCGAATTGGTGTATCTTCTAAAAATCTTGGATGACTTTGAATCTCAATGACTTCGCCCTTAAGGTCATAGGTCAGCTTTTCTAAAAATTACCCGGATTTTCAAATTTATGCCATAGGTGCATCTAGGAGGCTGACGGGCAGAAATGGCAGACACCGGTATTTTTAAATTGGCTCTAGATTTATGTCAATCACCGATAAAAGATTTACCTCAAAAGACCTTGAGGCAAGTTGGTTTTCACAAAGGGAATAGCTCCTTGTTTCTTCAGGACTTGAACAAGCACACTGTCCTTTTCAGCGGGCTGGTCCAGGTTAATGATCACACCACAAGAACAGTCATGATTCTTGTGTTGTGAAAAAAAAGAGAAAGAAAGAAGAAAAAAGATGATAATGGTGCTTCAAAGATGTGAATAATAATGCTTGGGAATGCTATAAGTTAGACATAACATAGAAATTAGTTAGAAATACTGACCAGAAGGCCTGCAATTGATATTTGCATTATTTAACCTTTGTAATACCTTAAATGCAAGATTTTCTTTAATGCTAACTGGAACTCCGTACAAGAGACCATCCTTGTTGGAGCCAACAGTTGTCAGCTGGTCCAAACTCTCCAGCAAAATTTCAGTGCAGCAGTTCAGCTTTTTGTTTACAGCCAGAGTCTGTTGGAAAGGAAACAAGCACAGACAGTTTGAGATTAACTTATCTACCTTGAAGGGACCTTGATCTTTGTAATCACTCTGTAAAATATTGAACTCTTGTTGGAAACATTGAACCTTTTGGTGTATTTGAGCTATTATGAAAGATTTGTGTCATGTTGGATACTGAACCTTTTCCATGTAAGAGTAAAGCACATCCTCGGGGGTAAGTGAGCCTTCCTTTAGCTGCTGTGTCAGCTCAGACAGGGAGAGTGTCAGGATGAAAGCAGAGTCGGTTGTCGGATGCTAGAAGACACAGACCCACACAGAATCATTATGTCATTAAAAAAGCTGCAGCAAACAAATAAAAGCATATGAATGTAGAGATTTTCCACTTCTTTACAAACTCTGTCAAACGTGACAATGACAATTCACAGTGCTTAAATGGTGTCAATGGAAAATTGTATTTAGTAGTCAGTATAATCTTTTAGTGATATAAGTTTGCATATGGTAGAATACTGCATGTAGTTATTTGTATTAGGAAATATTTAACCATGTATGCTTAGAGGCATATAATTAATTGTGTAGTGACAGGATGTGTGATCTCTAACAGGCTGCAGGCTTGGTGTGCACTCCAGGAATGCACCCCCACGTCCTGGGAGCATGAGAGTTCGTACCTTGTTTTATCGTTTTACGGTAGGATTAACGTAGCTATGTCTGTTTTAGTTTAAGTGCTTTAACTGCTGGACTTCCTCACCGTGTTATCTAGGGTGAACCATCTAGGGTGGGGGAGACTACCGTCTTTGTGACCAAGGATGTACCTTTTGTGCTTTCATGTTATATGACCCTTTGATCAGCAACACACACACACACACACACACACACACACACACACACACACACACACACACACACACACACACACACACACACACACACACACACACTGAAGTATAAAATAAAGACCGGGGCAGTTTCTCAGCGCGAGTCTCAGTTTGGAGGCTGCCCTTGCTAGCAAGAAGTTCTGTGTGTTTCTCTTCTCTGAGTCTTTACTGAAGAAGTGTTTTAGAACATTTTCCCTAACAAATGGTCTCCACAATTACCAGATTTAAATCTGACAGAGCACCCTTAGGATGTGGTGGAACAGGAGATTTACATCACTGATGTGCAATCAACAAATCAACTGCAACTGGTAATGCTATTGTGTCAATATGGACCAAAATCAAACAAACGACCTAGAATAGCTGCATATTATTGGTGTGCTTTTAACTTTTATTTTAATGCTCATGTTTAAAAGCCCTCCTGCCAGCATGGCAGGTAATGGCCCATTGAAGTTGCCCGTATATGACTTACTTTTGTAACAATTTTGAAATGCTCTAAATAGAAAAAATCCTGTTTCCACAGGATAATTTCACCTTAGATCAACAGTATACAACCTCACGATGTTACCATATCAATTTCAATTACTTTGGAAAGTAAAATCAGACTGACTTGATATTGACATGGTATCACTGTGGGGCTTTATACTGTAAATACAGAGTGAAATTATCCTGTGGAAACAAGAATTTTTCTTTTTAGAGCATTTTGAAATCGTTAGAAGAGTAAGTCAAATATGGGCAATTTCAGATTTCTGTGGTTGGATAGTGTTGATATAAAATGCAACTAGTCTTTGTAAATATGACTTTTGCTTTTAACTCATTCACTGCCAGGGTTTTTGAGCATTTTTACTCATTTTTGAAGAGCCACAGAAAACTGTGTGTTATGATCATATAAACGCTGAACCGACCAAAATGAAGAACAGACTCTCTTCTTCCATCCAAAAAAAAAAAAGCTTGTTTCTACCATTTTCTTTAGTAATCAGCTGTAGAAGAGAGGTGGGTTCCACCAAAAATGCCTGTTTTGACCACAAAAAGGGAGAAAACGAGCTTTTTGTGAAAAATACATTTCAAGCAGTCTGATGTTCACTGACAAGCTGCCCGAGGTTGTATTCTAGCCCCTCCCATTGAAAAACGTAATTGACGTCTATAGACGTCAATGGCAGTCAACGTAAGTTTTTCAATTGACGTCTATAGACGTCAATGGCAGTGAATGAGTAAAGAGCATTCTGAAGTCATTGAAAGAGAAGTTCAAAAATGAAAATTCACAGGGCTTTTACTTTGAAATCCAAAAGGAGATGGCTTTAATATTGACATGTTATTTTGAAATCAGGTTTCAACATCTTTTGCCATAATACTTTGAATACACAGGGAATGTAAAACAAAGTGGAGGCTGGCTTGACTGCAATGCTTGAATTGGAGGCTGGCTTGACACCAGTGCCAGGTCTGAACTAAAAGCACATAATTTGTTTTGATTTCTATCTAAAGAAAAAGTTAAACATTTCAGTGTTTAAAGCTCTGAACTCTCACCGACTGTTTGTACCGGAGCACCGCCTGCTCTGCCCGCTGCAAGCTCTCATCTCTCCTGTTTCTGGCTCTCTTGATCTTTTCCTCTGCCTGTCGGAGGCTGTTGATCTTTTTCACCCGCACAACCAGGTATCCCACAATGCAGGTAACACCAGTGAGCAGAGCCGCTGTCCAGTTGTCCATCTTCACTCTCTTAATAAACGGTTCAGTGTTCTGCGTGGTTTTCGTCTTTGTCCTGGGGCTGTAAATCATCGGCAGAGCGGGTAGGGAGGCTTACTGGGCTTAAGCCCGGGTTGTTTCAGAAGCCCAGGGTTTTTTGGAATCTAGTTTATTTCACAGTTAGATGCCTGACTGACAACTGTATAAAAAACGACACAATATTTGAGGCACATAGCGCGCAAATTCCCCCTAAATTTGGTATGATCCGAGCTCAGCCGACTGAGCACAGCACTTACGCACGTGAGCGAGGGGGGAGAAGCTGCTGCCTGCGAGTTTTCTGTAGAAGTGCAGACAGAGGAGAGCTTAAGTTTGACCAGGTACCAAAGCAAATCATTCCTACTGTACAAATAATGTAAATATGACGGTGTATCACAAAAGATTGATATCAAACTGATCACTTGACCCATATTACGTTACTTGCTCTTCGAGTGAATCAACAAATGGCGAAATGAAAAGCCGAACAACAACAATGCTGTTTTTTTCAGTCTTAGCTTACATGTATGTTTATTTCATATTTTCAGTTGTTACCCTCCACGGCTAAATAAAGCACTCTAAATCGGTTTCAGTTATGTACTGATGACCACAACAATGGACATAAGGGGCTTCTTTCAAAGAAATAACTCAGGTAGATGTTATTTTATATATTATGCTTTGTATGTTGTTCAGTATATTTCTATGCAAAACAAGAGGAATTTCAATACACAGCAGTATATTCACTGTTTAAACCAGATATTTACACTTTAGGGGGAAAAAAAAACATAAAACATTTTTTTTACTGTTGAACATCAATTTAGTAATTTTTTTTTTTTAGATAAATAAATATTGAAATATTTTTTGAATTAGTTAAATGTCAGAGTAAAGAGAGAGAGAGAGATGTCTATTTTTTAGCACTTTCATCAACCTTCCTTTCATATCAAATATCCTTGAAAGAGTAGTTGTCAAACAGCTAACAGATCATCTGCAGAGGTTTATTTGAAGAGTTTCAGTCAGGTTTCAGAGCTCATCACAGCACAGAAACAGCTTTAGTGAAGGTTACAAATAGGGCTGAACGATTATGGAAAATAATCTAATTGCGATTTTTTGCCCCAATATTGCGATTGCGATGCGATATGCGATTATTTTTTAAGGTCTTTGTCTTCTGTATTATTAAACAAAGACAAGCAATACATCATATAGTATGGCCAATACTATATTACATTAATTTTAAACTGTTCTTTCCTGGAAGACAGACCTCTGTTATGATGACATGAGGTGATGCATGAATTGATGACTGACATTTTTATTTAACTTCTTCAATCACAACAGTATATTTGAACATACACAATAGTTTATTTTTAGCTTACAAACATCTGAGCATAAAGTGCTGACAAGGAACCCTGGTGTAAACATTAAAATGAAAGTCAGTACAATGTGCAGATTGCAGAAATATACATAAACAAAATCAGTGGCTTTACCACACTCAGTTTTTCGACATCTGTGAACTACTAGACAGTCATTCAATTAAAAAATATTAAATAAATAAAACTAATAAATAAAAAATACACACATCTTACTGATCTCTGCAGTCAGTAACATTACACATAAAGTGCAAACATAATAGCAATTGTATAAACACACACACAAACACACCTTTAAATTTTAAAGGCGTGAAATTGGACGGTCTAGCCTTCTGAATCAGAAGGCTAGTTCTGATTAGCGTCACCGCTGTCTCGGTGGAGTTTAATAAACTCGGCCGTCTGCTTCTTGCTATCTAAAATATAACCAGACACTGGCGTAAATTCTCGACTGTCTCATACTTCTGTTTAATAAGTTTTCTGTTTGACGTTTAGTCAGCTGTGTGAAAACCAAGGAGGAACCCACCCGGGGGATTAATAAAGTTTTATTTTATCTAATCTAATAACTTTAATCTCAGCCAAACCGATTTACTCACGAACAAACAAAACACTGAAAAAAGCCCAACAATAACATTTTTAGGTTGTCTAAGTGACTTATATATCACGTTTAACCCGAGCAGCGAAACTCCGCGGTGATCTGAAAATGATGTGCCGGGAGTTGTGCCGTTCTCGGCCGCATCAGTAACCCTCGAGCTCCCGGCTAGCTGTCGAGCTGGTGGGTAGCAGACGCCTCTGAAAACGTCGAAGCACTTTTGCAAATATGGGATATCTTGATAAACCGAGCAGATATTTGATGTTTACACAACTACTTTCTCGCCTGAAAATATGTTAAAAGTTTATTTTGTGACCCTGAAAGATTAGTATGAGTAATTTTAAAACTTAGTAGCGGCCGCCATTGTTGGAAATTGGAGTTTGGCTGGGCCGCGCTATGAATTCTGGGATATGGTAGTAATTTGGACAGCCTTCGGCGCGTCGCTGTGACGTAATCGGTCTACAAATGCGGCCTCAGGAGGATGCAGCCCATGAATTTGGACATGTCCAGAGTATAATTGCAGCCTTTGCGGTTAGAAAATTGCACTTGATCATGTCGCGATATTATCGCAAATGCGATATATCATTCAGCCCTAGTTACAAATGATCTTCTTATGGCCTCTGACAGTGGACTCATCTCTGTGCTTGTCCTGCTAGACCTCAGTGCAGCGTTCGATACTGTCGACCATAATATCCTATTAGAGCGATTAGAACATGCTGTAGGTATTACAGGTACTGTGCTGCAGTGGTTTGTATCATATCTATCTAATAGACTCCAGTTTGTGCATGTAAATGGAGAGTCCTCTTCACACACTGAGGTTAATTATGGAGTTCCACAGGGTTCAGTGCTAGGACCAATTCTGTTTACATTATACATGCTTCCCTTAGGCAGCATCATTAGAAGACATAGCATACATTTACACTGCTATGCAGATGACACCCAGCTCTATCTGTCCATGAAGCCAGATGACACACACCAATTAGTTAAACTGCAGGAATGTCTTAAAGACATAAAGACCTGGATGGCCGCTAACTTTCTGCTTCTTAATTCAGATCAAACTGAGGTTATTGTACTCGGCCCTGAAAATCTTAGAAATATGGTATCTAAGCAGATTCTTACTCTGGATGGCATTACCTTGGCCTCCAGTAACACTGTGAGGAACCTTGGAGTCATTTTTGACCAGGATATGTCCTTCAGTGCACATATTAAACAAATATGTAAGACTGCTTTCTTCCATTTGCGCAACATCTCTAAAGTTAGAAATATCCTGTCTCAGAGTGACGCTGAAAAACTAGTTCATGCATTTATTACTTCCAGGCTGGACGACTGTAATTCATTATTATCAGGATGTCCAAAAAACTCACTGAAAAGCCTTCAGCTGATCCAAAATGCTGCAGCAAGAGTCCTGAGAGGGACTAGAAAGAGAGAGCATATTTCTCCTGTTTTGGCTTCCCTTCATTGGCTTCCTGTTAAATCCAGAATTGAAATCAAAATCCTGCTCCTCACATACAAGGTCTTAAATAATCAGGCCCCATCTTATCTTAATGACCTTGTAGTACCATATCACTCTATTAGAGCACTTCGCTCTCACACTGCAGGCCTACTTGTTGTTCCTAGAGTATTTAAAAGTAGAATGGGAGGCAGAGCCTTCAGTTTTCAGGCCCCTCTTCTGTGGAACCAGCTTCCAGTTTGGATTCAGGAGACAGACACTATCTCTACTTTCAAGATTAGGCTTCAAACTTTCCTTTTTGCTAAAGCATATAGTTAGGGCTGGACCAGGTGACCCTGAATCCTCCCTTAGTTATGCTGCAATAGATGTAGGCTGCCGGGGGATTCCCATGATGCATTGAGTTTTTCCTTTCCAGTCACCTTTCTCACTCACTATGTATTAACAGACCTCTCTGCATTGAATCATATCTGTTATTAACCTCTGTCTCTCTTCCACAGCATGTCTTTATCCTGTCTTCCTTCTCTCACCCCAACCGGTCGCAGCAGATGGCCCCGCCCCTCCCTGAGCCTGGTTCTGCCGGAGGTTTCTTCCTGTTAAAAGGGAGTTTTTCCTTCCCACTGTCGCCAAAGTGCTGCTCATAGGGGGTCATATGATTGTTGGGTTTTTTCTCTTTATCTATGAAGCGCCTTGAGGCGACTTTTGTTGTGATTTGGCGCTATATAAATAAAATTGAATTGAGTTGAATTGAATCAAATTTAGGAGTATATATGCACGAAGTTTATTGTGTCTTTAATTAATAAGAAAACTCCAGACGATTCCATTCTGAGCTTAAGAAACTTCTAATAGGTTAGTAGAGTCCACGTGGATGCATATAAGACACCCCAAAACACAGAGCCCGTTTCTTTGACATGGGAAAATCAAGAGATATCAAGCAAGACACCAGGAAAAGAATTGTGGAGCTCCATAAGTGTGGCTCAATTTCTCACCCCAACCAGTCGCAGCAGATGGCCCCGCCCCTCCCTGAGCCTGGTTCTGCTGGAGGTTTCTTCCTGTTAAAAGGGAGTTTTTCCTTCCCACTGTCGCCAAAGTGCTTGCTCATAGGGGGTCATATGATTGTTGGGTTTTTCTCCGTTTCTATGAAGCGCCTTGAGGCAACTTTTGTTGTGATTTGGCGCTATATAAATAAAATTGAATTGAATTGAATACAATTTGGGTTCCATTTGCAATTAAAAAATACAGACAATTTCTCTCTTTACTTTGAAATTTAACAAATATGTTTTTTATATTTATCAATCTAAAATAAATAAACATTTAGTCTGATTTGATGTTTTACAATTAAAAAGTGTTTGTGTTTTTACCTGAAGAGTATGTAAACTGTATATTTGATGATGTTGGTGTTTGGCTTGATTGTCAGCACAAAGAGGGAGAGAGAGGAACAGAGAGGGAACAAGAGCAGGTGAGACAGACATGTTAGTCAAATGGTTGTTTGCCAAAACTCATCAGAACATGTATTCAGTCCCTAGTGTATCTTTTTAGGTTTGTTATTTTTCAAATTCTATATTTATTAAGTTATGCAGGCTTGTTTGCACAACAAGGCTAAATAGTTATGTAAACTTTTCTGAATCTAAATAGTGTACTTTGGTAGAATTAAAAAATAATATGGTACAAATTATGTATTGAAAAGCAATACTTGAATAATATTGACCCTGAAAATGTCATCAATAGGTTCGCAAAACTCAGGCCTCAATGATACAGTCTCATGTTACCACAATAAAGAGGTGTTGTCAGTGTCGTGCAGGTCTATGATGATTTTCAGTGCTACTATCATCTAGTTTTGATTCTGGTTCTGTCTTGGTTAAGCTCTAAAGTAGTCCAGATTTTGAACTGTTGTAGTCCTGTTTTAATTCCGGGTCAGGTCAAAATGCAATTGACTGCCTTCTGTTGTGTGATCGGAAGAGGTCTCTTGAAACGTCATTGGGAGTGTGAGGTGAGATAAGCTCTCTTCTGTGGGAATTTGTAACATGTGTTTTTGTACATTTTAACTTGTGTGACCACAGGTTTTTATGCTGTGTTCAGCCCTCTGGTTCTCCAAATGATACTGTCCCTCAACGATTGTTAAAGGAGATTGCCTAGGACAGGCTGTTCTTACTATTATAAACAGCAGTTTGATATCTGGTGTAGTCCCTGCTCATTTTAAGCATGCAGTAGTACAACCCTAGTACAACCCAAGAAACCTGTCTTGCAGGCATTCATGGTACTGCTTTGAATTGGTTTAGGTCTTATCTTTCTGTCAGAACTGTGTTAACTTTTTAGTGTATGAATCCTTTTCTGCTGCTCTTCAGTTTGAGGTTCGCAATTCTAAGGCCTCTGCCCTTTTCATTACATTTACAGCCCTTGGGAACCATTCTTAAAAGGCATGGATTATCCCTCCACTGCCAAAAACTGCCAGATTTATCTGCCTCTGAAGCAGAAAGATGCTTTCTCCATTAAACCGCTTCTGGCATGTCTAGAAGATATTAAAACATGTATGGCCCTAAACTTTTTAAAATGTAATTCAACCAAAACAGAGGTGATTGTGTTTGGTCCTAGCAGAGCCCTGGCAGGGCTGGCATGGGAAGAAGCAGTTATTTAGTCTATTGGTTTTGAACCTGATGGATCTGAACTTTTTCCAGAGGGCAGGATGTTCAGGGTGTATGATCTCTGGTTGCCAATCTCGACTGATTGTGAACGGTCTGTGAGAAAGTTTTTGGAAGTCCAAGTTGGCTTGGCTATAAGGATGTCTGGGATGATGGTATTGAAGGCCAAGCTGAAGTTAAGGAAGAGCATCCTTACTGATGTCCCAGAAAACATAGGCAAACAGGATCAAACTGCTTTAATTTAATCTAATGTGCTGATTTTATTGTTTTAATTGAATTTTGATTATCATTATTATTATTATTTATTTTAAATTAATTTATAGGGTTTTTTATGTCAAGTGTACAGCACCTTGTTTTCAGCTGGGAGTTGTCTGAAAGTGCTATATGAATAAATTGATTGCTTCCTAAATAAAGCTTGAGCCAAAAAGTGAGTGCTGTCAGGGCACACAGTGACATATCATAAGGTCATAAGGGAGCGACTGTCAGAGTTTTACCCCTGATACTGCTGGATAAACAGAAGCTCACCCAGGAACGAGGTCACACAGAGCTCAAATTTTCACTCGCGAGACAGAAGCAGTTGTCTCCAGCCCACTTCAACTTGCTTTCCCTCTGCAGGCTGTTTTTATTGGTTACACACATGAATATTCATAAAGCTTGTTGCTGTATTACCTATGAGAAATTGCTATAACTGGTTACAAAGTGTGATTGTGCTGTGCCAGGAAAAAAATCTAAGGAGTGAAAGGGTCAGACCCATACGAGCATAGTGGAGCATAGTGGAGTAAGGACGTTAGCGTGCTGCCCATCTTGATGACCAAGATGAAGGAAAAGAAAAACAGAAGGGAATTCTTGCACATTGCTGGGTAGAACTTTTATCTTTGTTAACACCTTTTGTGTAATGATTAGTTCATGAGTAGTTCATCCAATTTATAGAGGGTAAAAGTCAGGTAAGTGACATATCTACTTACTGGACCCATGGCAAGAGAATGTTCTACGTGAACAAAGGCGTAAAAAGAACACAGTGTTAGTTGTTTCCTTATTTCTTATTAATGTTCACAGTTTGAGCTGCTCTAAAATGCCTTTTTTTTTAAATTTACTCATTAACCAGCATCCACCAACATCAGAAAATGAATACAATACAGAGTGAGTACACCACTAACAAAAATCACTGCTATGTGATTAACAGCCCAAAACTCTGTTATGAACATATACATTCTATGTTATAAACCAACTGAGAAACCCAGTGAAAGAAACAATAATATGAAATAACTTATTTTCAGTGACTAGCTTTTGTGTGCTAAAGGAAAAAGTTAAAAATTTACCAAATGTACTTTGGTCTACCCAATTCTTGCCACATAGTAAAATCCCAAATGTTGCACTTGGAACAGAAAACTCCAAAATAACCTCCGTTTTAGCTTTGACCACTCAGTTTGGTTTACTGACTTTCATTATTGAAATATACTTTTGTGGCGTTTGAATTTTAACCAGATTAACTGATTGTGAACTCACATATTCGTTAATGTCACTATTTTACTTGTTAGGACAAAAAAGGGGGGATGGAGCAGAGGAAGCAGAGGTCTCACAGATTACACCTATGCTCCTAATTTTCTAAAACAATGAGATTTGCAGGAAAGATAGTGCCGGTCCTAAATCAACTCAATCATTTGATCACTTATTTATGATCAAATAAAAAAAAGATTTCTCTCAAAGAATTTATATGATGAATGGGAAACTAAACAAAGGCAAGTTTATTAATATAGCACAATTCAACAGCAAGGTGACTAAAGCAAATGCACTATGTACTAATTCATATATGCATACAACGTTAATCATTGAGACTTACTACCACATGCAGTAATTGCTCATGAGGAACAAAGTGAACATCATTATCAATGAAAATACATTTTTTTATTATTATTAAAAAATGTATTTATTTTCAAAGTAATTCAGTGAGTGCTGTTAGGACACATGTTACCTATCAGAAGGGAGCTGTCAGCAGGCAATTAGTGTACTTTAAAGTCCAAAAAGAGAAATTTATTGTTTTCTAACACAATTTCATCCAAAATTCTTTGTTGAAACATATACTGTCGGGTAAATATCACAGTATGTTAATGGGCAGCACTGTGGCACGGTGGTTAGCACTGTTGCCGCACAGCAAGAAGGTCCTGAGTTCAATTCCAACATCAGGCCGGGGTCTTTCTGTGTGGAGTTTGCATGTTCTCCCCGTGTTTGCGTGGGTTCCCTCCGGGTACTCCGGCTTCCTCCCACCGTCCAAAGACATGCAGCTTGTGGGGATAGGTTAATTGGATAATCCACATTGCGAATGAATGTGAGTGCGAATGGTTGTCTGTCCCTGTGTGTTGGCCCTGCGACAGACTGGCGACCTGTCCAGGGTGTACCCCGCCTCTCGCCCTATGACAGCTGGGATAGGCTCCAGCGCCCCCCGCGACCCTGAAAGCGGGAGCGAATGGATGGATGGATGTTAATGATATTTAAAAAATTAAAATAGGTGGCACCAGCTTCCTCAAAACCTTTTTTCAGAAGATTAATATCTGTCTGCAAACGGAGATATTGAAACACAGACGGCTCACTGCCACTGATTAACTAAAATATACACACAAACACTCACGTAGTTTATGTCTGTTTTGATATGTTAGTGACCTTATTTTTTAAATATTGCTTAACTTTCATTTAACCTTTAGCAAATAGACAAAAAACAACGTGTTTAAATTGAGCTTGTAGTGCTTGTAGTGTACTCCACCATTTATCAGCTGGTTAGCTCATTATTACAGGATATACTCAAGTTAACATGTTTCCTTTGAAGTCTGGAGAAAAGTTTATTTACAATCACCAGGTGAAATATAAACAAAGTGCCGGGTCGAGATTTCCAGGGATCAACGGGAAGGAGGGGGGGAGGTCCGTACACACAGTCACGATCACACGCCACACTCCTCTTCTGCCCAAACACACTCTCGCTCCGCTGGCACCACACCACACTGCCAAACTCAGGAATCCAGGGAAGGTAAACAGGAACAGGCCCAGGGTTTGTACAGCCTGTACACACCCTGGAGTCTTTGGCGGATCTAGAGGGGTGGTATGGGGGTGCATGTGCCACTCTAAAATGATCTCTTACCTCCTTAGTGCCACCCTCTTTGTGCATATGACAGTGTTGTTCATTAAAATAAGATGGCATTAACACTTTGAGCCTAGCAGCAATTAAAACTGAATATAAATTGTAACACTGAATATAAATTCTAAAACTTTTTGGTAGCAACAGATGCCTGTGACTGTGCCAGAGCACATTTGAATCAGCACCATGGGCATCGTAACACGGCCATCATGGGGTGTATCTGGGATGATCAGGAAGAGGAGTACAGAAGTCTGGTGAGGAACTTTGTCGCATGGAGTCACACAAACCACCTGCAACTCAACACCTCAAAGACTAAGGAACTGGTTGTGGACTTCGGGAGGTCCAGAGCAGGTCCACTGCCGGTTCAGATAGAGGGGGAGGAGGTGGAGGTGGTCAACAAGTACAAGTACCTCGGGCTGTGGGTGGACAATAAACTGGACTGGTCATGCAACACAGAGCACCTGTATAAAAAAGCCCAAAGCCGACTGTACTTCCTCAGGAGGCTGAGGTCTTTTAACATCTGCAGGAAGCTCCTGAGGATGTTTTACCAGTCGGTGGTTGCTGGAGTACTTTTCTATGCTGTGGTGTGCTGGGGGAGCAGCACAGCAAAGAAGGACTCATCCAGGCTGGAGAAACTGATCAGGAAGGCTGGCTCTGTGGTCGGCATGAAGCTGGACACTCTGGTGACAGTGGCAGAGAAAAGGACACTAAAAAAGCTGCTGGACATTATGGACAATGCTGGGCATCCTCTGCACACGGCCATTAACAACCAGAAGAGTCTGTTCAGTGACAGGTTGCTTCTCCCCAAGACAAGAACTAACAGACTTAAAAACTCCTTTGTCCCACACGCCATCAGACTGTTAAACTCCTCTCTGGAGGGGAGAGGGAGGGGAAACAGGAGGACAAAGGAGGGGGGAACAACTAAGCTGTAGTGCCTCTTCACCTCACTGTACAATACCTTGTGCAATACTTTTTGTAAATAGTCAACAGTGCAATTCACTTGTATTTTTATTTTTATTCCTATTTATTCTATTTATCCCCTTCGTATATTTTATTTATATTTGTCTCTGTATTTATATATGTGTGTGTATGTGTGTGTGTGTATATATATATATAATATTCTGTAACTCTGTAACTTCTGTCGGTGCTGTGCTTTTTGGAAATCGAATTTCCCAGAGGAACCCACCCGAGGGATTAATAAAGTTCTATCTTATCTTATCTTATCTTATTTCAGATTTGGCACAGGTGGTTGGTTGTTACACCGTGGAAATGGAATGAAGGTGAGTGTCATTAATCGTCTGGGGTCACAGGACACGCCGCACCTCCAAATCACATGACTGATTTAAGCTGACATAACAACAAGCTGCAGTCACGCTGAGTCTCTATTTCAGCTCGTGTTGAAAGTTCGGATTTCAAAGTATACATCAGTTTCTAAATTTTAATGACAGGCCACAAAATCCAGAGTTATAATAAAAAATAAAATAAAAAAAATTAAAGAAAGGTAAAAAGCCACCTCTTTCCTATTGGTGGAAACGTACTATGTCGACCAATAAAAAAAATTGCAACACATGATTTGGTTGTTTAGGGGAAGTTTTGGGAGTGACAGCAACGAGAGAGAGATTGATAGCGAGTTTTGAGATGTGAGAGATTTGTGACATTTAGCGTGGAGTGTATAGTTAGTGTGTTGTGTTGAACTTAGTGTGTAGTGTATTCCTTGCTCTGTTTTGTGTGTCAGTGAGGGTACTAATGAATGTCACACAGGCAGATTGGTAAACACTGTCTCCAGGTGGAAAATCAGAGGAGTGTTACACCTCCTGCTGTCAGGCCTGCAGGTTTATGCCTGTGGTGTTCGTGGCAGACAAGTAATTTTCTTTTTTACTTGTGGGGCATCTTATTGTGACACTTGATTCTTCTCTCATTTTAGTTATAGTAGTATTTTTAAATGGTTGTACAAATAAATAAAACAATTTGAAGGTGAGATACAAATGTAAAATCAAAAGTAGTCAAAAATGGCCCAATAAATCATGAAAAATTAGGTTTCAATGTTTGTTCATGACAGTGCAGATCTCTGACATTTTGTGTAAATTTAAGCACGTAACAATTTGATTTTTTTCTAACAAAAAACTTTGTTAAAGTTAAGTTAGACTTTTGTTGTGTTTGTAAATGAATGGTTATTAACATTCCAGAGAAAATGGCATTTTATTAAAAATATTTAACAATAATACTCATTAACTCAGATTATTTTTGATACACCCTAGTGATTTCTTAAGGGAAAATCAAATACAAGCAGTTGAACGTGACAGGGAATGTGGGGGATGACATGAAGTAAACATGCAGCTGGCTGAGAAAGAAAACTTCTCTGACACCATTGGTGGGTCACCGGCTATTGGACATTCTTTAAATTTTTTTATATTATTGAAACTGAAATGCAGCAGACGAACAGCTATACTGTAGGTTCCCTGGTATCACATGACTATCACATTTCTTAAGAAAATTCAGAAATGACTCCACTTTTTAAGGAAACATAAGAAGGCTGACTTCAACAATATGCACAGAGGAGTAATAGGAAACATCCAACCATGAGATCTACAAAGCCTAGGACAGATGTGCTACTGCAGTGGCTGAAACCACATTAAAGTACACGGATACTTTAATTCTGAAGTAGAATCACCGTGGTGATCACTTACAACAAAGATAGCATGTGCCTTGCCTTGGTCTGCGCCTGCTGGTGTAGTCTTTTGGGTTCCTGCCCTTTAGCCTTCACACCTAATTCTCATCATACCATCAAAGACAGGTTTTTATGGTCCATGTTCTTTGGAAAGGAATTACTAAATATTTACCAGTCATAATCACCTGCCTGTCAAGCCCCCGCTATCTCTGCCTACTTAAGGAACTCTAAACAGTCACACCCGTTGCTGCCTTCCTTCTGGAAAAAATCAAGTAAGAATCTAATCCAATCAGCACATTAAGGCTTCCTCTCTTCAAACCAATCAAATTATTCAAAATATACTTTTGGGTTCAGGTCTTACATTAGTCTTCCACCATAACTGCCTTGGTGGATATGACATTGCTATGGTGTGAGTGGATCAAAGTGACATAAATTTTGTCATCAGCTGGTGAGCATGGGGGTTCATGCAGATGTCCACATGAGTACATGTTTCTTATCTGCTGGATACCAAAAGTTGCTCGGCATCTGCTGGCCCAAGATATGTTTTGCTGCCATTTCAAGCAGCAATGCGCATCTACATTTTTATAAGGTAATATAGAAGCTGAAGACACGAGTGTACAATCATTATTCAATTCAATTTTATTTATATAGCAAGCACTTGGCGACAGTGGGAAAGAAAAACTCCCTTTTAACAGGAAGAAACCTCCAGCAGAACCAGGCTCAGGGAGGGGCGGGGCCAACTGCTGCAACCGGTTGGGGAGAGAGAAGGAAGACAGGATAAAGACATGCTGTGGAAGAGAGACAGAGGTTAATAACAGATATGATTCAATGCAGAGAGGTCTGTTAACACATAGTGACTGAGAAAGGTGACTGGAAAGGAAAAACTCAATGCATCATGGGAATCCCCGGCAGCCTACGTCTATTGCAGCATAACTAAGTGTGACAGGTGAGACCTGGAGACTTGGGACCACCCCTGGTGGGCGGAGCTGGTCTTCGCTCCTTTCATAAGCGCAGGTGTGGGCAATTGGGTATTCCTTTGCAAACCTGAAGCTGCGAGTGCTTGGTCCGAGTTGGGCATGTTGGTGTTTCTTAACTATGAAAGTCTGATACGCGTCCTCCCCTAAACTTCTGTTAGAACGGTAGGTTACACAAAAATGTACCACTTGAGCTCTGGCTGTTGGCAGAGGTTTACAGTTATTTGCACCCTTGTAGGTGGGAAACATTGCTCCCGTGAGAACGGTATAGTGGACTTCATCGCCACTGACCCACATTTATTAGGGTGTGACACGAACTTGCGGACAGGTAACAAAACCAATTTAGTGGAGGAATATTCCTGTGTTTTATTGTCCAGCTAGTGATCTCCTGCCTTTTATTCACAGAGTACCGAGCTGCTGCTTTGCCAGGTGGATCTCTGGCTGCGGGCAAAGGACCCGACACATCAGTGTGTTTTAATTTGTTTTAAACTGGTGTAAGCCGACAGACTGACTGCTGTGGCTGTCGATGGTTTTGGTTTTTTTTGTTTTACTTTTTCTGTATCAGTAGGCACCACAGATATTGATTCGCAGGCGGTGAAGGCGCTGCAGGGAAAACAAATCCTTTTTTTTGCCTCCCCGCTTTTGCATGCACAGCGGGGGGCCCGAGTGAAGACGGCACCGAAGATTTGCCTTTTTTTTTCTATAGTGTTTTACCCATTTGGGGTCATGTGTGAGTTGCCGTCCATTTTTAACCTGTGTGCTATGTCGATTTGTTTTTAAACTGTTCCCCGCAGCGCTTGTCCTGTCTCACGGGCAATCGTACAGTTTTATCGTTGTTAATAAGGTAACGTTTTTAATTGTTTTTAGGTGCTGCTGTTACACTGTTTCTTTTATTTTGTATTAAAAATTAAACTCTTTTAAACTGACTGTGCGCCTACGGCTCTGTCCTATTTTAAATAGGTACCTACCACGGACCACAAACTGGCGTTGTCGGACAGGACGAGCCTCTAGGTGTGCACAGCGATTAGTTGGTTTGTGTAAAATTATTTTTTTTTATTTTTATGGGTGTGTGTTTTAAACTGTTTTATATTTGTATTTATTTATTTATTTTAGGCAAAGCAGCAGCTGGTAAATCCTGGTGGTAACAAAGTATAATCTGCATTTAAACACAGTAGGCACTTACTGTTGAGGGTTTTTATTTTTGTATTATGGAGTCCCAATCAGGCATTTCTAGCCCCTGTAGACCTCATGACTCTACCCCTATGGAGGGCTCTCCTCGAGAGAGGCTGGTTTATATCCCTAGAGAGAGGTCGTGCCCCCTGTTTAGTGGAACTGGGGAAATTAGTGTCCAAAGTTGGGTGGAGGAAATAAAATCCGTAATGCGCACTCGTAGACTTGCCCCTGTTGATAGAGCCCATTATGTCTATGATCATTTGACTGGTGATGCTCGTGAGGAAATAAAATATAGGTCCCAGCAAGTAAGAGAAGATCCAGACTGCATTTTTGATATTCTCCTTAGCCAGTATGGTTGCCCCATGTCCTTTATTGCTGTTAAGGAAGCTTTTTATGCAAGAAGGCAGCAAGAAGGAGAGTCACTGAGGGAATTCTCCCATGCATTGTTTTCTCTCATGGACAAAATGATCCAAAGTTGTCCAGAGAGGCGAATTCCTGAGGCTGCTAGACTGCTTTCTGATCAGTTTGTAGAGGGTGTCCGGGATGGAAATTTGAGCCGCGAGCTTAAAAGGATTGTTCGCGAACATCCAGATTATGACCTCCATACTTTAAGAGATGAAGGCCTCAGGTGGGAGCGGGAAGGCAGAGTAGGAGTAGAACCCGGCCGGTTCAGGACTTATTCTGTCCCAGCAGTCTACAGCATTCAGCATACAGGACAAACAAAGGGGCCAAGGGATACTATTGGGTCAGAATTAGCAGAGGTTAAGGAAATGTTAAAACGGCAGCAGGCCCAGATTGATCAGCTTACACATGAGTTGAGAGTTGTCCATACATCAAGTAAGTCTAGGTTCACGCAGAGAGGAAGGCAGGTTATTTGCAGACGGTGTCAGAAACCTGGCCATTTTGCTAAAGACTGTGATAATGAGAGGGTAGTAGTCTTTGAATCTACAGCCCCTAGCCGGAGCTCATCTGGGCAGGGTACGTTTTCCATGCAGGCGGAAAACTAGCACCCTCTGTTATGTTGAGCCACATATCAGATGGGGACATAACTGGCTCCAACAGTTGTAATGCTCAAATGTCTGGTCCCCCACCCAAGTTGGTAGGCTCCTGTCCAAAGGTTACCATTAATATGGGAGGGGTAGATGTCTCCTGTTTATTAGACACTGGATCCATGGTCACTACCATCACGGAGAGTTTTTTTGCCAAACATTTTAAGAACTGGGGTCCAGAGAAACTGAAAGCATGCCATTGGCTGCGGTTACGGGCAGCTAATGGGCTAGATATTCCCTATGTTGGCTACCTGGAGCTTGATTGCCAAGTGTTAGGGAGGCAAATACCAAAACGTGGTGTGTTAGTTGTTAGAGATCCTTTGGAGCCCAGCCACAACTCAGAAACATGTGGAGTACTCGGCATGAATGTGATCCGTGAGTGTTATAGGGAGCTGTTTTTGGAACATGGCTCTGCTCTTTTTGACCTTCCTTTAGTGCAGGAGGATCCTTGGCAGCAGGCTTTGCAGCGTTGCCATACAGCGCAGCTACAGCCTGAAGCACAGGTTAGTGGCCCAGTGAGGGTTAAGGGTAGGAGAAAAATTTGCATCCCCGCAGGCACAATGAAGTTTGTACCAGCTACATGTCGGAAAGCCCCTCCAGCACACACTGGAACAGCGCTCTTTGAACCATTAGATGCCGGTTTGCCTCATGGTCTCCTTTCTTCTCCAGCTTTGGTCCAAGTGGTCAGTGGCACTGCATTTATCCCAGTTACCAATGTGGGATTAACTGAGGCCATTTTGCCACCTCGCAGTCAGCTTGGCACCTTGTGCCAAGTTGAAATTGTCAGCCAATCGGATGGCTCGACCAGGCTCTTGGAAGATTTGGGAGAGGAAAAATGTGTTACCATGGCAACCCAGAGTGTGGAATTCAACCCTCTGAAAACTGCAATTGATGCAATTGATCTCTCAGCCCTCACTGTACAGGATCAGGACAGGGTAAGGGCCCTTTTGCGTGACTACCAATCTGTTTTTTCTTCTCATGATGGTGACTTAGGGTGTACCAATTTAATGACTCATGAGATCCCACTTTTAGATGAGACTCCGGTCCGCCAGCGGTATCGACGGATTCCACCTTCAGAGTATGAGAGCGTTAAGGCCCATATTCAACACCTGTTGGAGAGTCAGGTGATCAGAGAAAGTTGTAGCCCTTTTGCATCCCCAATCGTGGTGGTACGAAAGAAGGACTCCAGTATTAGGCTTTGTGTGGATTACCGTCTGCTGAACTCAAGGACTAGGAAGGATGCTTTTCCCTTGCCCCGAATTGAGGAGTCCTTGGACGTGTTGTCAGGTGCATGTTGGTTCTCTACCTTGGACTTGGCTAGTGGCTACAATCAGGTCCCTGTTGCTGAGCCAGACAAAAAGAAAACTGCTTTCTGTACTCCGTTTGGGTTATTTGAGTTCAACCGCATGCCGTTTGGCCTCTGTAATGCACCAAGCACCTTTCAGAGATTGATGGAGCGAATGTTTGGTTCCCAGAATCACCAGTCTTTGTTGTTGTACTTGGATGATGTGATTGTCTTCTCTACCACAGTAGATGAGCATATTCAGCGCCTAGGAGCAGTACTGGAGACCTTGCGGGTACAAAACTTGAAGGCCAAGTTGGAAAAATGCTGTTTTCTGCAGACAGAGGTAAAGTACCTTGGGCATGTGATCTCCAAGGACGGGGTAGCCACGGACCCAGACAAAATATCTGCGGTGTCTAATTGGCAAACTCCTAGCTCTGTTGCTGAATTGAGATCATTCTTAGGGTTTGCTAGTTACTATCGCCGCTTTGTTCCAGGTTTTGCATCCCTAGCTGCTCCGCTCCACCAGCTGGTGGCCGAACTGGCTGGGACTAAGCACAAACGCCCCTCCAAGCGTGCATTGCAGGAAGTTTGGACCGAGCAGTGTGAAAATAGCTTTCAAGAGTTGAAAGCTCGGTTGGTGCATTCCCCCGTATTGGCTTATGCTAATTTTTCACAACCTTTTATCTTGGAGGTTGATGCCAGCCACTGGGGTCTGGGGGCAGTGCTTTCGCAACAGCAAGCTGATGGCAAGGTGCGTCCTATAGCTTATGCTAGTCGAGGGCTAAAGCCCACAGAACGTAACATGTCCAATTACAGCTCCATGAAACTTGAGTTCCTAGCCTTGAAATGGGCTATGACTGAAAAATTTAGAGAATATTTGCTGGGTAACAAGTGTGTTGTCTATACAGACAACAACCCCTTGAGCCATCTGACTACAGCAAAGCTTGGAGCTTTGGAACAGCGCTGGGCTGCTCAGCTCTCTTCTTTTGATTTTTCAATTAAGTATCGTTCAGGTCGTACAAATGGCAATGCAGATGCTTTGTCCCGACAGTGTCAGCCATCTGATCAGACTGTGTCTTTAGAAACACTGCTTCCTGGTACTTCCCTTCCAGACTCTTTAGTCCAAACAGTTTTACCACCAGAGCAAGTAATCCAATCTATGATTTCGGTTTTACCCTCTCATTCAGTTGCAGACCTTGCTACTTTGCAGAGGGAGGACCCCACGATTAGTGGCTGTTTGAAGTTTTGGCGCAGAGGAACTGGCCCTACTCGTCAGGAGAGGAGAGATTTGCCAGCAGCAGTGCTGGAAATGTTGCGCCAGTGGAGGAAACTAGTAGAAAAGGAGGGCGTCCTTTATCGGCAGATTTTTCAGCCAGATGGGGGGGAACCAGTGTGCCAATTAGTGGTCCCTCAGAGTCTCAAGAAGGAGGTTTTACATGGCTTGCATAATGACCATGGTCACCAGGGAACTGACAGGACAGCAGACTTAATACGCAAGAGGTGTTATTGGCCAGGTATGTTTAAGGAGGTTCAGGATTACTGTCAGCAATGTGAACGTTGTGCACAGGCTAAAGCAGTTTATCCCAAACCTAAAACAACCATGGGTCACCTCATGGCTGCGAGGCCCAATCAGATTCTGGCAATTGATTTCACATGCCTTGAACCCTCTGTTGATGGCCGTGAAAATGTATTGATTCTTACTGATGTGTTTTCAAAGTTCACTCAGGCCATTTCTACTAAGGATCAAAAGGCAACTACTGTGGCCAGTGTTTTGGTTTATGAGTGGTTTTATCGCTTTGGTGTTCCCTCTAGGATCCACTCTGATCAGGGGAGGAGTTTTGAAGGAGCAGTAGTTCAGCAGCTGTGCCAGTTATATGGTGTGGAAAAGACTCGCACCACTCCTTACCACCCACAAGGTAATGGCCAGTGTGAGCGTTTTAATCGGACTCTGCATGATCTGTTGAGAACCCTGCCCCCTGAGCAAAAGCGTCATTGGCCCATGTATTTACAGCAGCTCACCTTTGCTTACAATACCACAATCCATCAAACTACCGGTGAGTCACCCTATTTTCTTATGTTTGGCCAAGAGCCCCAGCTCCCAATTGACTTCCTGTTAGGCAGAGTGGAGGAACCCACCCATGGCCCGGTGCACACTTGGGTCCAAGAGCATCAGAAACGTCTAGATGTAGCTTATAAAGGTGTGAGTAACCGCACCAAAGCAGCAGCGACGCTGCGTGCAGATCGTCAACCTGCCCCAGCTTCTGACCCCTTGCCATTGCATCAGTTAGTGTATTTGAGAGATCATAGCATTCGGGGACGGAATAAAATCCAAGATTTTTGGGGTGTTACACCGTATTGTATTGTCCGGGCCCCTGCTGATGCTGGTCCTGTGTATACAGTGGCCCCACTCCATGATCCAGAACAGAAAAGACAGGTTAACAGACAATTGATCAAGCCGATCCCTGCTGATATCTGTGAGAAAATAAGGGCAGAGCTCCAGCAAACTCCTAACCCTAGAAGTTCACCTGACCGGTTACCCTTGTCTGAGGATGAGGGAGACTTTTATGTGTGGCAACGAAGGGAGTCCCCAAGAGGTGACCCCCAAAGTGTACAAACTGATTCTGCAACTTGTCCCCAACAACCCCCAGAAGACCTGGCTATAGTAATGAGGCCGCAGTCCAGTGGGACTGAGCCTGGTACCCTGACTCCACAGTGTAGTGTCCCCACTCCATTAGCTGAAAGTGGTACAGTTAGAAGAACGACACGCTCAACAGCTGGCCACCATTCCAATCCACATCTGCCCCAATCAGCTGAAGCCAGGCCACCTAGTGTATATTCAGTTACAGCTTTTTATAGACCGTGGCTTTAAAGTTTTATTGTCGGGTCGCCAATGCAAAAACCAGGGGGGAGAATGTGACAGGTGAGACCTGGAGACTTGGGACCACCCCTGGTGGGCGGAGCTGGTCTTCGCTCCTTTCATAAGCGCAGGTGTGGGCAATTGGGTATTCCTTTGCAAACCTGAAGCTGCGAGTGCTTGGTCCGAGTTGGGCATGTTGGTGTTTCTTAACTATGAAAGTCTGATACGCGTCCTCCCCTAAACTTCTGTTAGAACGGTAGGTTACACAAAAATGTACCACTTGAGCTCTGGCTGTTGGCAGAGGTTTACAGTTATTTGCACCCTTGTAGGTGGGAAACATTGCTCCCGTGAGAACGGTATAGTGGACTTCATCGCCACTGACCCACATTTATTAGGGTGTGACACGAACTTGCGGACAGGTAACAAAACCAATTTAGTGGAGGAATATTCCTGTGTTTTATTGTCCAGCTAGTGATCTCCTGCCTTTTATTCACAGAGTACCGAGCTGCTGCTTTGCCAGGTGGATCTCTGGCTGCGGGCAAAGGACCCGACACATCAGTGTGTTTTAATTTGTTTTAAACTGGTGTAAGCCGACAGACTGACTGCTGTGGCTGTCGATGGTTTTGGTTTTTTTTGTTTTACTTTTTCTGTATCAGTAGGCACCACAGATATTGATTCGCAGGCGGTGAAGGCGCTGCAGGGAAAACAAATCCTTTTTTTTGCCTCCCCGCTTTTGCATGCACAGCGGGGGGCCCGAGTGAAGACGGCACCGAAGATTTGCCTTTTTTTTTCTATAGTGTTTTACCCATTTGGGGTCATGTGTGAGTTGCCGTCCATTTTTAACCTGTGTGCTATGTCGATTTGTTTTTAAACTGTTCCCCGCAGCGCTTGTCCTGTCTCACGGGCAATCGTACAGTTTTATCGTTGTTAATAAGGTAACGTTTTTAATTGTTTTTAGGTGCTGCTGTTACACTGTTTCTTTTATTTTGTATTAAAAATTAAACTCTTTTAAACTGACTGTGCGCCTACGGCTCTGTCCTATTTTAAATAGGTACCTACCACGGACCACATAAGGGAGGATTCAGGGTCACCTGGTCCAGCCCTAACTATATGCTTTAGCAAAAAGGAAAGTTTGAAGCGTAATCTTAAAAGTAGAGAGAGTGTCTATTCCCGAATCCAAACTGAAAGCTGGTTCCACAGAAGAGGGGCCTGAAAACTGAAGGCTCTGCCTCCCATTCTACTTTTAAATACTCTAGGAACAACAAGTAGGCCTGCAGCGTGAGAGCAAAGTGCTCTAATAGGGTGATATGGTACTACAAGGTCATTAAGATAAGATGGGGCCTGATTATTTAAGACCTTGTATGTGAGGAGCAGGATTTTGAATTCTGGATTTAACAGGAAGCCAAAACAGGAGAAATCTGCTCTCTTTCTAGTCCCTGTCAGGACTCTTGCTGCAGCATTTTGGATCAGCTGAAGGCTTTTCAGTGAGTTTTTTGGACATCCTGATAATAATGAATTACAGTAGTCCAGCCTGGAAGTAATAAATGCATGAACTAGTTTTTCAGCGTCACTCTGAGACAGGATATTTCTAACTTTAGAGATGTTGCGCAAATGGAAGAACGCAGTCTTACATATTTGTTTAATATGTGCGTTGAAGGACATGTCCTGGTCAAAAATGACTCCAAGGTTCCTCACAGTGTTACTGGAGGCCAAGGTAATGCCATCCAGAGTAAGAATCTGCTTAGATACCATATTTCTAAGATTTTCATGGCCGAGTACAACAACCTCAGTTTGATCTGAATTAAGAAGCAGAAAGTTAGCAGCCATCCAGGTCTTTATGTCTTTAAGACATTCCTGCAGTTTAACTCATTGGTGTGTGTTATCTGGCTTCATGGACAGATAGAGCTGGGTGTCATCTGCATAGCAGTGTAAATGTATGCTATGTCTTCTAATGATGCTGCCTAAGGGAAGCATGTATAATGTAAACAGAATTGGTCCTAGCACTGAACCCTGTGGAACTCCATAATTAACCTCAGTGTGTGAAGAGGACTCTCCATTTACATGCACAAACTGGAGTCTATTAGATAGATATGATACAAACCACTGCAGTGCAGTACCTGTAATACCTACAGCATGTTCTAATCGCTCTAATCGATTATAGTCAACAGTATCAAACGCTGCACTGAGGTCTAGCAGGACAAGCACAGAGATGAGTCCACTGTCAGAGGCCATAAGAAGATCATTTGTAACCTTCACTAAAGCTGTTTCTGTGCTGTGATGAGCTCTGAAACCTGACTGAAACTCTTCCAATAAACCATTCCTCTGCAGATGATCTGTTAGCTGTTTGACAACTACTCTTTCAAGGATGTTTGATATAAAGGAAGGTTGGAGATTGGCCTATAATTAGCTAAGACTGCTGGGTCTAGAGATGCTTTTTAAGTGAAGGTTTAATCATTAACCTTTACTGTACTGTAGATTCATTACATTTTTTACCAGGATTTTGATGATATAACAATACAGAAGCTCAGACATTCAAAGGCAATGCAGATAAAGTTACTGCAATAGTTTGAAAAAAAAGAGAAAAAAAAAAAAAGAGACCTGGAGAAGAGGAAAAAAAAAAAAAAAAGTGATTTCTTTGCTTCTGGGGTTGACTTCTCCTTGATTTTGTCTAACTGGTGGAGAATACAGCAGCAAGTACTTGTGCTCTCAAAAGTGGTATGAATGGCATGGAGCTGCGGCGGTGTTCTGAGAATCCATCCTACCTGACAAACAATCCTACCCGTTGTTTCTACGCATGCGCACAACACGAAATTCAGTGGCGAACCGTCATACCTATGCAAATATAAGCTACTAACGTAAAATTAAGTGGCAAACCATCCTACCTTTGTGAATGTGACCTACAAGCATACTTTAACGGCTAAAATTTAGTGGCAACCCGTCCTGGCTTTATAATTATAAGCTACAAGCATACTCTGATGGGCAAAGTTCAGTGGCAAACCGTCATACCTACTGACAGCAGAAATGTGCATAAACTACTTACAGCAGGACGTTTTGCCAAAGTAGGACGTTTTGTCAGAACAGCGGCACCACTGTTTGTGTAAAACAGAACTGATGTGGCCATCATAGTTGGGATATCAGTAGTTGACTTGTTGGCGGAGCTGGCTTGCTGAAAGAACATTTCAGCAAGTATTTACCAGTGACTGTAGAAAAGCAGAGATTTTATCATATTGTAAAAAAATATATATTTAAAAAAAAAAAAAAATCACCATGGGGCAGATGGTAAGATGTTTAAGTCATCATCTTTAATGAAATGTTGACTCAGACATGTTAAATACTTTTTTACATAAGCAGATAATGTATACACTTCAAGTTACAACATACAGTAGATCCACAAATGGATGTATTTTACTCCAAGTTCTTCTTACGATACAATATGTGAAGAAAGCCATTAGCCAGTGGTCAGTTACTGAGAGCTTCATTTGACAGAATGGAACAATTTATGTGCCACCTGTAGAGAAGACATACAACAAATAATTCATCAGTGCAAACAAACAACACAGACATTTCATATCACTTAAGTTACTGCTCTTACATGTAGGCCATACAAATGGATAGTTTCTTGTATATGTTGCTCTTATGTTGGCAACTGCCAGATAAAGGTGTGTCATATTGCCATGGTAAGCTAAAGTTAACTTCATGTATGAGGGACTGCAGCTTTGCTTGCAAATGTTGAGTAAAAATGTAATGATGATTATCTCTATGATTTCTGATAAAAATCTCCCTTCAGTCACATTTATCTAAGCCTTCAGGAGATCAAAAATGTCTTCAAGAGTAAAAGCAGTCCTACTTTACACATCATAATACCACTCACTTTCAGGTTTGCACTCATACAGAGCAAAACATGGAGCTCAGTCATAAAACCGAAGGCCAGGTCTATTTATTAGTTTAGTTTATTATCACAATCCAGATTGCTCAATCAACTACAATTGGTTATAGATCAACTTGAAACTGGAGAACAGCAGTTCTTGAGACAGACAGTGGAGGTGGAAACACTGTCTAAAGATTTAAAAATTCCTCCAAGAGCATTCTTAAAGTAACAACAACTTTGGGGGTTGTTATTTATTTTCTATTAAATAATAAGACAGCCTAAGCAGCTATTAGCATTTATTATGATAAAAGAACAGTTTTTACAATTCTAACAAACTTCAAAGTCAAACTTAGGTATGCCCACCTTTATTATTCAACACAGCCTGAACTCTGTTAGGCAAGGTTTTCTATAATTTCTTTAAGTAACTTTTAATAACTCCCAATACTTACTGAAAGGGCTTTGAGAACTACTGCTCAAAATCACTTGAAAGATTCTGACACCCTCACTTTGATTTTTCAGACTCCTGAACACTCAGTGACTGGACTGACACACACACACACACACACACACACACACACACACACACACACCAGACTTAAAAACAGTTTTTACCAAGCCATACGACACATCAACCACAACACTTAAACACACAACACAGCACTCAGAAGCTACCCTGCAGCTTCACAAGTACTCTGTTTAAACTGCACTGGTCACTTCACTTTATTGTTATTGATATTTATATTTAAAAGTGCAATACTGTAATTTTCTGCTGCTCATTCCTGTGCAATATCCCATCTGCCCTCCCGTCATATTTCTTTTCAAGATTTTCTTATTTAATCACTAGTGTACATATATTTATAGATACATATATATTTAGTCATCTTTTCTCTTTTACCATGTCTCTCTAATATTTTGCTCCTTACTATTTTTTTTATTATTTTATTATATTTTCTCCTACTGTATCATGCTACTGAGTGACTGCTGCTCATCAAACACATTTCATTGCAATGTTGACCCTGTGCTAACTTGCATATGACAAATAAAACCGAAAACAGAACACACACACACACACACACACACACACACACACACACACACACACTCTATATCAAGCACTTATCTGCAAAATCTCATACACACATGCCTTTTTTAAGTTACTGTTTGTAAAATGCTCAGTCTTTTAGCACAACCCACTGTCATTGTTGCACTTTTCTATTGCACCGTTTTTGTTTTGTTTTCTTTATTTTGCAATTTTTGTACACTTGCACTTTATGTAGTCCTCTGTTGATTGTCTGTTATATGTTATACATAGCACCATGGTCTTGGAGGAATGCTGTCTCACTTCACTGTGTACTGTACCACAGCACATGGTTGACGTGACAATAAAGCCACTTGACATCGACTCTTTGAAAACAAAACATAAAGAAACGAGGGACTGAGAACACCTGCTCTTTTGTCAGTGTTTTTTTTTTAGTCTTTCTGTCTGGTACAGCTGCCTAACGGCACACTTACACAATGGTCTCGAGCATGTAGGAAGTCAAACAGCTCCTCGGTACAGTCCTCCTCCGTTGAAGACCGGGAGCCAACTCTGGTCTCACATTGCTCCAGACGTTCCCAGGTGTGAATGCAGTGTTCTGTCTCCGCACACTTCTGCCGCAGTGATTCAATAGGATCCTGAAGGAGAAAGTTTAACACTCAAAGCAACTGGCTTTCAATAAGAGACACATATGCCAGTGTCAGTGTCCAAATGAGTGCAATGCCATATAGCTGAGGAAAAAAGGAAAGTCCATTTGGAAAGAAAAAAAAATCCATGAAGTGGGTGGTTTGTTTTTGTTTTCTTTTTATATACGGGAAAACTGCCACACATTTTTTTCAAATATCAAATGACAAAGTAAATTATCACTTTTTGTTTTTTTAAATTGGTTTTGTTCAGTAAAGACCAAAATAAAACCATCAGTCATAATGGGATATATTAACATACTTTGATTCTGTTAAGGTTATTTAATTAACATACCACCATCTCTTCCTCTTCTTCCTCCTCCTGAAATACACAAGACCAAATTAATAACACCAATAAACTACCACCCTCGAGAAATTGTTATCAATTGCTTTTGTATCGATTCATCTTCACCAGTTAGTCCGTCATTATTATCACTGACTGCGACTTGATTCTACTGCGTTAATTAACCTTTAATCTTATTCTGAACAGAGATGTATAGAGAGGTTGGCTAATGCTAATGTCAACTAAGGATGCATCGTAGTTAGCCTCGGTGTATTAGCCTATAAGCTGAACGTCAAACGTCACTAGCTTACGAAATCGTATCTGTAACAAATACTAAGAACCTCTGGTTCTCCGTTCGTGATCCTTTTCTCCTCGAAAACCATGATCTGGTCTTATCCTTGAATCAGCTAGCTGTCAAATCTCAGATATTGGAGGACACACCAGGTCATACGAGCTAATAAGCTAACGAAGGCAAACACTTCCGGTTGCTTAACTTTCAAAATCAAACTGCTCTTCGATCATTGCCTGAACTTGGAACAGAACTTGGAATCCTTTTTTTTGCTCGATACGCAAACATGCCAAAGTTTCGCCTCGACTCACAGACGTTTTACATTGAAAGTTCCAAGTATTTATTTAAATGACATATGTTTTATTTTGAAGTTAATCATCTACTTCCCCCGAGGGTAGGATATCCGAGTTTTATCAGTTTTAAGATGTGAACGCAAGGTGCACATTACAAAGCCACTTATTTGTTTTTAAACCCATATAACAGATAATGCAATTCATTCATTTGAAACATGAGCCAAATTTTTAATGCACGACGACTTAAAAATTGTTACACTCTATACTACCATCGTGTGTTAGGAAGTGGTACTACATTATGAATTTGGCCACGTTCTTAAAGCCCTTTTTTGAGTACTTTGTTCTTCCTTTGTTCCCTTTAGAGTTTTTTGCTTCAAATGGGTCATCTGAGTTGCTTTCCTGTTTCAACAATATGAAATAGAGTTAGTTTGTTAAATAAGGTGAGAAGAACACCACTGGCTTTCCCAGAACTCTTCTGAAATGAAAGCTTAATGGCAAATACAAACCAAGCAAAGTTCTCATGGAATGGAAACAGGATTTTAGTTTTGGTACATTTAAAAGTCAGCCTTGAAGAAACGCAGATTTGACCATGGTTGGTTGTGAAAACATGTCGTTTTATGATCATGCAAGGCTTTAAAAATCTCACATCTTCCACTCTGTCAAATGGCAAAACTACAAACTCATTTTCAAGATTCCAATGAGCATTTTTTTTTCTGTGTATGTTAGTGTTGCCCCAAAGATAGCAGTTTTAAAGTGGTAAAAATAAGAACTGAAGTATTAAAGTTTGGCTATTTCTTAAATCTAATCAAGCCACCCTCAAGCCAAAAAGATTCTCTACTGTTGAGCAACAATACTTGATTTTAGCAACCTAGATTAAAAATGTTTTTCACATCCTTTTTTCTCCATGAAATAAGGCCAGAGTTCAGAGTAAACTTTATTTGCTTTACCAAGTGATAGTAATACTGAGCTTCGCCCTCACTGCAGTGATAGCACTTGTTGCCTACTCTCAGACTGAGTCATCTGTCTTACAGGAGAAATCGTACCCACGTACAGTGACTGTATTTACAGAATGGATTCAATCATTTCTGTAATTGGAACCTATGTTTCCTGGGATCTCAAGAGTCTGCTGCTCTTCGCTGCAGTTTTCATCATCACTGCAGACTATATTAAGAATCGTCGGCCAGCAGGCTATCCTCCAGGACCCCGGGGTCTTCCAATTATGGGCAACCTATTCACTATAGATCAGAACAGGGCCCATGAGAGTATGACACAGGTACCTGTGAATCTTAAAATTTTACTTATTAACTCATATTTTCATCTCAAGCCTTGTGTGTATCTTCTTTGATAAATCCTTTGCCAGTTAGCAGAGAGATATGGAAATGTGTACAGTCTACGGATGGGACAGGAACGGATGGTGGTTTTAAACGGGTTTGATATTCTGAAAGAAGCTCTAGTGACGCAGGGAGACAGCCTGGCGGACCGCCCGGACCTTCCTTTACAGATTGATAGAGCACACAGACTAGGTAAGGGTACTAAAGATCAACACAGATACAAAGTTTGATAGTTTAAACTTTTAAGGTTTTTGGCCTTACCCAGAACCAGTTGTATTATTCTGGTTTGCCCAAAGACTCTCGGTTTGGTTGCTTCAAATTTAACTTTAAGAAAGGAGTTAGGGATAAGAATAGAGAAGTGGTTATATAGTCCTAAAACACAACCTTCTTTTTTATAGTTGAGAAGTTTGCTGTCCCTGCTCTTTTTCTGATCAGGTGTCATTGCCAGTAGTGGAAACCTCTGGAAGCAGCAGAGACGCTTTGCACTTTCGACCCTTAGACAGTTTGGATTTGGCAAGAAGTCACTTGAATCTGTGGTCCTGGATGAATTTACATATTGTGCAAAAAACATCAGAAGCTATAAAGGTACGTGCTTATTTCACGGTAAGACTTTTAGAATGAACAGATTCACATAAATTTACATAAAAGTTTCTCTTCTATTCTGGAGGTAAGCCATTCGATCCACACCTCATCCTTAACAATGCTGTCTCCAACATCATCTGCTCCCTGGTGTTTGGCCATCGCTTTGAGTACAGTGAAGAGAAGTTCATTAAAATGATGCAACTGTTTGATAAAGGATTCCAGATTGAAGGCTCCATTTGGGGACAGGTACAGCATTTAAATATACTGATCACATCCTAAATTCACGGGCCACAGCTCTGCCATTTATTCCTTACGGGAATGTTTTTTTTAAATGTCAGTGAATGATCTTTTTCAACACAGGTATGTAAAGTTTATTAATATTAAGTCTCCTCACTACTAGAAGCATACGTACTGAAGTGTCTGACGCAGTAAAAGAAAAATAGTCACCTTTTAGGCGAGAAAAGAGGTGATAACAAACAGGAAATTAACACTGAGCAGTGACATGCAGAGTAGGAGAGAATATCCAAACTGTATAGATGAAGCTATAGAGGTTTTATATTGATGGACACATTTTTACACTAGCAATAAAGAAAAACACTTTAAAAAAACACACACACACACAAAGACAAACGATTCCCCCAATCAGAACTTTATCTTTTAGGTTTTGTACTCAGCAAAATCACTGACAGCAATGCTCAAATCCAAAGTCATGATGCTATATTCATCCTGGAGTCTTGTCTCTTCCTCTTTCTTTTGACCACCACTGTTTTATTTTGCTTGGTAAGCATGATTAGAAATCCCGCAACACTGTTGCCAAAAACCAAATTGTTACTTAGTTAACAGCTTAGCACACATTTTCCACAAAAGGTTAGAAAGAACAAGTAATCTTTTTCCCAGCATGTCTCTCCACCATCAGAACTTTAAGAAAAAACATGTATTTTATTCAGAAACCTATAAAATGATTGAGTTTGAGTTTGCAGTTAATATTCAATTCATAAGAAAAATGTATAGCATACAAAATTTTGGGACCTTTGGATCACAAAGTGGAAATATGACTTAATAAAACTCTTATAATATGTCCACTTTTTTGGCTGCCCCTCCCTGAGTCTGGTTCTGTATTATTAACCAAACTTTTGACTGGTGCTGTACTTTCCAGTAGTTTATTTAGACTGAGGCATGGCATTTGCACTAACGTGAATGTATTGTTCCAATCTGTTTCCGTTTGTAGCTCTACAATGCATTTCCTGTACTGATGAGACGTTTACCAGGTCCACATCAGAGTGTCGGGCAGATGTGGAATGAAGTGAAGGATTTCATACGAGTAGAGCTAAATGAGCACAAGAAGACCTGGGATCCCTCAGAAACACGTGACTACATTGATTGTTACCTCAGTGAGATTCAAATGGTAGGAGATTAGGCTTAATTTGCCATTATAAATTGCCATGTAATTCAGGTAACACTGCCAATAAAGGCACTTTTTTAAATCATTTCCAATGTTTTAAAATGTGTGTTTGCATGTATTTTCAGAATAAGGGGCAGGACGACAACACTTTTGATGAGGAAAATCTGGTTATTTGTGTTTTGGATCTTTTTGTGGCTGGATCTGAAACCACATCCACCACCCTGCGCTGGGCTTTCCTCTACATGGCAAAATATCCTGAGATTCAGGGTAAGAGTATTGACCAGGCCTGGAAAGCTCTCTGTTTTTATTAAATAATCTGGACATGTGTGGCACTAAAGGAACATTCTGGTCATAATTTAAGTGTAAACTTTACTATTTCCAGGTTATACTCAGCTTTTTAGATGTATAATGTATTGTGCAATGGTGCACAAATCTCTTTAATAATCAGCGCTGTTGCACTACGCTGTAAATTTCATTGCTGAAATACTGTTTTCTTTTGTCTTTTGCACAGAAAAGGTACAGGCTGAGATAGACAGAGAGATTGGAGAGTCCAGACAGCCTTCAATGGAGGACCGTGCAAACCTGCCTTACACTGATGCTGTTATCCATGAGATCCAGAGGATTGGAAACATAGCTCCTCTTGGCGTGCCGCATGTCACCAACAGAGATGTCGAGCTGGGGGGCTACACAGTCCCAAAGGTCATTGCTCAAACCAATTTTCAGTAAAAGACAAACATGGTTTATGTCATATTTCATTTTGTGTGTTTTATTTACCATTATTCCAATTGCCAGGGAGTTATAGTAATTCCCAATTTGACATCTGTGCTGTTTGACAAGAAAGAGTGGGAGACGCCTCACACCTTCAATCCAAATCACTTTCTGAATGAGGAGTGCAAGTTTGTGAAACGAGCAGCTTTTCTGCCTTTCTCTCTTGGTAAGGAACGACTCTGTAGATATTTTATTAATGTCTGTGCAAGATTTTTCAGCAGCCTCTCCAAACATGCACTGTAAAATGTGCTGTTTAAGAGATGGCTGGTGAAGGACAAAAAGAGATCCTAAGTAATTCTATTGAATCAGTAACTAATCTGTGCACAGTCATCCAAAGGAAATCTAGGACTAATGTCAGTGTCTTGTCTCAGGTAAGCGGGTGTGTCTTGGAGAGAGCCTGGCCAAGATGGAGCTTTTCCTCTTCTTCACCTCCTTCATGCAGCACTTCACATTCTCCATGCCTGCCGGGGTGAAGCCTGATATGGACTACCGCTTTGGGCTCACTCTGACACCGAAGAATTATGAAATCTGCGTAACCCCACGTCATTAGAAACTCTGATATAGTTCAGAGTTTAGAGAATATGACAAGTTTAATAGTTGATTGCATATTTTGATCTGAATTTCACTACGCACCAGTGAAATTTCTCTGCTTTCTTTAATAATAAGTGCATTATTTCCTTTAGTTGTTTTTGTTAGTTACATCAACGTCATTGTCTCCATACAGTCTTTGGTTTTGGTCCATTTTTTTATGTCAGTCCTTTTTTAGGGATGAGTACCGGTTCTGACATAAACGGTAGTAACCAGACCGAAAAGCAGCGCACATTTCGGCGCTTTATTCCGGTGCTTTTTTTTTACTGAGATGTCATACACTTTGGATTCTAGCCAATCATTTTACCTTTGCAATCGTAGTAGGCGGGCCCAGGTACGTACGTTCTTTTAGAGCAGAGCTACAGATTAAAAATGCCCAAGGCGAAGCAGTCAAAGTCTGGCTGTACTTCACAGCAAAAGATGCAAACTCAGCAGCAACAAGTGCTTTAAGCTGATACTGTGATACTGTCAAAGGAGGTAACACCTCGAATCTGATGAAACACCTGGCGACGCATAGCGGGGGTTTTTTAAAGCCAAGAAATGCACCGTATTTGATAGCTTGCTGCAAGCCCTCACACCGAGCACATCTACTGCGGGTGTGGTGCCTGTTATCAGACCTGGAGTTAGCAACATCCCCCAAGAACCCGAAGAGGAGAGTCCTGGCCCCTAGCCCTGCCAGTGTAGCAGAAATGATGACGGATGATGATGCAGCAGCAGCCGTTCTTCTCTGGGCGAGTAGCTTAATGTTGTTCGTGTGTAATTTACATTGAGTGGGCTAACCACGTTATTACATTAATGCATGTAAGGTGAACTAGCAAACACCGTCGTAGTTACATGCGGCTGTCTTCTTGTTTGATGGCAGATACTCCCTTCACCCTGGCCAAAAAGGCTAAAATGACCAAAGAAAAAGAGGGAAACAGCTAAACATGAGAGGTTTTTGGACAAAGTTTGTGTTTTTCATTCTTTAAGCACTGGTTCGAGCACTGTTTAAGCACCGGCACCGTTTCAAAAGTACCGGTTTGGTACTGGTATCGGATAAAACCTAAATGATACCCATCCCTATCCTTTTTTTTTACCTTTTTCTTTTTGATGGACTTTTATTATGCAGCTAAAGAGAGGACAAACAGGTAGATTGGGTGTCCTTTAATGGCCTAAAAGCAAAACCAAAAAACAAAAAGTATAAAAATTAAATAGGAACCAAATTGGTAGCTAAATACGGCAGCATGCACAGTGGTTAGCTGCATGTTCTCAGAGTCTTTGTGTGGGTTCTGTCCAGGAGCTCCTGCTTCCTCTCACAGTCCAAAAACATGCAATTAGTGGGGTTAGGTGAACTGGTGATTCTAAATTGTCCATAGGTTTTCAAGACTCTGTCAAACAGTCTGTGTGCATCACTACTGTCGTACATACTGTAGTTCCTAAGTTATATTAAAATGGAAATTTTACTCACTGCGTGATAGGAGTGTTGTTTATTCCTCCAATAAAATTCTGCTTACTTGACCTAGATGAGATGTAGTATTTACTTTGACTTGCTGTATTTGTTGTATAGATTCAGTATTTTCTGTAATCAGATCCTGTCTTTCCTGGGATTTCAGTAGTCTGCTGCTCTTTAATACAGTTGTCCTTGTCATAGCAGACTACATCTAACACATAAAACTACATACAGCACACACTTGCATTTAATTTTGGTGAGCCCATGGAAGTTGGAGTCTTGGTTTTCTGTTCTTAACTACTACTGTAGCCGATCCACTTCAAGGTTCACCATGCTGTGTGTTCACAGATGCTCTTCTGCATACCTTGCTTGTCATTAGTTGCCTTCTGCCTACAATTCAAAACCTGTACAACGCCAGGACCATGTGGTGGTGTGACCAGGAGATATTTTATTTTGTATTCTTATGATCACAGTTATAATTAGAAGTATCAATCATTAATCATTTACCATTGTGGAATCTGAGGACAGTATAATCTTTGTTTTATATCTATGGTAATCTGAGTAAAGATTAATGTATGCAGGTTATCATCATTGTAATCAAGTTTCAAATGGTATCCACAGCATTGTATTCACCGTCCATAACTGGAGGGTCTAGCAGGACCTTGTTCTAATTCATTTGCAGGCCTACATCAGAACAGGCACATAGAGAGTTATGTAAACACGCACGGTCACCCTTATTTACACAGGGAGGTCATGTCAGGACATTCTCTAGTTGGACACACAGGCTCACAGAACTGCACAACCTGACATGTCACACACTTGTTTTTCTCTAAAGTATCATCTGATGTTTGTATAAGGAAAACTTTGGACTATGGGGAGACTTATCATTTCCAGTAAGGTCTAACTGTGTGATGTCATCATGGGTTTAAATGAGGATGGGGAACGGTCCACTCTTTGGAGATCTGTGGCTGTACGCTTGTCTTCCCATGCTTCTGTCTTAGAAGTATGTAATAAAATCACTATGTTTGTCACCTACACGGACTCGGCTGTTTTTCCTTCTTACCCAAACTGAACCAGACGTAACAACTTGGTGCCGAAACTCCGGTTGGGGGAGAGGGGAGCTTGCAGCTATCGTGTGGGTGACAAACAGGGGCGAAGGCCAGCAGCCTATCTGAGTGACGCTAGGCGACATAAGAAAGGTGAGTGCCACCTGTTGATTTTTATCCAAAGGCGCTATATTGGAAGTTAAAACTAAATTTAATTAAATAATATTCACTCAGTCTGGGTTTCTGGTGTTTGTCCATAGTGATTTGTTTTGGGTAATTTGTGTTTAAAGTTTGGGGAACATTTGACTGATAAAATTTATTGCTGTTCATTGTGGGAGCGAATTTTAAGAGGTTTAAGAGGTTATATGAGGTTAAAATAATACGGTTTAAGGTGTGTGGAAACCGATGTGGGTGGCTGGATGCCAGCAGTCACCTGGTTAGTGTAGGGTATTTGGTTTAATCGATTAGCAGAGACGCGGTCTCGGGCGTCAGGTAATTAAACGGGGGGGCTGAGAGCTCACCGTGAGGCTTTTAAAACAAGTAAATTTATTTAGGACTGGAGACGCGGTCTCCTAGGAATGTAGTTCGTCCAGCAGGTGGCACTGACCCCTAATCGCGGACGCGTGGTTAGGTTTTAGCCCGGAGTTGGCCTTCCGCGGGGATTCGGACTCCCGTCAAAAAAGGCTAGACAATCAATGGGTGATTGTCTTATACTGCATTTTTTGATCGACAGGGTCGCGGACCCGGCCGTGACCTTTTAACGTGGCTGCCTTGTGAGTTTTAAGTATAGCTGAAGGCGTGGGTTTGATACTAGCGCCAGAGGTGGAGCTCCTTTCCAGCTGCGGGAAACGGTTATAAATTAAGTAGGATTTAGTAATGTGACCGTTTTCAAGGCGGCGTACTTGAAACGTGTAATTGATCAGCAAGGCTAGGCCTGGGCTATAGGTGCTTTTAAATTAGTCAAAAAGTTAGGTGTAACCTCTTCTGGCATAGGACGTCTATGCGGGCCCGTGTGTAAATAGATTATAAATTACCTGTGTGTGTAAATAAGTTGTATAAATCTGTTAGATCTGAAACTCCGGCTAAAAACTTCATCTCTAGAAAAACTCTTTTCTCTTCTCTCCCTCTTTCTCTCAGTTGGGATTCTGTGTGTGTATGTGTGCTGGAGAAAAAAGAAAAAAAAAAAAAAAAAGGAAAAGGGTCTCTCTCTCTCTGTCTCTGTGAGAGAAAAAAGGTGGGGGCCGAGGGAGCCCGCGGGGCCGAGCGGGTCCGCGGGAGCGAGCGTGTATGCTGTATAGAGGAGAATGAGGAAGAAGGGAGTGAGAAGGAGCGAGTGAAAAGAGTAACCGAGTGTTTGGTGATTTTTTTATTATTTCAGAGGCTCTGGGTAAGAGTTTTGACTATATTGATTTAATTCTGTGGTTTTGGAGTTGGTGACTTTAGCTGTGAGAGTTGTGAAAAGAGCAGGTTTTTCTTTTGTTGTGATGTTAAGTATAAATTCAATAGACTGTGAGTAATCGGTGTTTTTCTGCCTATTGTGCTGCGTGGAAGACACAGAAGTGTAGAAATGTTTGTGGTTTATCTTTGTTTGACGTTTTATATAGAGTTGGATTGTGGTTATGTTAAAGCTTTGCTGTAGGGGTATGAGTGTGAATTTGTGCTGGCTTCACATGTTTAAATGGATGCATAGAAGTTTGTGAGTGAGAAATTGTTATGGTGGGGTTTAAAGTTAGTAAAGAGTTAAATCAACCCTCCTCAAGAGTTCAATAATTTAGGCAGTTATGTTTATACGAATATTAAATGTATGTTTAGTGTCCTCATACAGGTGTTTTTTCTTAACCTGGAAACCTGAGTACGGCAGCAGAAGACAGGCCAAGCTTTGGCTAAAAATTCACGGCTGGACACCAGAGTTGTCCCCACCCCTCCCGGAAAAAGAGAGAATGAAGTTTTAGGCAGGTTTTTCTCGCAGAACTGCTCTGGGTGCTGTGTCCCTGAATCTCACCAGTGTTAACCTCTGGCGGAAGACATGGAGAAAAGGAAAAGATGTTCCTGGTAAATGACTGAAACAAATAAAACCACACACAACCAGAGAAAGGTATGAGAAGTGTGAGGAACAGACACATGTGCGTGTTAGAGAAATGCCTCATTTGAGAAAAAGTTAAATTAACCCATATACAGACGCACCCATACATGCAATGAAGAAACAGCTTACATACATGTGCACGTACATGCAAGGTTAAAGTAGCGACACTTAACATACACCTGTTTTTTAAATGATATAGTTTATACATTACTGACAAATAAACTCTCTGGGTTGCAAGACAACAACTTAACGTCAAAAGACAAAGGCACTGGTCTGATGATTAAGTGAGGACACGACAAATTTAGTGGTTAAAAGGGTCGAATTGGGACATGTTTTGTTGATTGTTTGAGACAAAGGACTACTGAATGGTAGAAAATTCCTTTTTAGGTTTCTAAACAGGATCTTAAGAATTTTAACACGTACCTGTGTTGTCCTGTCAACTTGGGGGGTTATGAGTTGATTATGTGGTGAGAAAAAACAAAAAAAAAAAAAAAAAAGGGGGGAAGGGAGATCTCGTTGTTTCTCCCCTCTCTGGATAACACAGCCAACACAGCACAGTCAGCACAACATCATTTTCCTGTTCGCCTGTTTTGTTTTGTTTTTGTTTTTTCTGAAAGCCGAAGCTGACCTGGACTCCTACCCTCCCCTCTACCATCGTTGCCCTCTCCGCGACTATCTTTGACCCTTTGACCCCTGAAGGCCTGAAGACCCTTTGACCCCTGAAGGCAGCTGGACTCACAACAACAACTTGAGGATGTCAACAGTGCTGCAAAAAAGCGATCTCATGCAGCAGAGACGGAGAGCACTAAACCTAAAGCCCGTTTCACTACACGGGGGAAATTCCCAGACTGCGTCAGCTGACAGAGCTGTGACGAGACGCGCATTAAGCCCGGAGGAAAAGGGAGGGTGAGCAAAAGAATGCTGACCTCTGAGAAGAGCCGAACAGCAGAGCTGCAGAAGGCCGTGGAGCAGAGTAAGGACAACATAAATAGACTCTGATCTGACGTGGAAGGAAAAGACTCTGAGGTCTTTGACAGAAATTGAGCATGGCTCCGGAGGAGCTGGCTGCTAATTGAACTCATCAGTCAGACTTGGAGTTTCACGTACAGGACTTGAAATCAGGCGGAAGCTTGCTGGAGTAGGAGGTCGCCAGACCTGATGCAAAGCTCCAACAGCAGGAGCAAGCCCGGAAGGAGCTACAGAAGCAAAAGGGTCAAGTTACAAGGAGAAGATGCAGGCAGCTGCAACAACGGATGAAAACAGACCCAAAGAGGAGGGGAGGACCCCAGGGCATGCGTCAGGCCGCTGGTTTACCTAAACTACAGAACAGGAAGGTGATGAACACAAACATACACCAACACACGAACACACACTTCTGCATGCGCCGACTTAGAATGAAGAGAAACACACACATGAACACTTATGCACTCGTTGAGGGAGTGAAAACTGATACATACCCATGCACCAAAATCAAAATGTTGATTTAATTCACTAAGAAGTGATACACAATGCTCCAGCTGCTGCAATGAAGAATGCTTTACTGACAAAGGCTCAATGCTGCACACAACAAAGTCAAATATAGAATTTGCTATAAGAATAAGCCCAGAGGGCATTTGTGTGGTCTGGGGAGCAGAGTCCAGAGCGGTTTGGTTATGAAAACGATGCCCGTGCGAGATATCTGGGGCTTAAGGCCTCGACTCAATTGTTTACTGTACACCAAAAAGAAAAGAAAACAGCCTGAGTAGTGGTGCAGAGTGAAAACGATGAATTAACAGTGTGAGTCTTATTTCAGAGCGCCACATCATTGTGATGGAGATTGAATAGAAGGAGGAACACACGGACAAAGAAGAAGAGAAAGGGGGGGCAGCCCTTGAACACGATTGCCTGAGGTATTAAAGTTCTGTGCTAAATTCTGGTTTCCAGTGTGAGAAAAGTCACGCAGTGCCAGTAGTAGAGCTAGGTTGAGTGATGATTCTAAATGACTGTAAGTAAATCATCGTACACCCGTTCAAGTTTCATGATAACGGGGATCTAGACTTTGTTGAACTCTAGGCAATTTGAACAGCTAAGATTTGAGTGACCAAGTAGCAGTTGAATAAAAGTCATTGAATAAGTGTTGAAATAAACTGGCAGAATTAAGAGAATTAAAACATTTCAAGAGCTCAAATTACTTAATATGGAAACGGTTCTATTTTGTTTCACGAACGCAAAACATATAGGTTTAGGAATAGGAAAAGGTTGAGGTGGTGTTGATTTGACTCTGTGTAGGTTTAGGTGGGTATTTTTATTGATGGGAGGAATATTCAGTGACAAGTCCTAAGACCCGGGCGTTGGTATTTTTGTTTTTGTTATCTTTTATTTTATTTTGTTTTATATTTTGGACAGTGCACTGATTTTTGTTAGTGAATCTTTTCTTTAAGCAGATCTGCACATCGGAAATTACAAGCGTTACACGTCGGCGAGAAAATTGTTGTAAGTGAGTTTCTCCGCATTGAAATTGGCTCTGGAGGAAACCACTTATGGGGACAATTAGAAAATGAGAGTCCCTGCCCAAAAAAGGATTCAGCGAGGTAATCCGATCTCAAGTTCTTCTTTTTCTTTTTGAAATGAGCTCATTTTGCTGAGGGCGGAAATCTAAATGCGGCGATGGTTTTCACTATCAGCAAAGAAAGAAAAATGGATGAATGAATGAATGGATGAAAGACTGGAAATAAAACAAACGGACTGACTGGTAAAAGCTGACAAGACTTGACTACGACTTAAGGTTAACCTCCACCGAGATAGAACAAGAGGGTGGATGAATTTATGTGTGATTCTTTTTACAGGAAATCTTTTTATAGCACCTATGGGATGTGGATGGCTGACTACGGTCAATATGCTGCTAATGTTTGCTTTGCTTTGGTGAGAAGGGTGCAGTAGAAAACAGACAAGTGACATGGAAACAAGTAATAATAACAAATAACTAATTTGGGGACAGTTTAACCTAGAGCCCACTAACTGGCCATTAGGGGCTCTCTCGCTCTCTCTCTCTCTCTCTCTCTCTCTTGGGGTAATATTGCCCAAGTGTGAATAAAACAAATTGTGGCAATAAAAGTGATTTAATGATCAGAGAAACCTGAACATGATACTTGTCTGTTGTGCTGAATCGTTTATTACTCTTATGATTTGCAGGTGGTTGTAAATAAGCTGTTTGCTTTAACAGGTTTGCTTTTTAGCTGAATTGCAAAATACAACTAGAACGATTAATTGAGACTAATCGCAACTAACCTGAAACTGAGGAGGTTCTATATAAGGAAGAATTAAAACAGGTATAAAGTGCATTTGATCTTTAATTGCAGGTGTGACCATGAAGATTTTTGGTACAGATTGTAGGTTGTTGCTCATTATTGAAGTGTGCTCATAAAGGTAAAAGCTATATAGGGGGTCTATGATTTGGTTTGTGTTTTAATAATTTAGGTATGGCAAAATTAAAGGTTTCTAGACAATTTAGGGGACCAGTGAGAAGCATAATTAGATGATCAGAAACTGAGTACTACACTCAAGTTAGAATTAAGAACGCCCAATTTGTTTGAGGTCTGTTGTTCATTTTTATACACACATTGCAAATGTGCTTATAAGGAGCTGGCACTTAGTCTGTGAAGGTCAAAAGCTTCATCCGACAACGGATCGGATTGATATATTGGAGCTATTGACTTCACGTGCAGAGGGTTAAGTGCATGCACGCTTACACACATAAGCATGGCATAGGATTGGAATAAACAAAGTCAACAACATTAGGTTAGGAGAGCCAGCGCAGGAGAGGTGGTGGCTTTCTGTCTCTTGCAGAGAAGGGAACAGACACCAGACGGGGACACGGAGATATGGGGACCCTCCACAGCAACGGGGGTCAAGTGTCATGGCCTTGGGGCTCCTTGAGAAGATGGATCCCATAACCACAGCGATAACCAGGAAGGGGTTGGCGAAAACTAGGAACACCAGAGACCAACGAGGTTCGAGAGGCTTTTGGCAAAAAGGGGGACACGGCGGTGACAACGGACATCAAACACACAGATCTTTGTTTGAATAATCCCTAGATCTGTGTAACGACTGAAGGGTGGTCTACCCCGGAAGTCGAAGAAAGAAGAATCCGAGGGCGTTTCTTCACTCCAAGAGGAGGTGGTGAAGGGGCCTGAAGCGTGACAGGCTGAAACTCGAGTCTGAAGCTAAAAGAACAGCTGGGTTGTGGGAAAATTGGAAAACAACGGAGGTGTTGGGGTTGATAAGTGTCATAACGTGTTTGTTTGGTTTGGAGACAAATCCTGGTGTGAGTTGGGCTGGCAAGCCAGCCCAAAGAGGAGGAATGTGACCAGGAGATATTTTATTTTGTATTCTTATGATCACAGTTATAATTAGAAGTATCAATCATTAATCATTTACCATTGTGGAATCTGAGGACAGTATAATCTTTGTTTTATATCTATGGTAATCTGAGTAAAGATTAATGTATGCAGGTTATCATCATTGTAATCAAGTTTCAAATGGTATCCACAGCATTGTATTCACCGTCCATAACTGGAGGGTCTAGCAGGACCTTGTTCTAATTCATTTGCAGGCCTACATCAGAACAGGCACATAGAGAGTTATGTAAACACGCACGGTCACCCTTATTTACACAGGGAGGTCATGTCAGGACATTCTCTAGTTGGACACACAGGCTCACAGAACTGCACAACCTGACATGTCACACACTTGTTTTTCTCTAAAGTATCATCTGATGTTTGTATAAGGAAAACTTTGGACTATGGGGAGACTTATCATTTCCAGTAAGGTCTAACTGTGTGATGTCATCATGGGTTTAAATGAGGATGGGGAACGGTCCACTCTTTGGAGATCTGTGGCTGTACGCTTGTCTTCCCATGCTTCTGTCTTAGAAGTATGTAATAAAATCACTATGTTTGTCACCTACACGGACTCGGCTGTTTTTCCTTCTTACCCAAACTGAACCAGACGTAACAGTGGGTAAGAAGTACTAGAGATGAACCTTTCACCATGGACATAAACTCCTCTGTACCAGGAGCTGTAGCCCATCAGGACCAGTACCCCTGGAAATGAGAACAGAATGTTTGAAAGTGTGATATTACTATAACACTGAGCTGTGTACTTTGCACATTATGTTCACAGACTTTGCACAACTGTTCTTCCTAGTTTATAATGTTTATGTATTTTTGTACCCTACTCTTCTAAATATTTCGGTTTGTATATATACAGTTGTGTGAAAAAGAACATTTTCAGTGAATTTGCTGCAGACCTGTGAAAAACTAAGCGTAACCTATCATTCAGGAACTTGTAGAACCATCTTTAGCAGCAGTAACATAGTCATTTTATCTGAGGAATCATTTCTTATATATAATTTACAGTGTTTAAAGTTGGAAGGCCTTTGTTTATGCACAGGTTTCTTAAGTCCTGTGCATAAACACAGCGTTTCATGCATTTACTTTTTCAAACATTCTGTCGTAGATTTGCTGCTGTGGTCAGGATCACTGTCCTGTTTTCAAACCCAGCTTCAGCCAAGCTTTACCTGTTGAGCAGAATTCCTTACTTTGGTATACAGAGGAGTTTATGGTATGGTCCTTTCTTTAAAGACAGTTTGCCTTGATATCTGGTCATCTGTGCAGTCATCATTATACCTCTTCAGATCTCTGGTTCTCCTGCTCTCTGGTAATATTTGCTATGCCCCTAAAGCGTCATATCTTTTAGAGCTCATTAACTGGTCAGAGACCAATAAAGTTAAATTATTGTGAAGTTAAGCAATAATTGTGGTTTGATAGAACTGTAGGCTGGATGCAGTTATTGTTTCCAGGATCATCTTGGAGAAGGACTTTGTAGGAGAATATATTTTGCATTGTGAAGATTGAACTTCTTCCATCAGGGGCAGGTGTGTTGTATTCATTAGTACACTTTTTTATTTGCCTGTCTAAGACTGGGGGTAGATTTTCATCTATATTACACAGTAACAAGAAATCCAGGTCATTAAAGATATAACTGCAATTAATAATAGTTTTTTATAGCACCTGGAGCTGGACTGAACTGATACACACTACTCCTCATGGTACACCCATCTTTGGATGAGAGTAGATAAGAGTCCCATCAAAAATATCAAACAAAAATGATCAAAAGAAAAAAAAGATTAAAAAAAAGATAAAATATTTGCATCTAAAATGCAAAAATGTAATCTTGTACAAGTGATATACAAGAAAAACAGTGAAGGAGTACATAAATATTATGCGTAAGCCAATGTTATTTTTACTTTCCGCTATTGAGCATCGTGAAAATCAACAACAACAACAAAACGTCTGCTGTACCTCCAACTTCAGCTTGTTTTTTTCTTAGCTTGTACTAATTTAACTGGATTTTATAACACAATGTAAATTAAAATACTAACTCTCTAAAACACACTGTCCTCAATACATCGGACAAAACTAAGTCATCATTCTGGTACCTTCTTTGTTATCTGCACTTTAGTGCAAATTCTCAAAGCTCTCTTAGTTAAATCAAAAACCAAACTGTAATTCATGGAGCGCGAGGCTTTTGTGTCCTCAGCTGTCTGCTGCTAATAGTATGCTAGCAGACAGCACAGAGTAAAAGGCACAGTATGAATGTGAGTATCAATGGAGGAATTTTGCTTTTAGTGGAAGAGCGGTCAATAAGAAAAAGCTCTAGAAAGACACAAGCTGATGAATGCCATTCAATTTAACACTCACCAGTTAACTGAACTCACCTGAGTTAGTAGTAGTATTATAGTAGTAGTACAAATACGCTAGTATTTGTTCTGGTAAACAGAACATAATTATAAACATACAAAGTAAGTACTAATTTATTATGAATGAATGAATTAGGAACATGCTCAAGGTTATTTGTCTCCAATTGACTCCAATTCACTTCTTAAAAACTGTATTAGATTTATTGAGAACACAGGAAAAAGAGTCCATGTGTAGTATAGCTTTGATGTTTGACATCGGTGGTGTTTATTTTCATCTTTAAGTAAATCTACCTGCTCCAACTGAAGCTAAGTATGTTTGTTGCGTGCAACGTGTAGCCATCTTGTTACTGGTTAATCTTGAAGGCTGAAGCTGAGCCTTTTTGATGTATACATGTTGTATACACACAAGCCCCCAGGCTCAATGCAAACTCAAGACTTTTCCCAGCTTGCTGCAATGAAAAAGCATGTGCATCAAAATAAACTATTTCCAACAGTGTGATTTGAGTTCTAAGCATCCCAGAAACGATACAGAAAAGCATGAAGTCAAACATAACTTTTAAAAACACCAGCATAGGCTTATAAGGCCCTGAAGGTAAAAAAATTACATTTTCCGCGCAAACGACGTCACTTCCGGTTTCGGGCAGATAATGGCGGACATGCGATAGTTCGCGCTGACCTATATTCCAACGTAGGAAGTGTTATGAACAGCTGATCGGATCAGCAAAGCGTGTTTCTGGAATATTATGTTTTTGTTGCTGCAAGCATTTTTTTATGCAATTTTTGCAAAGCTATATGTGCAAGTAACCCGTGACCTAGGACAAGCTAATGGCATAAGACGTAAGTACAACTCCTCTGGTTTAATATGCAAAAAAAATTATTGCGCTAGCTTACGTGGTTCCAGTTCTACAGGGATTTAAAAATAGTTAGGCAAAACGGAGCGTGCCTGCTCCGACCAGTTTTAAAGGGTTAATGATATATTTTATGTCATAATTTATAAAATTAGGTTAGAAACGATAGAAGACAAATGGCACGATAGACACTTTTCTATCGTCCACAAGATATATATCGTCATATCACCCAGCACTACTGTGGTGATGTGCAGAGGACATTGTAGTGTCAATATCCAAAAACTTACTGACCTAAGTGTACTTGTCAGGGGACTGAGTGAGCCATATGTCGATCACCAGCAAACCCAAGCAAACAAACACTATCAGTCAGATAGCTGGTAATTTAAACTCTTGCCAAAACCAGTGGAGAGAGGAAAGAAAGCCTTCAAGTAACATTAATCGATCCATTTTCTGTAAGGATATTATGGTCCACTTATGAAATAACAGATGCTGTAGCAGCATGACAGCATCTAGCCTCTTTACATGATCATCACACCAAAATCATGACTGTGGATCCTAATGTACAATAGGATCTCATATAGAAAGAAAACCCTGACAAAGATGGGTTATGCCAGATCTTTTAAGTTGAAGTAATAAGATGGTGTTTGAAACTATACACGATATGTCTGATGATTATATTTTGCAACTTTACACTTCATCCTACTTTAGTCACACCGTACAACCAATTATAATTCCTGCTGTAAATGGGAATAAATATTTTTAGGATCCATTTTTCAAATATTATAGGTCATTTTATTTAGGAATTATGGAACTTCCAAGAAGTGATCCCACAAAGACTGAAATTGCCTCCTGCATACACAATTTGTTTTCTCTGCTTTACTGTAGAACCTCAGTATTCGTGTCTTGATGCATCCTCAGTCATCCAGGTAATCCCAAAAGTTGATTCTGTTTATCTGGAAGAAGCATTTTCAGTTTTGTCACTTATCCAAGTGACTGAAGAAGTCACTTGGACGAGCAACAAAACGTTTCTCCCAACTCAGTATTCATTTAGCGTAACTGTATTTGCACGATGGTTTCAGTCTTTTTTCTGTGATTGGATCTGATATTTCCCAGGATTTCACAAGTCTGTTGCTCATGACTGCATATTATATTAAGAACTTGCTATTTTAACTTCTAAACAGAGAGAATGGGTATTCCAGATATCAGTGTAGCAGATTGGAAAGAGGTAGTCTGTCCTGAACTAAGCCAAATGATCAAACTCACCAAAATGAGTCTACATGGCACAGTGGTGATGACTGGCCTGATCTAAAAAGAAAATCAGGTATTAAAGTTCCAATTAAAGTGCTAAAAAAGAGAAAATGCACCATTCTTTTTTGTTTTTTTGTAATGTTAAATTCCAGTTTCACATCATGAATTGTGTTTATTGACTTGGTAAAGATAATCTATTCTACTTAGAATGGAAATACTAACCCATAATTTACATGCATCAAGAAATTGCTTATTATAAAGCAAATTATAAAGTTAATGAAACTGTCTGTAAAAATCTGTAAAAATCGCATCTGCATGAAATAAAACCACACTCTTCATGAAAATGGTGAAAATCACTTATGAAAATAGCAGGAGTCTTCTGAGTGCAGGGATTTACAGGCAGTTGATTAAGTTTGTGATGGCAGGAAAAACAACAAGTAAATTAACAAGCAATTTCATTTGATTATTATTATAATAAGATTTTTTTTTGGGGGGGGGGGGTAACAACAATAACAATAATAATATTTATATTTATAATAATTAATGTAAAATAATAACAGTGTGCAATACACATACACGTATTCTTCATTTTATTACTAAGTTAAGTTACTGTGTCGTGTTTTGTGTTGCACGTAGTGCCAATGTGGGACAGTTTTTTAATTTCATTGTACTATGTATGACTGTGCAATGACAAAGATAAAGAGACAGCTGGAGCCTATCCCAGCTGTCTTAGGGCGGCAAGAATTAACCTATCCCCACTACCTTGAAAGAACCCACGCAAACATGGGGAGATACCACATACCACGTGAACAGATCCACAGAAGACGCCATCGCCGTAGTTCTCCACTTTGTGATGATCCACCTGGAGCAGCGACAAAGCTACATTCAAATACTCTTTATGGATTACAGCTCAGCTGTCAATGCAATCATTCTGGATATCCTCATCACCAAACTGGTCGTTCTTGCCCCCCTCCCTCTCACATGTGCCTGGATAAATAACTGTAAGACTTGGCCCCCATCTCTCCTCCACTTGCATGCAGAGCACCAGCTCCCCACAGGGATATGTGTTGAGCCCCTTCCTGTATTGTCTCTACACCCATGACTGCAGTCGGACCCACAACAACAACCTTATCATCAGGTTTGCTGATGACACCACAGTAGTAAAATTAATCTCAAAGGGAGACGAGGCAGCCTACAGAGAGGAAGTCCTGAAGTTGGCAGTCTGGTGTTCTGAGAATAACCTGGCACTGAACACCAAGAAAACCAAAAAGATTGTCATTGACTTCAGGAGGCACAGCACTGACTTAGCCCCCCTGTACATCAACGATGAGTGTGTGGAGAGGGTCCACAACTTCCAGTTCCTCCACATCCTCATCTCTGCTGACAACATCATAGCAGTTGTCAAGAAGGTCCAGCAGTAGCTGTCCTTCCCGAGGGGCCCCAGGAAGCACAAACTGGACCCCAACCTGCAGTTGACGTTCTACTGCTTGTCCATTGAGAGCCTGCTGACATACTGCATCACAGCATGGTGCGGACGTTGCACCAAGAGAGCGGGGTGAGACTTCAGAGAGTAGTTAAGGCAGCTCAGAAGATCCTTGGCTGCTCTCTCCCCTTCCTGATGGACATTTATACCTCCCGCTGCCTCAGCAGAGCAACAAATATCATCAAGGACAGCTCCCACCCTGATTTTGACCTGTTCAACCTGCTTCCAATTTAATTCAATTCAATTTTATTTATATAGCGCCAAATCACAACAAAAGTCGCCTCAAGGTGCTTTATATTGTATAGTAGATACAGAAAAAACTCAACAATCATATGACCCCCTATGAGCAAGCACTTTGGCGACAGTGGGAAGGAAAAACTCCCTTTTAACAGGAAGAAACCTCCAGCAGAACCAGGCTCAGGGAGGGGCGGGGCCATCTGCTGCGACCGGTTGGGGAGAGAAGGAAGACAGGATAAAGACATGCTGTGGAAGAGAGACAGAGATTAATAACAGATATGATTCAGTGCAGAGAGGTCTATTAACACATAGTGAGTGAGAAAGGTGACTGGAAAGGAAAAACTCAATGCATCATGGGAATCCCCGGCAGCCTACGTCTATTGCAGCATAACTAAGGGAGGATTCAGGGTCACCTGGTCCAGCCCTAACTATATGCTTTAGCAAAAAGGAAAGTTTGAAGCCTAATCTTGAAAGTAGAGATAGTGTCTGTCTCCCGAATCCAAACTGGAAGCTGGTTCCACAGAAGAGGGGCCTGAAAACTGAAGGCTCTGCCTCCCATTCTACTTTTAAATACTCTAGGAACAACAAGTAGGCCTGCAGTGTGAGAACGAAGTGCTCTAATAGGGTGATATGGTACTACAAGGTCATTAAGATAAGATGGGGCCTGATTATTTAAGACCTTGTATGTGAGGAGCAGGATTTTGAATTCAATTCTGGATTTAACAGGAAACCAATGAAGAGAAACCTTTACATGCACAAACTGGAGTCTATTAGATAGATACTGCAGCACAGTACCTGTAATACCTACAGCATGTTCTAATCGCTCTAATAGGATATTATGGTCGACAGTATCAAACGCTGCACTGAGGTCTAGCAGGACAAGCACAGAGATGAGTCCACTGTCAGAGGCCATAAGAAGATCATTTGTAACCTTCAGTAAAGCTGTTTCTGTGCTGTGATGAGCTCTGAAACCTGACTGAAACTCTTCAAATAAACCATTCCTCTGCAGATGATCTGTTAGCTGTTTGACAACTACTCTTTCAAGGATGTTTGATATGAAAGGAAGGTTGGAGATTGGCCTATAATTAGCTAAGACTGCTGGGTCTAGAGATGCTTTTTGAGTAAAGGTTTAACTACAGCCAGCTTGAAGGCCTGTGGTACATAGCCGATTATTAGAGATAGGTTGATCATATTTAAGATTGAAGCATTACTTAATGGCAGGACTTCTTTGAGCAGTTTTGTAGGAATGGGGTCTAAAAGACACGTTGATGGTTTGGAGGAAGAAATTATTGAAGTTAACTCAGAAAGATCAATTGGAGAAAAAGAGTAACTTAACATCAATGGTACTAAGAGTAGCTGTAGATAATATTACATCTGTGGGATCATTATTGGTAATTTTTTCTCTAATGATTAAAATGTTATTTGTGAAGTTCATGAAGTCATTACTAGCTAACGTTAAAGGGATGGTTGGCTCAACAGAGCTCTGACTTTTTTCAGCCTGGCTACAGTGCTGAAGAGAAACACTGACAGACTCAAGTACAGTTTCTTTCCTAAAGCAATAACCGCCCTCAACTCACACATGCACTGACAAAACAGTTTCACCCCCCAAGGACTTCCCTCTATACACAGACTATGCAAACTACCATCATTACTGTGCAATATTTAATTCACATGCAATACCCCACACTGTAAATACATAACCCTATTTATTTCTTTAATATTTGTATATAGCGCCACAGAAACGGTTGATGTCTATATAGTGCTGCAGAACTGTGCACCTTCCCCCCTCTTTTTTTTCCCTACATGTCTGTACTGGGTAGGAGTTGCTCTGAATCTCATTGCACATGTGTATGTATAGTGACAATAAAAGGCATTCTATTCTATTCTTTTCTGTTGCATAGAAAGAGTCCTTGATAAATTCATAAATGCTCTCACAAATGCCGATCCAGTTAAAGTTCTTGTGGATAATGTCAAATGTTAACTACTTTTAATGGAATATTTCAATAATCATCACTTGCATCTGTATGTAAACTTTCAAAACAAATCTTTTTTTGTTTGTTTTTTTTTTTGCAAGATTTTTGTAAGATTTGATCAAATATAAAAATATAAAAATATATTTAAAAAAACCCCCACACAAACATTGACCATATTTAGTGCCATATTTAGTGCCATACCATATTTAAAGCAGCTTCAGCTTGCTTTTGTTAGCAAACTGAATCTGAATCTACATGGAACAGAATAGAGCACAGACTTCTTGGATGAGCTGTTCCTTGCAGAAGGCCTTATTACTTGCCCTAATAGACACTAAAAGGCACCAAGACCACAGTCGATAGGTCCAGTTCAATATTCGCAGGGTCGAGCTTAGCAGGTGGCAATCAACCATGAGGGTCTGTGATGACCCAGCTGTCAGTCAAAGCACTCAGAGGCCAGCCGTGTTGCTTCAGTTCAGTTTGCAGGGATTCATTTATGCATAGATCTGTCCTGCCCCCGCAATTCAGTCAAGTTCAGGTCTTAACATCGACCAGGCCATTGCAACACCTTGATTCTTTCCTTTTATAGCCATTCTGTTATAGATTAGTGTCCTGTTGCATGACCCAGTTTCTGCCAAGCTTTATCTGTCAGACAGATAGCCTCACATTTGACTCTAAAATACTTTGGTACACACAGAGGTTAATGGTGAACTCCTCGTCTGGGTTTATGCCGTCTCCGCACTTTCCACTCTCCTCTGCTACACTTCACAAATATCCCAATAAAATCATTAATTTAATTATTTTTTTAGGAGTTTTGATCAGTTAGGAGTATAAAACACATGCTTTCCTTTGTCAAAAGAAGGAGCAGTAATATAGGCAATAGTTTATTTTGAATTTGTCACTTTAGGCATTTTTTATGTTGCTATCATTGTTAATCTAGATAAAAAAAAACATGAGTAGAGCTCAAAACAAAAAAAACTGGCTGGATGTTAGCTATCTGAGTAGTGACGATCCATGGAGGTGACTGGGTTCGTTTGAATATACGTTCAAGCTGATTAATGTTTTACAGGAATTTCAAACACTGAACTTGTGCTTATTTCATAAAAGGTTGATTATCAGTACTACAGTGATAACATGGCTTACAATAAAACTGCTGCTGTCATGAGATCTACTCTGAGATGACTACAGAAAAACTGTCCCGTTCGAACATCTACGTGCTTGAAATCTTCAAATATTTGTTGATGTGAACTCATTTTTATTCAATCGCTGACATGATTTCACAGACATTATAAACCTTCTTTATGACAGAAGTGTAATTTAATTTCAACACAGAGGCTGATAATCAGGTAAGACTTCTCCCAGAGAAGCTGCAACACCCTCAGCACTTTACATATGATGTTACATCAGTCCGTTTCTATCTTCCTGTGTTGACCAAAAGATTGTCTGGAGGATGACATTTTCTTATGACAAACCACTTTCACTGTATCCAGCGCTGCTTATCTGCTCTTCCCCTGTGGACACTGGATTTTGTAGCCCACCCTGTAGGCCTGCAGGTATACACGTGCCTGGTTTATCCTGAAAACACAACCACAATCACACAACTGTGTGATATTGTATTCTAATCAAACTGGATTAACACAACCTTTAACATATGTTAAATCATTTGCACATGTTAAACTCAGTCAAGCCTCGCTTTTCATTGCGTTATTGGAAACGCTTTAAAAATACTTTCACAGCATATTTAATCCAGTTAAGTGCAAAAGTAATTACATAAAGAATAGCTGACAGTAAAGTCCTTGAAAGTTCATTTCTTTGACAGGAAATTAAACCACGTTGTGATTAGGAAAAACTGCAACTGCTGCCAGATACTTCAGTTCAGTTCAGTTCAGTTCAGTTCATTTTTATTTCAAACATTTCAAACATGTGCCTTCACAATCATTACAAAATATCATTCCATTATTTGTTTGAAAAGGAGTAGGCTGAAGTATTTACTTATTTGTCCCTACCCCCTCAAGTTTTACCTCTCATTCATTTAATTTTTTTTTTGTCTTAAATTAAACAAACAACATATGAAACATATAAACATATGAAGTAAAACAAAACATAACATACATAAATCAAAAACAAGAAATTAGCAAGCCCCACCACAGTATAGTTTCTTTCATATGAAAAATACAGAATGTGTATATTTGCAGATACACAAACTTCATGAATTAGTGTTGGAGAATCCAGGAGGAAAAACAGCTTACCTGTATTTAGTACAAAGCTGAACTCCGAAAGGTCCACAGCGGTCAACGTAGCTTTCCCTAAATGCTTTCCTCACCCCTCGAGCCATACTCACTACTGTAGTGACCACTGGGCATGTCCTAGGACACAAATAAGCACAAGACATGTATTGCAGTAAAGTGCTGTTCCTGAAAAACTTGAGAACAACAGATGACCTCACATTTGACCCAAGAACACTTTGGTACACAGAGAAGTTTATGGTGAAATCGTCACCTCTCCACCACTGTGCTTGACAGTATCACGTGTTTGTTCTGATACACTGTGATTGTTATGTCAAAAGTGGTGCATTATCACCAAATATTTCCATTTTGAAATCGTCTGTCAAAAGGACACTGTTCCAAAGGTTTTCTGGTTTGTTCAGATGCAACTTTGCAAACCTAAGCCGTGCTGCCATGTACTTTTTGAAGAAACAGACATAAAGAGGGTTACATTTCTCTCCATGTGAGAAATCCTTCTCATAAATTTTAAGGGCTTGAATAATCAGGCCCCATCTTATTTAAAGACCTTATAGTACCGTATCAACCCATTAAAGCTCTGAGAAATGCACAGACTGACCTCAGTATGAATTTCTATAACTCCTGGGAAGATTGTGGCAATGTGTTAACACATGCCTGAATGCTCCAGACAATAATGCTGGTAACGCTGATTAACAGTTAATCAAAAGGCCTTTGATTAACAGGGCCAGGCTACTACTTTTTTTATTTTATTTCTGTGTTCACAGAGTCCTGTGAAAACTTTCTTTTGCATATGATTTTAGTTTTGTCCTGTTGGTTTTTTGTGTTTATTATTGTTTAATTACTTCAAGGCACTGATTGATGTTTTGGGGCTAATTTGCAAGCTAGTAAAACTCAAATTTGGGGATTTCAAATCCTCGATGAGATTTCGATTTTTTTTGTAATGCTGAGTTTTATATGGGGAGGTTTGTTTTTCCAAAAAGAATATTGATAATGTCGAATTATGAAATTTGCACCAGGTTATGTTTGGACAAATTAGGTCCACTGAAAATAATTAATTTTAGGAAAGATTAATATTTTGTTTGTAAAGGAAAATAGGAAAGTTTGACCAACAATGTAAATGATCTTGTACCACTTTGAATGACAGACTTTAACTGAAGCTAAACAGCGCTTACAGTTTGGGGGAAATGTTAATCCGAGACATTTAATATTGCTTGTGTGAAGGTGATTTGGTGGCATCACGTTATAGCACAGACAAGCTGGAAGAGGACCCCATAACACTGGAGGATCTGCGTGACAGCAAACAAACCCAAACACCAGGAAGGACACTAGCCAGCACAACCAGGCCGCCAGGGCGCATGCCCAGCAGCACAGGATGACCCAGCCCCCCAGCCCCCGTTTTGTGCTGGGTAGATTAAGTGAGGAATCATGTTTATTGGGGTCAATTAAATAACCAATTGTGAGGTGAATGTTTTCAATATAAATGCTGATGAGTACACATCTTCTTTCTGGGTCTTTCTGTGATTGTAGTTTTGTGAGAGAAATTAATTCTGTTGTTAATCAAAATAGCAGCTTCTCTATCCGGTGTTACAATTAGCTGTGAATATGTGGGGAAACTGCAGTGACTTCAATGCTGTACTTTTGTGTCTGTGTTTCTTGCAGTAGACTTGCATCTGACCATGGATTTATTAACTCTCTGAAAAGCCTTCAGTTGATACAATATTCTGTAGCAAGAGTACTGACAGGGACTAGGAAGAGGAACCAAATTTCTCTCATATGGTTTCTCTTTGTTGGCTCCCTGTTAAATCCAGAATTCAATTTAAAATCCTTCTCATAAAATACAAGGTCTTGAATAATCAGACCTTATCTTACCTAAAGACCTAATAGTACCATATCACCCCATTAAAGGCAAGGCAAGTTTATTTGTACAGCACAACTCAACAACAAGGTGATTCAAAGTGCTTTACAGAGACATTAGAAACAAAAACAAATAAAAGCATGATTTAAAATTGATTAAAACAATCAAACAAACAAACAAACTAATTAACAAACAAACAAACAAAACAGTATATAAAATCAAAACAGATAAAATCAGAACAGTAGATAAAATCAGTAGTTAAATGTAAGTTTTGAAATTTAAGCTTAAAAGTGTGGATTTGGTGCTTTATTCAAATGCAGCTGAGAACAGGTGAGTCTTCAACCTGGATTTAAATAAACTGAGTGTTTCAGCTGATCTGAGGCTTTCTGGGAGTTTGTTCCAGATATAAGGAGCATAAAAGCTGAATGCAGCTTCTCCGTGTCTGGTTCCGACTCTGGGAACTGATAAAAGACCGGATCCAGATGACCTGAGGGATCTGGAAGGTTCATACTGGGTCAGGAGGTCACTGATGTATTTTGGTCCTAAACCATTCAGAGCTTTATAGACCAGCATCAGAACTTTAAAGTCTATCCTCTGACGGACAGGCAGCCAGTGTAAAGACCTCAGAGCTGGACTGATGTGGTCCACTTTTTTGGTCTTAGTGAGGACTCGAGCAGCAGAGTTCTGAATGAGCTGTAGTTGTCTGACTGATTTTTTAGGTAGACCTGTAAAGATGCTGTTACAGTAATCAAGCCTACTAAAGATGAATGCATGGACTAGTTTTTCCAGGTCCTGTTGAGAAATCAGATCTTTGATCCTTGATATATTCTTGAGGTGATAGTAAGCTGACTTTGTTATTGTCTTAATGTGTTTTTCTAAGTTTAGGTCTGCATCCATCACTACACCCAAATTTCTCGCCTGGTTTGTGGTTTTTAGATGTATAGATTGAAGTTCTCTGGTGACCTGTAATCGTTTTTCTTTGGCGCCAAAGACTATTACCTCAGTTTTGTTTAGCTGGAGAAAATTTTGGCACAACCAGTCATTAATTTTCTCAATGCATTTACCAAGAGCCTGTACAGGGCCTCGGTCTCCTGGTGACATTGTGATATATATTTGTGTGTCATCTGCATAGCTGTGGTAGTTTATTTTGTTGTTCTTTATAATCTGTGCCAGTGGGAGCATGTAAATTAAAGCACTTCACTCTGTGAGATATGTTATGTATGGATGCTGTAGAAGTTACTGATACTCACAGTCTCTCACAGCGCAGGCCTGCAGTGCCCTCGGGACAGGTACAAGTGTTGTGAGGGCTGCATGTGCCTCCATGTTGACAGGGTGGCACACAGGGTGTAGTCACCGCTGCAGACACAGCACACAGCATGATCCTTTGTACACATACTGTATATGTACACATTCTTCCACACTCATGGACTAACCTTGTTCACAGAGCTCTCCAGTGAAAGCTTTGGTACAGCGGCACCGGTTGAGGCCCACACACACGCCACCATTTATGCAAGGTTTCTGGCACACAACAGGCTCTGATCAAGACAGAAAAAAGAATGCATAAATCCAAACACATTGAGTCTTCTTATTAAACATGGAGCATAGATTATTTAGAGGATTTGGGCAGTTATAAATTACACAATGAGCAGAACATACATTTATCAACAACAGTGTAAGAACAAAAGGCTGGACGGTGTTTCCACAGAAGTGGTCTGCGCTTTGTGTTTACGTCCTTTTTGTGCTGATTCTGAAGCTGCAGGTTTTTATTTCTCTTGAAACAATATTGACTGAACCAGCAGCAAAAGAAGATCCAAACTATGCTTCACATAAACATCGTCATGAATTCACTCTGACTTTTGCTGTTTTGCTTCCACCACGATAAAAATCACACTTCATGCAAATCTTTTTCCTGCATTATTCGCACAAGTCTACCGTTGTTTACAGGCTGTCGGCCGCTGTTTTTTTCCTTTTACCAACTTCCGAAAACAAAGCCTCATTTCTGCTGTTCAATACTGAACAAATTTAAACTCATGCAAAATTGCGAAACGCTCAGCTGTGTCTCTAAAACCTCTGTAACTTTGCTCTGCTTCACTTCAGCAGCATCAGGTAATGTTCATATGTTGATTAATGGTTTTCTTTCGTTTTTGATCTACTGCAGAATATTTTTATATTTATTTTTATGTGTTTTATCCTCAGCTACTTTGACACAAAGGCATCTGCTGTGATGCTCACACCTTTGATAAAGTCTCACAAATGTCAGCTTTCTTTTTATAGATATAAAAATCTGGAAATGTACTGATGCATGATCTGAATTATTATATTTCTGACTGTCTGAGGCAAAATTTCCCCGAATCAAATCAAATTGAATCGAATTGTGGATCGAATCGATTCGAGACCTTGTGAATCGGAATCGAATCAATTCTAGAAATCAGTGACGATACCCAGCCCTAATGGTGAATCACCGGTGCATGATTAGAAGCAGGTGCGCGGGCCAAAAGCAGAAGCTCTCAGTGAGCAAAACCAAAACACATGTAGCCTTGCAGGGCTGGCCGGGTAGACACAGAGACCATGACAGTAATGACATTTTCCCACTTAAAAACACTGTTACTGATTGGAGAAATAAAAGCTCCAGATGAAAGTCTGGACATTAGAAACGTGTTGATTATGAAGCTATGCACTGGCAGACACCGCCGCATGTTATGATTGAAGGGCTTAGCTCTACACCACTGACACAGAAGAAAAATGTGAAGATTTTCAATAATTACTGAATATGCTCTGAAATGCCAGGTGACAAAACAGGATGGAACAATAAACGCTGCATATTTGTCGGTGTCTGGTTTCAAATATAAGAGAAAGAGTCCAGAAATACGTCACATGATTGCTTCTCTCCACCCATAAGCACATCGAATGAAAAACATCTCATCTTATTTGGTCAACGACAACAACAACAGCAGAGTAGTGCAACAATGGAAACAAACAGCAAGCAACAGGGAGAAGAAGAAACCACGGGAAACCATGCTGCATCCACTGGTGTCAACATCTAATTTCACATCCAATATCACACTAAAGCCTCCAGCTGCACAGAAGCAAATCCCACTCACTGCATAGAGGAAAGTAATCCGAAGACATGAGAAGCTTTATATTACTGTTTTTTTTTAAATAAACACAAGTGGTTGTTAAAATTACATCCATGATCATTTGTAACTTACTGTGTAAACATGGTTTGATCATATTTTAGTCTGAATATATTTTAATTATGCAGGAAAAGCTACACAGAGATACAGTAACAGAGAATGACTGATCTCACCTATCTGGCATCGAGCTCCTTGCCATCCACCAACACATGTGCATTTGTTGACGTCCACACATCTTCCCCCATTTTGACAGGCAGGAGTGCAAAGGGCTACAAAATGCAAAATAATATAGTAACACGCAGTCTGTGCAGAAAAATGTCTTCATGCTTTTTTTGTTTTTCTGCCATCCTATAGCCCATATTTTACCAGAAACTGTTTGGAGGCAGGTGGATGGGTAGATCTCGGTGGTGCCTACACACCTGGGATAATTTATTGTATTACATTACTCACGCAAGAGGCACTGGGGGCCAGTGTAGTCGGAGGGACACTGGCAGGTGTCAGGTCCCACACAGCGACCACCGTTGGCACAAGGAAACTCACACACAGCTGAGAAGAGACACGAAGAAAAGTCAAAGCTAACAATCAGATGTCGAATCCAGAAGAAAATGGCATTGTGACACACACGTAACCTGTGCACATGCATTTATACATGCATGGATATATGTACCAGTGCCTCTTTGTCTTAGGTGAGTGCAGAACATCTTATAAAAGCATTTTCTGGGCAACACATTGATGTAAACAGTGCTTCTAAACACTGTCCACTCTATTTATTTGATGTAACACCTGTCCCTCTGATCCCCAAAGGCAGTGTACCTGTGTGGCAGCCTGCTCCTGTCCAGCCGCGAAGACACAAACACTCGTTCCAGCGCATACAGGTACCTCCATGAGCGCAGGGAGGGGAGCACATGGCTGAAACATGCAACGAAAAGGGCTATAATACTCCTCTTTGCATTAAAACCTTATACTAACCTCAAAGGACACCGAAAAGTGCACAAAAAAAGAGACACAAATTAACTTTAATATTCCTGTGAAAAAACATTTTAATTATATATATATTATGTGCAACGTTTATTGTACCTGAGCAGCCCACTCCAGGATAGCCTGGAGGACAGTCGCAAATGTTCGGGGCAACACACACTCCATAGTTCTGACAAGGGGGGTCGCACACAGCTGGAAAGGCAGAGATGCTAATAAAGATAAGTGAAGGAATTGAAATAAATCTATTTTTAGATTTTTAAAAAGTCCTTAACACTACATAAGATTATGTTTGACTCACGCTGGCACTTGGTGGGGTCATCTTTTCTAACTATATAGCCCTCCTTGCAGGTGCAGTTAAACCCACCAGGATGATTCACACACAGCTGCTCGCAGCCTCCATTAGTGAAGTCCTCACACTCGTTCACATCTCATGACAGAAGACAGAAGGAGGGCAATTAAACATTAAACCTACGTGACAGTTGCTTAATTTATGGTTGGCTAAGTGACAAGGCATGCCCGCCTCTGTATTCATTCAAGGGAGTCGTTAGTCCATAACAGACTATCAAACTATCAAATTTCCTTTTTTATGAATAGCTTCATGAAAAGAAATCACATGGTGAATGCAACGCAAATGAGAAGCCGATCTAATCTCTGAAAGCCTCTCTGGCTCTTTAGCCTTTTCAAAATTGCTGTCTGGATAATCTACAGTCATCAGCCACTTTTGCTAGTACTGGGTTTTGCCTTAATTCTTCAAAGCACAGATTCAACAAGGTGCTGAAAACATTCCTCAGAGATTTTGGGTCTCAACTGGCATGACTGCATTGCACAGTTGCTGAAGAATTATCCGCTGCACATCCTTGATGTGAAGGGCCTATTCCACGACATCCCAAAGGTGCTCTATTCATTATGATTATGTATCATGACATAATCTGAGCTTTCTCACATAGCGCATCATCCTATGAGAAGCAGCCATCGGAACATGGTAAGCCTGTAGTCAGAACGGGATGGACATGAAAAAATACTCAGGTATACAAAACAATGCTCAGCTAATACTAAGGGGTTCAAAATGTGCCAAGGAAACATCTTCTACACCACTGCACCGTCACCAGCCTCAATTACTGATACAAGGATGGATCCATGCTTTCCTCTTGTTTATGCTAAATTACTCACAGCAGAAATCAAGATTTATCAGACGGGTGGTCTGTGGGAATTCTAGCTTCGGTTTCCTGTTGTCAGCTGACAGGAGTGGCAGAGTGATGCCCTGCTGTCGTAGCCCATCTGCTTCAAGGTTACACGTTGTTTGTTCAAAGATGCTCGTCTGCATACTTTGTTTGTAACAAGTGGTTATTTCAGTTACTGGTGTCTTTCAATTAGTTTAAAGCCGTCTGGCCATTCTCCTCTGACCTTTGTTATCAACGTGGCATTTTTACTGCCAAGAGAACTGTCACCCTCTTTCTCTTTTTCAGACCTTTCTCTGCAAACCCCAGCGATGGATGTGCTTAAGAAACCCTCAGACAAGTCTGTCTGGCACCAACAACCATGCCATGTTCAAAGTAATTTAAATCACCTTTCATCCTCATTCTGATGCTCAGTTTGAACTTTAGCAGGTTGTCTTGACCACATCTGCATCCGTGAATGTAAAAAATGTCTTATACAGTCTTTGGTCTACATGCCTAGAAGCACTTAGATATTTGCATTAATGGGCAGTTAAAGAGGTGTACCCAATAAAGTGGCTGGTGAGTGTATTTCTGCTGGATTCAAGAGATGGTAAAGTCATTTTAATTATTATTTTGATATTAGGCGTTATATGAAAAAGGATATCAGGGCTTGTTGCACCGATACGATCTCATAACTATGGAAGCCTGTTTCCATAACTCAAAATCTTTCTCAAAATTTTGACTTATAAACTCGAGATTTTGAGAAAAGTAACTTGAAATTGTAATCTATGTGAATGACATCATTTTCTTATTACCCAGAAGGATATGGCGCAGAGGAATGTGCACACAAACCAGATCGCAACAAATTGGTGCTTTCGAGAGTGCGTTTGCTGATAGTAACGCCATGTGATTCAGCTAATAATAAAGTGCTGGCAGTGAACATGAACTCTCACCCACACAGCTCCTCGCGTCTTCGTCCAATTGCCAGCCAGCTTGACAGCTGCACTGAACGTGGCCCTCAGCCCTTACAGTGCACATATGGTCACAACCACCATTTCTCAGCTTACAGGATGTAGCATCTTTTTGGGTAAAAAAAAAAAATAATAATAATTTTTAGCTTGGTACACAGAAATACTGAACAATAAAGAAGACTGCGTGAACTTGCTATTTCAGCTTTTAAAATGGGAAATTTGGTGCTATGCTTCTTCTTTTTGATAGAAGAAGCAATGTTTTGACTGCTGATCAGAAGGAAAAAACATATTTAGCTGTGTCATGTCACATTAAAAGATTTGATCTTGATGAAAAATCTGTGTTAAAACACCAGGACAAGAGTTCTTAATAAGATTTTTTTATTCAGATTTGAAAGAAGTGCCTACCTTCTGTTTTTGTTTTTTTTAATAATTATATATTTTTGTACACAAAAGACTGTAATGTCAACTCTGTAATCAAACTTACTCCTGCAGTTTAGGTTGTCTATGTCTAACAGCAGAGGAGGGGGGCAATGGCAAGTATGTCCCCCTGGAGAATTAGTGCAGGTGTGGGAACAGCAGCCATTCTGGAGTTTACATTCATCGATGTCTATGTACACAAACCCACACACAGAAACACACAGATCATAAACATCATGTTTGGACAGCTCTCTCTTATGCATGCAACAGATTCCTCACAGTCTGGCTTTCTCATCTCACTAATTTTCCAAAATGTGCCCTCAGGACAACTACTTCCAGAGTGTCTGCACAGAAAATATGCACAAGAAAAACCAGAATCACATGCACCAAAATAATTAGCAAGAGATAAGACATATTCATGGCAGATTACTACTGATGCTTGGCATGTTTAAATGACCGAAAATGATTGGGTAAACAGCAGTGAGTGTTTAAGAGGGACTGACCCACGCAGGTGTGGCCATCAATATGCAGCTGGTAGCCGGGTCTGCAGGAGCAGTGGAAAGAGCCCTGAGTATTGATGCAAATGTGCTCGCAAGTCCCATTTAGTCCCACACACTCATCCACATCTGGAGAGATCAGCAACATTTAGATTACTCTTGCGCCATGGCAAAACATGAAATAGATTCAGCACAAGGACTCATTTAGACTTGAAATAAACATCTGAAATTCTATTAGCACAAAATTGCACAAACCTGGAATACCAGCTAAGTGCAGAGTGACTGAATGGAGAGAGCAACAATGGCTATGTCTTTTGAGAATGATGCAGAAGCCCACAGAGATGATCTCTGCTGCCCTCTGTTGACTAGCCGCACTATGACTTGACCTTAGAACCTCGTCCCTAGGAAATACAGCAACTGTGTTTAGGTTTCAATTTAATGGTTACTGTGTGTAACTAATTAAAATGAAGAGGACGGTTACATTTTAACTACTGTACTGCCCATCTGATTGGCTGTTATGGTGGGTGGTGCAGCACATTTTAGACTGCAGTTTGTTTTACTTCACTCATCAATAATAAAGGCAGTTTAAAGGTCTCACAGCCATGCACTGTGACACTTTAGCAATTTCATACATTTACTGCAAGCAAAAATATGATGCAAGGATCTAATAAAAATGTGTATGACATCAGATTTGACATATACAGACTGTACAATAATAACAATAATAGTAATAACAGAGGTCTTGATCCATAGCTGTAGTTCCCGATCTATTTTTTTGCATGCTTCTGCTGCCATTCCCGTTTGTTCACTTAATCTGTTTGGTTTGGACGGTGTTATATCATCATCATCATCATCAGAGGTCATCCTAAATTTCTGAATTTTGTCCTGGACTACATTTGGTCACAATAACAAATAAACTCCTCTGACAGTAGCAAAGCCCACATTTTAGAGTTAATGCAAACAATATACCCAATACTTGGATTATATGGAGCTTTAGAGAATAAGCAGAGGGGAACAGGTAGACACAATCATGTGACAAATAAAATTTTCACAAGACTATGCAGTCAAATGAAAAAGTAAGCAAACCCCATTATTCAGCAGCTTGTAGAACCGCTGTTAGCAGCAATAACTTCATTTCAGCACCTCGATTCTCTCCTTTTCTCTCCATTGTTGTAGGTTTGCTGTTCTGCTTGGAATCATTGCCCTGTTTCATGACCTAATTTGAGCCAAGCTTTAGCTGTGAGGTCGACTCAGGTCCTGCGGCTGCAAAACAAGCCTAAATCATCAACTCACGTATACCAACTGTCAAGCACCATCCACCATGGTGCTTGACAGTTTGTATTAGCCATTTGCACACATGGTGTGTTTGATCTTTACCAAATGTGGCACTGTGCATTACGGAGTAACATCTCAGGAATTGGCCAGTATTTACATTAAGGGTGTGCTTACTTTTTCAGTAGATCCACAAACGAGTTGATTCTGATTATTTATAGAACACATTTCACAATAATAAAAGTTGTACAACTGTTAACCCACAGCAAGAATTAAGAAGCCTATTTTCTAAAAAGTCAAACTTTTTTTTTTTTAAAGTAACATAAGAAAAAGTCATGCTTACTCATGCCTACTTTAATAACATCCTACTACAGCCTGCCTTTTACCTGTGCAGCTGTGTCTGTCCGGGTCCAGCTGGTAACCCGAGGCACACTGGCAGCTGTAGCTTCCTGGCTCATTGGTGCAGTTGTGTTCACAGCGACCATTGTTCACAACACACTCATCAATGTCTGTAAACAAGCACATGTAATGCTCATACAGAGAAAGTAATGCTTACATGATACAAGTGGGTAACAACAAACACACACACCCACCCCTTACCCACCAAAACAAGAGTGTCCATCGCCGTTGAAGCCCTGGTAACACTGACAGAAATACGACCCGATGATGTTACCGCACCGAGCGTTGGCGTCACACGTGTGACCACCAGATACACACTCATTCTCATCTGAAGACAGACAGAGAGCCGGTTCATTTCTATTCAGTGAAGCTTGTACTACCACTTGGGATAATTTTAATGGAAGGGATAACAGCAAGCATTAAAACACGCGCACACAAGGAAGCTGACCCCGTCCACAGGAAACAGAGTTTTCCACGGAGGGACGTCAGCACTAATTGCTTACCTTCACAGTGTGTGCCGTTTCCCCGGTAACCCGGTCGACAAACACACTCGTAGCTCCCAAGCGTGTTCTCACATACGCTCCGTCCATCACACGCCACGGGACTCTCTATACATTCATCCACATCTGGGACAGAGACAAAAGGACAGAATAGTTTAGTGACATGGATACAACATATGACTTCTTCTTCTATGCATTGTTGACGCAATTTGCAATTAAAAATTATTTCATCTAGAGAAAAGGAAATTTAATTCCTGCAAAGCACTCCCTTAATTTACTGGCAAGCAATAAAGGTACGAAGTCATTTTCATGTCAACAACCTTGTTTTAAATAACTGTCACTGAACCACTTTGGGAAGCTGTGGTAATAGATTTTTTTTCTTTTTCTTCTTTTAATTCCCCTTTAGTCCATTTAACATTGCTACTTTCTGACAGTAGTGGTAAAATCATAGTACATAATCAAGCACAGCGCAGATGTTACTATGAAAATTTAAGCCATGAAAAGCAGGCACAGAAAGCACATCATGCCTTGGCACACAGAGTAACCTGGGTACACAGGATGTGCTGGAGGACCAGGGGCGCAAAGAAGTCGAAAAGAAAGTGAACAGACTTCTTTTTTTTTCTTTACAGAACAAAAGAGGAAATCAGCCTTTAACGTGAGGGTGAAAGAGGGACAGGAGCATATATAAGCAGGCAAAGCAGCAGATTGAAGCTGTATCTTGCTGCAAAGCATTTCTCTCTGTCAGACAAAGTTCTTACTTTGCAGAAACTCAAATGAAGTATGTTAAAAATTCAAAACACCAGATCAAATCTGGACATCGGCCTTTTTCAGTCGTGGTGATGTTTAATGATTTACCGACACAGGCAGCAGTCTCTGCTCTGAAGCCCAGCTGGCACTGGCATGAAAAGCTGCCAGGAGTGTTAACGCACACATTTCCCAGCTCGCGGCGACACAGCTCCTCAAAGCTGCACTCATCCACATCTACAGAGGAGTAACACCAATAAATTATAAGATAAATGGCCAAGTTTAACAGATGCAAACATTTAAGTCATCCCGGGTTATGATGTAGCGTGTCAGCCTGTATTTTATGCTGATATACATTTGGATGTACATGCATATTTTATCAAAACGCACACCAGACTTCAACATTAACCTCACCTACACAGCCTCGCCCATTTGTAGCCATTACATATCCCTCATGGCACGAACAGGTGAAGGAGCCAGGTGTGTTTTTGCACTCAGCCTCGCCTTGACAGGCCTGCAGGCCTGTCACAGCGGCCAAAGCACACTCATCAACATCTGCAAGACCCATAAGAAACACGTAAATTATGATCATACTAAAGAGGCGCTGTGAAAAATTTCTGAAAACCTGCATCGGACATTTCTTTTCCCCCCACAAACACACACACACAAATAGAAAAACACACACAGAGGTTGACGAACCCTGGCACCCGTCAGAACCCATCAGGTAACCACGGAGACAGCTACACGAGTAAGAGCCGGGGTTATTAATGCAGCTGGCATGGAGGTCACATGGTCCTGGTCTCTCTCCTTCGCACTCATCAACATCTGTCCAACAGAGATAATACGCTTAATCTAACTCAGACACCTGCAGTTTTACATGGTGATGTCAAGCTGACAAAAATATATGAATAATATATAACACAGCTCTGAAATATTAAATGCTAAAGTTTTGTAAATAAATTATAATGCAGTTAGATCAGCTGGTAGCTTGTTTCTCATCACTCATGCTTGCTTCTGAAAATTTGCGCAGTACAGTTAAAAGTTTAAACACAACCGTGATACTAATACACATTAATATTTTCCAAGAGAGGTTTAATGAGCCTGCGTGCAATTTTGTTCACTGGGCTCATGTAACGTAGCGTACCTCTATGTTGTGTTGCATTGCTGTAAATGTTAAAAACTCAAAGATGTCAAAAGCATTTTTATTTTTTTTGTGATTTTACAATTCTACAAAAAGCACTTTCCCAGTTTTGATCACTTCTTACCTTTACACTCAGCTGCTCCTTCCAAGGTGAAGCCCTTGGGGCAAGTACAGTTGTCACCATCCTTTACCATGATGGATGGACAGATGCAGACATTGCTGCTCTCATGCATCAGCTGGTTTCCTGGACACTGTGGAGCAAGGCTAGAGTTTGGGGAAGTTGTGGTGGTCAAAGGAGCTGCTAATGCAAAGAAAAAGAGGGAGCTGCTGAAAGGAAATGCTGAAATGTAAGACACAGCACAACAAAAGAGAGAAAAAATAAACACAACAAAAGACAAAATGACCAAAAAAACCCCAAAAAACTCACAGGTTGTAGGTGTGTGGCTTGGTGTTGGTTCACTGACATTTCTGAGTGCACTCTCGTTCACCTGGGTCTGCAGCAGGAAAAGGCAACAAACTGAGATTTATTTATAGTCTGATGCTGTCAGACTAACATACATGTAAGAAGCCTTCCTAAACCACTTGCCTGGCTCTTAGTGAACACTGTGTGTTTCACTAACTTGTTGTCATTTTCCTGAGGGCTGCTCAGAGGTTCAGCCACGGACATCAGCAGCAGGCCTGCTGACAGGAGAGTCCAGAGGTGAGCCATCACCTGAATCTGTGTGGAGAGGAAGAGGAGAAGATGAGGTTACTCAGCCATCAATAAACCAGAGTTTAAAAATAGATAAAATGACACAGAGCATTTCATAGTTACTGTAAAGGTGCTCACCTATTGAAAACACAGAGGCACACAGACACACAGTGCATGTCCGGGCAGGCAAAACAACAGCACGAGGGGGGGAAAGAGCACTCTGTTATTAAGTTAACCCCCGAGGCTGTCTGCACTGAACAAAAGAGACTTACATCACAGATCACACTGAAATGTGTCTAATTTAACTGAGAAGATAAGTTTTGGCAGCATCTGTATTATCCCGAAACTCTTTGCGAGAACAGCTAAAAGAAGGCGATAAAAACAAATGCGGGACTAACTGTTTCTGTGAGTTGGTGCGAAGCAAAAGATGCGTAGAAGTCGCGTAAATCGACGTACCTGGGTTTAGATTTACTCTTAAGTAGAGGGCTCGGGAACACTGAGGTTTCCAGAGGCCACAAAGCGATCCGGTTCTACAGTGTATCTTCTGCAGAGACGAGGTGCTCATGCAGACGCACGCCAGCTCTGTCAAGAATAGGGGGGCTGTACGATCCTGCAGTGACTCCACATCCTGTCCCGGAGCTCTGCACTTCCCATTCCACAAATCCCAAATCACCGCAAACAGGCAGCAAAAGGCTGGCCTGGAGGCTGCTTTAAACCCTGGCGTGGATGTCATAAACGAGCCCCGGAACAAGGGAGGCCAAATCCTTGCAGCTCAGCTTCCCTGGGCGGTTCATACAAACACGCCAAAGTAGAATCAGACTGATCAGAGCGAAAGATGAAAGCTCAACCGCTTCAGCTCACCTTATGCAAATATCAGATGGTTTAGAAATAGTTCTGTCATAACTTGGGACTGTGATAAGTGGGGTTCTCAAGGGGTCTAATCATTTGGCTTAACTGTAAAAAAAAATACCCCCTACAGGGCATTCCACATAGGCCACTGCACCCTGCACCTCACAGGAGAGTGAAGCACAGACCCCCCCTTATTAAAAAAGCCTTTTCCTTCAGGATATTGAGTGAAAAAACCCCTCACAAATCACAGTTCTCTGAATTTCACTGACTCATTGTTATTTTTCCCATAAAGCTTTTTTCTTATTTTTCTGTGCACATTTCAGTCACAGCTTTAAAAAAAAACGTATTTTTACAGAGCTCATCTTGTAGCTCACATCAGACCTACTACTTTAATGTCTCTCCTGTGAGTGACAGACAGACATGATAAAGAAAACCTTTATGTTCCTGCTTCAGTAGTCACTTTAATAAAGGGTGAATCTAACGAATCACAGAAACTGTCTCCTAGTTTCTTACTTTGTTCACGCTTGGTGTTACTTTAAAATAATATTTTAACTTAAAAAAAAATAGAAAACTGTTGTGTTTTCTATTAAAAGAAATCTCTATATATCGATAATTGGAGACAACTTATCTGGACCACCCCTCATACACCCCCCTTCTGGTTCTCTGTCTACGACCCTCCTGCTCTACAATGTTTGTTCTCTTTTTTTGTGTCCCTCCCCTTTTCCGTTCATTCACCTTTCATTAGCCCATAGGCTTCTGCCCAGTCAAGTCTTCTCTGAAGCCATTACTACACTGCAGCCTTAATTCACAATATATTATCTACAGGAAATGCTGCCAAGTGAGGATGTAGTCCCAGCTAGTGAAATTAAATTAATTAAATTGCTCAAGGATGCCGTAACTGTGTTTGGATCAAAGTCCATTATTTGGGATCCTCCTCACCCATTCCCACTGCGTAGAAAGGACTGCATCTTTTGTATGTAGTTGAAATAATGGAAACCATCAAAGCAAACACAATACAGCCTGTGATAATGTGAAACCTCTAATGGGTCATGATTATTTGAATTGTTTCTCCCAACTGGAAACCATCAGAATTTTTCTAATGGTTTCTGTTGATTCACTTCTCCACCCGCATGTGAACTGAACACATACTTCTACACATTTTAATGGCTATATTATAACAAAGGTGAGGACATAACATACAAGCTGCACTGCAAACCAGATCTAATTATTTAAGTATTTAAGCAAGTGGATACCCCATCATCTTTGCAGTGGCGTAAAAGTGTTAAAACATTTTGTAGCTGGCAGCAGATGTTTTCTGTCATTATGAAAGAAACTGCAGAGTCATAATTACACAGAGTAAAAGTGTTTATGCTGTAACCTACAGAAGTCAGACATGGTACAAGGTTTTAAAAGATCACAGAAAGAGGCTCAGTTGAAACAGTAAGTAAGAGGTGGTGATAAAGGAACAGTCTCACAGTTTATACATTCACGTCAAGGATAAGAGCTAATTTACATAAAATAAAATGTACACATTGCAGGCATGAAAAGTAGCGGTAATTATTATGTTTTCATCTTACATTTGATTTTTTTTTTCACTAAACAAGATGCAAAAAGCATATTTATTTGTGCAGTATTAATATTATTCTTTTAGCATGTAGGTGAAAGCACTCGACAATACATTAGCATGTAAAGTTAAACATTATATTAAAAAAAGGCTTTTTTCACATTTTTGTGCTGATAGTAGATGGCAGTGGAGATCCAGATCATTTGTTCACTTTGGCTGACTGAACAACTTGGCAGAACACAACATGCTGCATTAACTTTAACCTTCAAAGTCTGCAGAGTAGTGCATTTCAACGACGTGCCATTTAAGGTTGAGTGTGCAGGTTTTCATTCTTAAATAAAAACAGGCCGAGTGAATACATAAAAGAAAGAGGCAAAAAACCAAAGAAATAATCATAACTTGTACAATACCTCTCCCCCATGTGCCGAATAATATTTAAATACCAATGAACAATAAGAAAGCCATTAAGAATAAGACATTTTAATTGTCATTTGAGTGATTAAAGAGGTGAGTCATGTGTGCGTCAGCTGGCAGTAGGCTACAGCTTCATATGTAGTGTCCTGCAGGCTATCAGATTTCAATATACTTGGTCTTATTTAAGCATCTAAAATGCAAATGCTAATCATAATATGTAGTTTCCTGGTTAATAAAAACAACAACAACACCTAATGACTTGCTAACTGATGGTTACGTAATTGATGGGCTATGCAAAATTATTATTCTTTAATTTGACCTTTGATGCCTCCAGGGATGTTTCAAATTCTAATTCAGTTGTCATAGTGCCCTTTGGGAAATGCAGATGGAAACTGACAGGCTCGCTTGTAGGATGTGTAAAATGTCAAGGGATTTCAGAATTATTCTCCTTTTGATAGTTCACCCCAGTTCATTCAATCTGACTGAAGGAGAACAGTCAGTGAATCAGCTTGAAATGACTTCCAGGCCCCGGCTTCACTGATGCATGTTCGACAACCTCTTTTTATTGTGTGTGCTACGTACAGCTCGTTAGAAATTATGATGTGCACAGAAGCAATTCTCTGCAAATACTCAGCAAAGGTTCTGCAGGAAGGAGCAAAAAGCATCTCGGGCTTCTAGAAAGGCGTGTCCATCTGACTGCCTTTCGGAGCGGGAGACACTACCCCATAACTCCTTTCCTGCCACCTCAACCACTGCATGTGGACCTCTTTCTGGACCTATCAAGCAAACACACAGGCATAAATATCTGTTTAAATCAGTGTTTAGATTGTATCATTATGGTAAGAGCAATAGCTTAACATTTTGGGAAATTCATTTATTTGTTTTCAAAGCCTTTTGATACATGTGCAGTGCTTAGACCACCACTCAATGTAAGGTTTATGCCAAAGCCGCCCTAAACTAATAGTAATGGTCATAACCAAAATCATCTTTTATGTTTCTGTAAAGGTTAATCACAAGTATCTGTAAGCTCTTTGAAATTCTTAATGGTTTTCATTGTAGTTTCATTTTAGTTAACCGTGAATTTTCAAATTTACAGCTTTACAACAACAACAACAAAAAAATAGTTGAAAAAAAGTAAAGCACACTCTTTTTTATTGACATGCCAAATTAAAGTTAATTACTTGCATTCCTGATTGGGAAAATAAGTTTTAGTGTTTGACTGCTGTGCTCGGTCTCTCATAGAAGTCCATATTTGGGTATAAAAATGTGCATTCAATTTGTTATACACAACATAATGTCTTGTTTTACGCAAGTTTTTCACATATTTTTTTTTTTTTTTTTTTTCCTTTTTTTAAATGACATCAGAAACAGCAGTATGCGACATTACGTGATGGCAGAGCTTCAGTTCATCCTTTGTCATTTTTTTTTTTTTTTTTTTTTTTTTTTTTAATAAATAGGACAGGGGGAATGAATGAGAGAAAGAGGGGGAGAGAAAGAAAGAAAACCAAAGGGGAGAAGAGACGGTGAGAAGGGGGGGAAGAGAGAGAGAAAAAAAAAAAAGAACTCCTGGGTCACCTGTATGGAGAGAAAAAAAAAAACAAACAAAAAAAACAAACAGAGGAGACAGCAAACAACAAAGAGCAACATAATAATAGAGAAAACAAAGCACCATCACAATAAACTAGCTAGTCATAGATATCAATATTTACTAAATAATAAACGATATTGTGCAGCACGCAAGATAGACAGCGCACAGTGTGCTTTGAGGCAGCAGCCAAGAAAGCTTTAGTCCGCGTCTGTGAATACCCATGTGTGCATACCTGTGTGGATCAGCATGCTTGCATTCCAAAGGTTTCTCCATGTAATGATCTGCTAGGGAGTGTGGGGGGGGCCACAGCCCCGTCCTCCAGGGTGTGAAGCAGGTATGGAGGAGATCAAAACTCCAGACATCCAGAGGCCCCCAGAACACAAGAGACCATGGAAGACCAACAGAGGGGCAGCCGCGCCACTGTCCCAGAAAGAGCTGAGGAGAGTCCCAGATGAGGGCTCGCCCAGCAGCCGCGGAGCAGAAGTCAGGGGGAGTTGCAGTGACGCGCCCGTGAGCTCCGCCGGCCCCCAGCTGTGCCTGAGTGACCGAGCCCCAGGCCGAGAGGCCGGGGGCACCCCACCTCCAAAGGGGCCCGAGCGAGCCCCAGGCCCCAGGCCCCGACAAGCGGCCGCCAAGGAGTGAGCCGGTGTGTACCCGGACGCCCACCCCCAGACACAAAGAACCACCAACACACCGACACCTGAGGGAGTCCGCCACCGGCAGGGGAAGTGGTGGTGGGTGGAGATAGGCCTCCAAACCTTGGAGGGCCTGAGGTGTCCCCAGAGAGGTGGCGTCTGATACCCAACCTGACATATAGACACAGACATACAGGCACACACAGACACAAACATCCATTCCCACCCTCATGCTCTCATATGCACTCACTCCACACTCAACCAACGTGGAGACAGACATAAAGAGACGCTGTACACACAATCACACTCCCCAAGCGTACTCTACAAACCGGGTCTAGGTACCCTTGCCCCTGGAGGGGGGAATTGCACCCAGACCCAGGTGGTGTTACCCTTTTCCCTGCGGTGGGGAGAGGCAGACCACCCCGACTCCGCAGCAGCAGGGAGGCCCCACACCCCAGACCGCAGTCGGACGGCCAACTCCTCCTACTAGCCCTCCCGCTCCAGCAGGCCGCAGAGAATGGGGGTGGGAGAAGACTCCAAACCTCCCTCCACCCGCTCATTGTAGTGTTGATGCATATGTGTTCTAAGGTGCAATTAAAACCCAGGAGGGCATGGAGCTACCTGCCAAGGAGCAGCAGGTAAGCGCAGGTAAGTTTTTCACATATTTATAAAATATTTTCCTTTATTTTTTATGACAGTTGGTTCTGTGTGTTAGCCCTGCGACAGACTGGCGACCTGTCCAGGGTGTACCCTGCCTCTCGCCCTATGACAGCTGGGATAGGCTCCAGCGCCCCCCGCGACCCTGAAAAGGATAAGCGGAAGCGAATGGATGGATGGATGGTATAATAAATTTGTTAAGCACTATATGGCAAACTGGGAACCCATAATCTGGTATTTTGACTTAGCCTCTTATTACAACAACCATTTTTGTGGTTGGCAGTGCTCATGAATATCCGAGCCAAGACAAAAGCTTAACTGACATCAGACAATGCCGATGGCTTGAGTGCATTTTGGCAAAAGCAATCCCTCATTTAGTCTCCATCAAGCCTTTTACCTGCAAGCTTTGATGGCATGTGCACTACAAATGGAAATCATGTTCAGTGCCTACAGGTTCTGCATATTCATATAAAGATATCTGTTTATTCTGGTTAAATATACAGGGAGCGCAGAATTATTAGGCAAGTTGTATTTTTGAGGAATAATGTTATTATTGAACAACAACCATGTTCTCAATGAACCCAGAAAACTCATTAATATCAAAGCTGAATGTTTTTGGAAGTAGTTTTTAGTTTGTTTTTAGTTTTAGCTATTTTAGGGGGATATCTGTGTGTGCAGGTGACTATTACTGTGCATAATTATTAGGCAACTTAACAAAAAACAAATATATACCCATTTCAATTATTTATTTTTACCAGTGAAACCAATATAACATCTCCACATTCACAAATATACATTTCTGACATTCAAAAACAAAACAAAAACAAATCAGCCACCAATATAGCCACCTTTCTTTGCAAGGACACTCAAAAGCCTGCCATCCATGGATCCTGTCAGTGTTTTGATCTGTTCACCATCAACATTGCGTGCAGCAGCAACCACAGCCTCCCAGACACTGTTCAGAGAGGTGTACTGTTTTCCCTCCTTGTAAATCTCACATTTGATGATGGACCACAGGTTCTCAATGGGGTTCAGATCAGGTGAACAAGGTGGCCATGTCATTAGTTTTTCTTCTTTTATACCCTTTCTTGCCAGCCACGCTGTGGAGTACTTGGACGCGTGTGATGGAGTATTGTCCTGCATGAAAATCATGTTTTTCTTGAAGGATGCAGACTTCTTCCTGTACCACTGCTTGAAGAAGGTGTCTTCCAGAAACTGGCAGTAGGACTGGGAGTTGAGCTTGACTCCATCCTCAACCCGAAAAGGCCCCACAAGCTCACCTTTGATGATACCAGCCCAAACCAGTACTCCACCTCCACCTTGCTGGCGTCTGAGTCGGACTGGAGCTCTCTGCCCTTTACCAATCCAGCCACGGGCCCATCCATCTGGCCCATCAAGACTCACTCTCATTTCATCAGTCCATAAAACCTTAGAAAAATCAGTCTTGAGATATTTCTTGGCCCAGTCTTGACGTTTCAGCTTGTGTGTCTTGTTCAGTGGTGGTCGTCTTTCAGCCTTTCTTACCTTAGCCATGTCTCTGAGTATTGCACACCTTGTGCTTTTGGGCACTCCAGTGATGTTGCAGCTCTGAAATATGGCCAAACTGGTGGCAAGTGGCATCTTGGCAGCTGTACGCTTGACTTTTCTCAGTTCATGGGCAGTTATTTTGCGCCTTGGTTTTTCCACACGCTTCTTGCGACCCTGTTGACTATTTTGAATGAAACGCTTGATTGTTCGATGATCACGCTTCAGAAGCTTTGCAATTTTGAGACTGCTGCATCCCTCTGCAAGATATCTCATTATTTTTGACTTTTCTGAGCCTGTCAAGTCCTTCTTTTGACCCATTTTGCCAAAGGAAAGGAAGTTGCCTAATAATTATGCACACCTGATATAGGGTGTTGATGTCATTAGACCACACCCCTTCTCATTACAGAGATGCACATCACCTAATATGCTTAATTGGTAGTAGGCTTTCGAGCCTATACAGCTTGGAGTAAGACAACATGCATGAAGAGGATGATGTGGACAAAATACTCATTTGCCTAATAATTCTGCACTCCCTGTATGTCTACAACCAGCAATCGCTGAGCCACAGTGACTAGGTACCAGCTAGCTTGGCAAACCCTGCCTACAGCATTTTTTTTATCCAATGTGTTTAATGATTAACAAAAAAGACCAAAAAAAAAACACAAGTCTGATTGCAGTTTGCATCATTATGGAGCATTATATGCCAACCTACTGCTGGCAAGGAGAGGCAGGTAACCAAACTGCTTGGATTAAAAATAATTCTGGATTTTTCGCTTCTACACTTACATTTTTGCAGAACTAAACAAAGTTAAATGAACTAGAATATTAAATTACGTTTTTAAATTAGTGCAAGGATAAGATAGGGTTGCAGTAGTTTTATATAACAGAGGTGCAACTTGTATCAATTTTCTTAGTAACCAATGAAGAAAAAAGTTGTAGAAGACAAACATCTATATTTAGCAAAATGTCAGACTATTTCTTTTATACTTTAAAAGTGAAACAAGAATCACCTCACTGTTGACAGATGAAAGCTAAACACAGTGTTTTATATATGTATATATTTATATATTTCTTGCTGAGAATCAATGCATTCATTCTGTGTATCAGTGAAACAATTAAATAGGTTACATAGGTAATCATACAAATAGTACATTAAATGAAATAATTCTCATGACCATTCGGTGACTCTAACGTGTTTCTCGTGTCTCTAAAGCATGTGAGTCATATAGTGTACACTGTCTGCTTCTGCCCCCAGTTTTTTGGAGGCTGGCCTTACATTAATCTTGCCAGTTACATAAGCATGCTGGGTCCTTTCCTTATGCAATGCTGGGAAGAGAAGTGGAAAATATTTTTTGCATTTTTAGCACTGACAACTCTAAACCAGTTACCTCCTGCTGGAATACAGATTAGCCACAATATTAAAATGCTCACTGAAGCGCCTGGGGAGCAAAGCCTTGCCACACAGCAGCTACTTTAGCACAAACTGCTCAAAATCTTAATGATGGGTATGATAGGGGTCTAGTGGATACATAGCGCATAACAGCTTGCTGACTATATGAGCCATGGCCTGCCAGATACATTGTGAGAAACAGACAAGCAATGTTCCTCTGGGAAACTCCCCATGTTCCTTTGTCATGCATGACATACCTAAATATTGTGGCAGACCATCTGTCACACTTCTCCACGGCAGCACTATTCCCTGATGGCATTGGGCTCTTTCAGCCAGTGAAAATGCTCCGTCGCAGTGCAAAAAGCTGTTCAGGAATCGTTTCAGGAACACGAGAGAGTTCAAGGTGCTGACTTGGCCTCCAAACATTCCTCATCTCAATATAACTGAGCCTCTTTGAGGTTGCGCTAAGTGTGACCCATGCTTCTAGAATAACAATAATACTATGCTTCTGAGACACCATGGGACAGTTTTGCGCATTGTGGCTGATGTGTATGAGTCTCACGTGAAGGCTAATTATGCACCACAGTGTGTGTAAATTGTGTGTGCAATTTTCTGAACACTTTAGAGTAGTGTGGTTTGTGTACTGACCTCTTGATTTAGAAAGCAATACAGAATGGCCACAAGAAGCCCCTGTGAAAGAGATGGGTTTAATCATTAATATTTATGATAATAATAAGTGACACTTTCATTAATAAATGGAACATGCTGCCTAAAAGGACAGAAAGTGAAGCAGATCTAATAACCAAACTGACTTTCAATTCTAGGCCTGCAACACAAAGATCTAATGTCGTCGAGATGCTGTCTCACACCCATAATGCTCAAACAGTGGAAGCCAAGTTAACATGAAGGATTATCACAGGATGCTGAAGAGACTATGGTACAGCATGTACAGTATGTGCCATTAGTGTTGATGCAATCCATGTGTGTACCTGGAAGGACCCCATACAGAGCTCGATACAAAGGCGCAGGTTAATATTGAAGTAGTCGGGCAGAAAATTGAAGAACATGTAGTGAGTTCCAAACAAAGGGATGAGGAGGAGGGTGGATTTAGTCAGGCGCCTGTTGCACAAAAGCAAAGGAAAAAGAGTCTGCTTATACGTACCTCATTTGAATGCTGCACCTGATATCATCATGCATGCAGACACAGTAATGATCAGATGCCAATCAAGATGATCTTTGTCTTTGTGTGTGTCATTCTGTATGCAGCCTCTCTTTACAAGAGGAAAGGTAAGCAGCGGGGGCATGATTTCAAATAGGGCTATTAAAATGTAGCTGCAGAGATAATGTCTTTATGTGTCAGGGAACATGTGAACTTAACTGGTGCAATTAAGTCAAGCATCATTTAACTTACTGTACCTATGGTATTTCTTTTATGAGATCCGGATTTACGTGATGTGCCTGAACATTTTCAGTTAATTAGTGAATCTATTTCAATTAGAAATTCTAATGAGCCTCTTGGTAAGCGGAACTGCAGACGTGGCCAGACTGAATTACTGAATTATTCATGGCCTACAATAGTTTTTAATTTTTGGCACAACTTGCAATGTTCTCAGCATCAAACGGTAACTATCAGAGTAAAAAAGTACCAGTGAGTGAAGAAAAGTATTTCAAAATGTCTGAAAACGTTTGCCAATTGAAGATAAACACGTCTTGTATCAGAAACGAGATGAATTTGATCGTTTCTGTGTTCAAAATGCAATAATGACTAAAATATGAGATTCTGTATCACGGCCGAGTTCCCATTGTCTACAACTGTGTCTGCACCTAAAGGATTACCTGTACTGAGAGGAGTTATTGAACTGGATCAGACGTGGATTGAGCTTTTGTATTAGAATTCTGATGATATTCATGAAGAGCATAAAATTGACCTGTTGAAAGAAAAAGCAAGAATGCAAAAATCAATACTAATACTAATAATAAAAATTTTAAAAACTGTAACAAGTATTACATCAAATGCTGCTTTCAGCAACATGATTATTGAATGTCATGGCAACAATATGAGCAGCCAAGCGTATAATTAACTTAGGCTGGTGTGGCATTTACCGCTATAGAGACAACAATCGGCCCCTTGATGATCCACCAATAGGGTGAGTCCTCATTGATGTCCCAACATCTGTGCAAGAAATGTGCACTTTAGAAGATTTCTTCAAGCATTGCATGCAGTAAATTTAATCGACGTCCTAAAAATAACACCCAACAATTACTGCTGAGTACAAAGTGAGTGCAAATTATCCATGTAAATGCACTTACAATATTATGTACAGTAGACTCACGTTCACATTCCCCTCTAATGCGTTTATATGCATCATTTTCATTAATTTAGCACAATTTAGCATTTCACCTATTGCTGCTTATGAGAAATAATAATGATTGTGGCTATAGAAGCTGTAATTCAAGTTTATACAAACTCTGTGTCCTCAAAATACACCCTGGATCCAATCCACAGGACTATGAAGAGCACCGGCACACCTGTTACAGAAATCAAAACTAGTGTCAGTGAGATGCAATCATTACACACGAAAATGGCTGAATCAGAGTTAGGAAGCTACCAGTGTGTGAACTGATTGGACGAGTATCAATTTTCCTAATATCTGCACCATGCAGAAGGAATAAAATGTAAATGAATTATTTTAAAGGTTGTGTGCACTACAGTGTACATCTTACAGTAAGTACAATGAACCCACATAATTCTATCCAAGATCTCATAGTGTGAGAGGCAGGTACATTCAATCTATAGCAGATCTAATAAATTATCAATATAAACGTTAACCTCCTAAGACCCGAACAGCATGCATTTTTAATTTCTCTTTGATATTTGGGCTGATTGTATTTACATTCATCAGGTCCCAAAGAATTACCAGGATTTTTTTTTTTACCTAATTTTTGTTTCTAAGAAAAATGAGAGACACTTATGAGGATATTCATTTAAAATTTCGATAGAGCAGTAGCAGTACAATGTCCTCGTAAGTGGATATCAGGCCCTTGTAGAGCAAAATTGAGTATTTTGGTCTAAATAACCCAAAATGTGATGTCCACATATGTGGACGCCAGGTATTAGGAGGTTAATATAGATAAATGGTAAATGGCCTGCATTTGTATAGCGCTTTTCTAGTCCCTAAGGACCCCAAAGCGCTTTACACTACATTCAGTCATTCACCCATTCACACACACATTCACGCGATGGCAAGCTACATTGTAGCCACAGCTGCCCTGGGGCGCACTGACAGAGGCGAGGCTGCCGGACACTGGCGCCACCGGGCCCTCTGACCACCACCAGTAGGCAAACACGGGGTTAGTATCTTGCCCAAGGATATTTGGCATGCAGCGAGGAGGCAGCCTGGGATCGAACCACCAACCTTCTGATTAGTGGCTGACCTGCTCTGCCACCTGAGCTACAGCCACCCGAAGATCAATGCTGCACATGCCACTGAACCAGGAAACTTTTTAGCTGTTATAATAATATGCACATGTTGGCTGATGTTACCGTTTCTGGTTCTTTTTGACCTTGAAGGCTGCTGTGAAACTTTGCTAATCAGCACTTTAGGTGTGATCCAAATAAAATCCCAATGGGAAAGTAAAAGGTAAAAATGTTATTTTGGTATTTGCTATGCTTTATTTACAGACACTTGAATATTAACTGGGAAAAAATGACAGCACGAGGCAGAAGTTTTCCAAAATGAAATAAATGCTCCAAACTACCTGCAAGTTTGATGGAGTTAAAAATTGAAAATCCCCACTGCCAGTATTTGTTCAATCCAAAAAGAGCAACAAAAAACAGGGATTTTTTTCAGATTCCTGTTTGTATTCATGTATTTTCTTCGTTTAAAAACACACATACAACAGTACAAACAGGTGGAGTAATTTACTGAAACATGCAAACACAAATGGAACAAAAGGTAATTCAGGCCAAATCTGAGTTCTAACAAGCTCGAAAGGTAATATTTGGTATCTTCAAGCCTTTTGAAGACTTATTGCTCAAGACTTTTCACAGTATTGTAAAACTTTTTTTAACCTGATTCTTTCTCTAAAGTGTTTTACAGTATCTCTAAAAAAAGATGAGTTATAAAACTGTAATTTTTGGAAAATTCTAATGTTATCATACATGTCTTCTCACTATTGTTAAATCTGAGATATTGCAAAGTAGGGCCATGTTCTTTAATTTGGTAGGCGGCTCAACATAGCAAATGTTGGGGAAATTGTATGTCAAGGTCCTCACCCCATCCCAGCAAGCTGAAGCCCCACAGGCATCGGCGGCTATGATAGAAAGAGGAGAGCAGCAGGGAACTGAGGTAAAGTGCCTCCACCAGGAGCCAAAAAAAGTTTGCCATTACACAGTAGTGACAGAAGACCACAGAGGCTTTACAGGCAAACTGACCAGAAAGAACAAGAAGAGGGGAAAGGACAGAGAGCAAAGTGTAAGGAGGAATTAGTGTGGTAAGGCGTGCATAAGCAATATGTGATTATGCATAAATACATGAGATCAGGGAAATGCACCCAGAGGAATTTCTTAATACAAACAAGAAGCACTTGTCCCGAGCATCATTATCTTACTGTGGAAAGGGTGCAGTGGTTGGTGTCGTCGCTTGAGAACAGAGTAGCATCCTTTATAAACACCGCCACAGCTTTCAGGATGAACGTAAGAAAGAGCTGGATGTGAATAAAGTTCCTGGCACAACGCAGTTTCCTGTAAAAGAGCAGGAATACATTTATAACCAATACGAGATTTTGCATTGTACTGTATCATGAACAGCAAATGCAAAAACATCACATTTCTACAACTGTGCAAACTGGCGCAGTCTGTGGTTTTAGTTCATAGTTTTGATCAGTGAACAAAGAAAAATGTGAGTGGCAGAGAACAAAAATAAAAAAGAGACAGAGACGTAACTGATGCCAGTGATCTTGTTCGTGAAGCAATTTACTGGCAATCAGATTAGATTCATAAACAATCAGCTGGAAAGAGGAACAAACAAACTGTAACCCACAGAGCTGGTGCATAAGTTTTCAAAACGCTGTCTTGGCATTTGGTTACAGACTTGGTGAGGAGACTAAGGCACGTGTCAGGCCTACAAAACAGATAGGTGTTGGTCGGTGGGCTTATTTAAATGTGGAAAGAGCCAGGAAGGTTATTTCATCTGTTTCCAGTTTTCATGCAACACGAGCCTTTTATGGCACCACATGCACTGTACAGACATCACAGTGTTATCAGCTGTGTAATCTAAATCCTACAAAGAGTGTAAATTTCCCAACTCCCTTATCTCTTACACATTCCATCAGATCTAATTCCAAATGGGGACACAAAGACGTGGCAGAGTTGCAAAACTGCCATGTGCTGTGTGAGTGTCGATGAGTATCAGGCACTGGTAAAAGTTTTTCATAAACCCAGACTTGAAGAGAGTGCCTTGAACCCATCAGCAATCCCACTTTATTGTTCTGTGAACAATAAAGTTGCATCCTTTGTAAAGCAGTTCATCTGAATTTCGAGCTGTTATTTCCATTGCTTATGTCACCCAAAATGTGCTTTTTACTGACAAAAAGCTAAATAAAAATCAGTATTTTCGGTTTATACCTGAAGAGTAGCAGGATCAACACAGCAACAGCCAACACCACTAGAGAGATGCTGTAGCCAATGGTGTATATGAGCTTCACTGAGGCAAAGTAAGACTCCTCCATCTGGAAGCAGGATGAAAATGAAGATTTTGAATGAAAGGAAATTACACTCAAATATCAAAGCTTTTCAAAATGATGTCAGACATCAAAATGAATGTAATGTCTTAAAATGAGTCTAAATTACAGGCAAGATTGAGACTAAACTGCACTGAGGAGATGACTGTGGAATAACTGCAAGAAAGCTTTCCATATTTTGTGTCTTAGCCTAATGGCAGAAAGAGAGTTGGCTAAGCACATAGCTAAATCTACTATGAAAAAGCTACTTAATTACAATACACTGTCACATTTAATTACTAATGTTCTACTTCAGCTATTTGGAACATTTAAGACGTCTTTTTAAAATAACAATAATAATAATAATACAAAAATATGCTCTTTTTAGCATCAAATATGGAATCTTTCCAAAAGAAAAGACTTCATGCTCTCTTTGTGAGCTATTATGCAACGGGTCAAATTAGATCCACTCATTCTGCAAAAGTGTTTATATTTGTATGATTTTTCATACAGCCAATTATCATGTGTTAGCTGTACCTGAATCTCCAAAGAAGCAAAAGTAGGAACATGCACAGTGGTTCAACTACAGTCCCAAATGTGTCCTGAAACATGGAATATGTTAATAATTTTGCTAGCTTTTTTTTGTTTATTTCCACAGGTGCATTTCTGTCCTTCTGTTTTCTTTCCTCTTTATTGCTGTTGGTTGCCTCTTTGTTCCTGGTGCTTCTCCTCCTGTTTCTAATTTTCTGCCTGACCTCTGTGCTCCCAATCTAGTCTCACATTCCTCAGTCTGACATCCCTAGCTGCCTCGCTTCAGCAACTCTCACCTCGGGAATGTCATCATCCACATTGCAGGCAACATGGTATGGTGGGAATGGCCTCGACCAACCTCCACTTGTACAGTTTTGGCTCACTGACCCTAAAGACGAAAGATGTGAGCTCAAGAGTCAGTTGTGCAATGCTGAGACTGACTTTAGTAATAATCAGGGTTACATATTTATGTGTGATATTTTGATGCAGACTGAAATGTCAGAAAAAGTTCTCGTGGATTGTCATAAAATTTCTTACTTTAGTGCTGACCCCCCTGACTCATCATCTAGACTTCATCTGCAAAACTGACATTCTCAACTGTAGCTTGTGTGCAGTGGTAATCAGGAGCATGACAATTCTGAAAACACCAAAACTGCAATACAAACATCTGCATTATTGTATCGCAGTTTCATTTGACCATATCCTGATACGTGCGTAATTCTGTTGAAGCCTAGTTAAAGCAAGCTAATCTGGTGAAATCAGTCAAATTTAAAAATCATTCAAGAAATTGGTGAGCTGAAAATAAGTTTAATAGAGGTAAAAAAAATTCCCCATCTTTTGCTATTAATCCCCTTTAAAGAAAACCAGTGCACTAACGACATAGTGGCTCCTCCAGCTAATGATGATCACAGTTCACATGTTATTGTACAGTGTGAAGAACAGAACGAAACTGATATGTTTATATCATATCATATATATTGATTACATTTTCAAAATAAAGCAACATCAATTCCTTAAGTATTTGCTAGTGTTAAACATGACTATTATTAAAAAAATGTCAGTTTCTGGGGGGGACGTATCAAATGTGTTCAAATTCATTCACCATGACTGGCGCCACAGACGCCTCCTTTAATGGAAACAAAATGGTTTCACAGTTTAGCACCAGCAGTGTCTGTAGCTGGGACTGACCAAATACGTGGTTGATCCTACTGAATCCGTAGGAGGAGTTTGCTTGTTGGGGTTAGAGCAGGGCTTTCACACTGTGAGTGCTCGGGCCCTAATAAATCAAATTTCAGATATTGCTACTGTATGTCTGAAAATGCTGATGTTTTCAATCCTTTTAAACCTCATGTCTGTCATTGTATTAACCTTTTTCAGTTGTTAGATTTCGCTCGCAAGTTAAAGTCCTGCTCACCGACTTGACATAAAGTTAATATGGTGCTTGAATTTTGCCCAGGGCATCAATGTACTTAAGTATGGCTTCACTGAGCTGCTGCCTCTTAGTGGTGGTCAGAGTCTGTTGAGTATGTACATCTTGTTTGCTCATTTTGGGTTTGACTATCTGTGCACACTTTCAAACTTGCTTATTTATCTGTTAGTGAAAATTTAATTGGATTGCAGTCTCCTGTGACAACACAAATTCATAGCCTGCCCAAAAGATCAATTTAATCACCGAATGAAAAAAAACACGCACTTTATGAAGACATCAGTATTACAAAAAACACCCTTTGACGTCAGAGGATTAATAATTTAGCTTAATAATGGCCCGTTTCCAGCATGTGATCTGGCACTCACCTGTGCTATTTCTGAAGAGGGAGAAGACTGCAGGACAAGCTCTGTGCACAGTCTCCCCAACAACTGCATGAGGCCAGCAGGTGACCGCATCCCAGAAGGGCCAACAACCTTTTCGACAAAGGTTTAGGAGGAGAAAGAAGGTTAGAAAAGGTGAGTATCAGAGTGCTGAATCGGAAGGAAAGACAGTGAGATTCCATAAATTATATCTGAAATACACAGTTAAAAATATATAGATAGAGTGTAAAAGCAAGTGGTGTAAATCATGAGCTTGCTTCCAACTGCAATCTTCAACGGCCTAGCGCCCACCTCCTTGTACATTTCATAAGGACAAAAAAAGTACTGTAGGTCCCCAAGCAAAAGCCTTATCTTGTGATAGATTACATACATAAACCCTTATGTTGCTATCCTTATTGGTCTCATTTACTGATGCATCAAAGTGATATATCACCTAGTTTGTTTTCATTCTGCAGTTAGAACGCCAACAAGAATATTTCCCGATAATGGATGGTTTTCTGTGAAGCTTCTATTCCAGCTCAGACCCCTGCACTTAATGTGAGCATTACTATATTTCATAACACAACTGCAACCACCCATGAATTCATATGAGCAGTTGCAATGATGAGAACAGGATGGTTAGATTTCAAAAAGGAAAACACACCTTCTGTGCTTCTGTTCTCCTGTTCTGCAATGTACTGAAGGCAGTGACGCTCTTCTTTCTCCAGCTGAAAAATGTATTCACATTCAGGATGCAGACTTGAGAACACCTAGAGGTACAAAACAAGGCAAGGGGAGAGATGTTTAGTACACTGAGAGGTATAAGCTGTGCTAAGTTAGTGTCTCATTACATGAAAGAGACTCCGTGTATGTGAAAAAAAATTGCGCCTTCTTTTAAAAGAGCAGTGACTCATTTTACTTTCTAGCTAAAACACAACAAAACAAAACAAAACACATACTTATTTCCATTGATGGCATTTACCAAAAATATCTTTTAATACATCACACAGAAGACGTTTGAAAATGAGCAACTATCCATCCATGCTCCGACTCAGACATTCTTCTTTTTATCGGTGTCCTAATTTTTCACTGTGATGTTTTTTGGGAGCCCAACAAATAAGGGGGTAAAGGGTCGATGTAAGGCAAGTGTTGGATGGTAGAGAGTGCAGGGAAGAAAGCAGCAGAGTGGCATGAAACTGTAAACTTAAAGTGCATGAATTTGTGTGTATTGCTGCAATCTGTTGCACTAAAATATATTTTTGTAAAAATACATTGTTGTTGTTGTTGGGTTGTTTTTTTTTGTTTTGTTTTTAAAAGGTCAATGCACTCTCATGCCAGCACATCAAATAATATCCTTTTGTCAGATGCTGTCTGGGTCCAGCTGAGTCCTGCAAAGGTCAGCTTGAGAGGTAAGTCACTGTTTATCCATCGGGGGATTGTGGTTCCCATGCTGCTTGGAGCTTTGGAGCTTTGCGTTTTGCACCTTACTTTGCTGTTATCCCGCCTCTCGCCCTATGACAGCCGGTTTAGGCTCCAGCTTCCCAGAACCTTGAATTGGCAGTTAGGAAAATAGATCGATGAATGGACCGTGACCCTGAACTGGATAATCGGACGTAAATGGATGGATGGATGGTTTAGGCACTAAATGCTGATTGGTTAGGTTTAACCAATCAGAGTTTTGGCTACATTTTGCTTTATAGCAGTACTCTTTAATATCAGTAACCCTGCACATTGTAAAATGAAAAATGGGAGCCATAAACCTGTAAGTCAGGGCAAAGACTCCAAAGAACAAATGCAACATGCAACCCCCTTGGACTGAGAACGCACTACATATACAATAAACCATTCTCTGTGATATGGGTAACATACCATAGATAGGCAATGCTGGGTGAAAAACATCCACTATTATTTTATAGCCTAACATCCGACCCTCCAGTTAGGGTCAACATTAATGTTTTTTATGTAATCTATCTTACAAAACAAGCACACATAAATTTAACTGAACATTTTTTTAAATATACTGCACAACAATTTCTCTCTCTGCAGGAATGCAAATGGTCGGCAGTGACTGAGGTAGATTTGGGGGGGCTACAGTGACAGCTATGGGTTAAATCAAAAAATCTATATATCTCATTATTTTATCCTGCCAGCAAACTTATGTGGTCTCAATCTAAAGGTCAGAGCAGCAGAGGGGGTCTTGTTGAGCTGTTACAAGATACTGCAACAGTGTGCTTCATATTATTGCTACCCACCTGTACATAGATAGCTCAATATGGTGCCTCACCATATGAAGGCAACAGAATCTCTTACTGTAAAAGCTTCCTTGACGTCAGTTACTACATTCCTCAGTTTAATAATCTCTCTACTAATTCCAAAGCAATATGGTTATTTCCATTTAGAAATGGAAATTATCTGGAGCATCTGCCATAAAAGAAGAAAAACATTAAAGCAGAAATATCACAGATGGAAGAGATAATGAGTCAGTCCACCTGACCGTGTGGCGCTTGCAGACACTGTACGTGTCCACAGGAATAACACTGGTAAGTCACACGACTTACACGTGTGTGGTCAAGGTACAGCTCTTGTTTTGCTGACCTTAATCTTAACTTTATGAGGATGTGTTTTCCTTATGGGGATAAAAGAAAGTCAAAACATAATGTTCTCTGAATTAATGGATATACAACTCGTGTGTGTGTGCGGATTATAGTAGTAGAACTATCTTTATGAGGGCTGGTTTGAGTCTTAAATCATCAGAGTGAGGGTATTTTGGCCTATCCTCACTTTCTCACACCCGCTTTAAAGCACTGGTTGAAGATGAAGACTTGTTTTTAGTTTATTCTAGAATTAGTTTTATATTAGAGTTAGGATAGAGGATGGGAGCAGCACTTATTTGTGATAGTTAACTTCAAGATAAGGCACTAGGAAATGTATTGTGTCAATGAATGCCCTCATAAAGATAATCAAACAAACGTGTGTATGTTTAAAACATGGCACAAGGACAAAACAAGAAAACGGAGGCAAATATATCATAACGCCCCTCTAATTTTAACATTTTGAGCCTATCTTGCAATTTGTAACTACCCAATGCCGAGTAGTTACAGGGCAGCTCTTTGAGCTGTTTCTTTACTTTGAATCCATTTAACCTCCACAGATTAAGACAGCAGGTCACACAGCCCTAAAACACAAAACATCTGTTACAGATACACACATATTGCTAAGACTTTTGTCCTTGTTTCAGCTCATTTCCATCTCAGTTTAAAAATCCTTGAGGGGAAAACAAGTGTCTTTCTGACAAGATGCTACCAAGCTCTTAATGAAACAAACCCTCAGAGGCTAAATTCCTGTGGGACGACAAAGACTTCCTGTGGAGAACCCTGATTAGTCACCACCTTTCTGAGTGCCATCCAATAGGATGAACTGTTTGTGCGCCACAAGCATTTGCCTTTAAAAAGACGGGTTTTTCTGTAGGTGAAACAGCCTCATTTGAAAGGCCACCAGGAGTGATTTCATGAAATTACATGTGCATACTCGTGCACAAATACAGTGTTTTTAATATCATAAACCTGTGCTTTGATTTGAATTCAGTGAAGTGTAAAATTATCGGGGGGAAAAACACCGCAGTTTCATTTTACTGAAAAATATTGGTTGACTTTCAGGGTTGTTGCACCAATTCTGCTGAAAGACATGAAAATTGGTTTGGAAATGGAAAATAAAATGATGAATGAGTAGCAAAAGACCTGATTTAAAAAAAAAAAAATCTAATATATACGTGTTATTCTAAAGTTGTCATTTAAAGAAATGGTGAAATGGTGCAGTTATGAATCTCCTCACTATCAAACACTAAATAAGTGTCAGTTTTACATGTTAGATAAGATATTTATGATCAGGTCTGCCTTTGAGATTCTTATCAAAGGCAAACAGAAGGTTGTTTATCCAAACAAGAAGAAACCTGTACCTTAGAATTCATGATTTATTTAAAAACAGATATCTAAACTTGGGGAATGAAACTGTTCATTTCTATTACTCATCTCAGCCATTTTCATCTCACTGTGAACAAGTTCATCATCTCTCTCTCACACACACACACACACACACACACACAGATAATGATAGTCTTACAAATAACAGACCGCTTTAGTATGTATGCCAAAACCACCTACAGAATAAACACATACAGGAAACTCGCTGGAAATTAACACAATCTCACTGACAACTGTTGGACACAAAAATTGTTTCCTCTTCATTTTCTTTAAGTAAGTGGAAACAAACATGCAAGCACTCAGTACTATCCCCCCTCCATCAATGATACGTGGAAATGTTAGAAACAACCAGAGCATACATATCCCTGCCAGTCCTCTTTGTTCCTAATGCAATGCTAATAATATAATGAGAGGTGTTATGGTGAATTTTACCCAACAATTACTACTCTTCTCGTTCAAAGGCTGGCAGGGGATTTTTTTTTAAAGGCTTCCCTTGTCTTCTGCAGATATAATGAATGCAAACAGAAAGACTGTGCAGTGTGTTGTGCTTCAGTTTGTATAGCGCTAAATTGTTTCCTTCTAAACCAGGGGTAATTCATTGTAAAATTAGTTCTAGGGCATTTATATTCATTGTTGAAAAATCATAAATATGACTAAATAGCTGTTTCTCATGCAAAAGGGTGCTGTGAGGACATTTATTCTATAGGAGTAGCGTGCAGGTTAGGGGAAGTAAGACCCGTTTTGAATGCAGGGGGTGAAGAATACAGCAAGTCAAGACTGGATGGTTACAGGCACCAAGGGTGCATGTCGTGCTCATGCATTTCAAGAGCATGATGGAGACAGTATGCTGCAGTTAAAAGACAGAAACAGTGGGAGATTTAAAGATGGGTGGGTGGCTGCACAAGGTAAGTCTGAACAATATGAGCCTTGAAACTAAATGCAAAGCCAGTGGTCCATTTGCGTTGCCAGGTTAGCATGCTGCCTGCCATAAAATATGTTCCCTGAGAGGTGAAGCCTATTATCCACTAACTACCCAAAAAGGGGCCATAGGAATGGGCTCACTTTGCAGATGCTGCCATCTATTTTCAAAAGCAAATGGGGTGCACTTTTATGCTGCTTTACACAGTACTCAGGCACAGTGCAAAAACATAACATCGTCATTCAATCAGAAAGATAGAACAAACAAGGTCAGCCTCTAAAGTTCAGATTATGTCAACAGAAAGGAACAGTTTGACTTTTTTTCCCTTTTTGTTTTCTTGCAGGTAAGATAGATATGAACGAAAGAGCTGGTGTAGTTTAGCATAATTGGATCAAACAAAGTCCGTTCTAGATTTTCTCTTCTCTTTTATAGAATGTAAATCTACACGTAAGCAATCAATCTAATAGCAGAATGAACATGGTTTACCTCAGAAGGGGTGCCATACATTTTTTATGTGTGTATGTAACTATGCAGCCAAAACTAGAGTTCCTTTCCACCCTTTTGTCTTTCTATTTGTTTTTCACTCACGTCCTGATTAAAATGCAAATTTTCAATCATATCTGAGCTTTCAGCAGAATACAGACCTCCCATACAGTACTGTAGCACTGGTCTTGTTTGTCGTGATTGTGTGCGTCTATGTGTGTGTGTGTAGTTCATTATGATTCTCAGCAGTCCTGAGTAGCGAAAGAGAATGAAGAGGTACACGGGGATGAGTGTTTGCCCTGTTCCCATTCTCTCTTTGCCACACTGAGCATCACACCACCCGTTTGTCTGCTTTTCATATTTCTAGTCCGTTATGGAAATTAGCGAGGTGGCCCTATAATAATATCCCCATAAAATCTGTTGATTAGGAAAGAAGAAGTGTTGGCATATGAATGTGTGCAGATGTGTGTATGGTTTGTTGCCTGTATTGCTCCTTCACAGTTGACCAGACAAAACAAATTGAGCACTAAAAGAGTAAATAATTTATAATAATACTGGCAAACAAAAGTCACTCAGTTATTTTGATCTCACTAGATAATTTTAGTGGTGACTATGATAAATCAGATAATATATAATAATATATTATCTGATAATATAATAGACTGAGGGTCGCAGATGCCAACAGACTTAATAAACTGATCCGTAAGGCCAGCAATGTTGTGGGGATGGAGCTGGACTCCCTCAAGGTGGTGTCGGAGAGGCGGATGCTGTCCAAGATAAAGACAATGTTGGATAACACCTCCCACCCACTCCATGACATGCTGGTCAGTCACAGGAGCTCATTCAGTGAGAGACTGAGATTACCGAAAAGCACCACTGAACGACACAGGAAATCATTCCTGCCTGTGGCCATCTCCCTGTACAACGCATCCACTTAACACACTGTTTACTGCTACAACTACACATGTTTCTTTTCCAAATATTTATTTATGAGTGACTTATGTATGTATGTATATATATGTATATATTGTACTATTCTTAGTTAGCGTATTGTCTGTCTTGTCTTAATGTTGGTTTATAATGGAGCACTGTAACAAAAAATTATTTCCCCCAGGGATCAATAAAGTATTCTGATTCTGATTCTGATTCTGAATATACTGTACTTAGTCCCTTAAATACACCAGCAACACAATATATACATGTTTCCATCAATTACTACCTGACTGTTTGTTATACTTACTATAGCACCAAAAACGACAAGTGTTCAGTGCAATGGTACACTGTTATTTTCATTATCATCATCAATCTATTTTTTTCTTTAATCAAATTAAGACTGAATTGTTTTATGCAGAATATACAGAATGTAAAGAAAGCTATATTGTTCAAACTACAGGGTGGGTCATTTATATGGATACACCGTAATAACATGGGAATGGTTGGTGATATTAAAGTCCTGTTTGTGGCACATTAGTATATGTGAGGGGGCAAACTCCTCAAGACGGGTGGTGACCATGGTGGCCATTTAGAAGTCGGCCATCTTGGATACAACTTTTGTTTTTTCAATAGGAAGAGGGCCATGTGACACATCAAACTTATTGGTAATGTCACAAGAAAAACAATGGTGTGCTTGGTTTCAACGTAACTTTATTCTTTCATGAGTTACTTACAAGTTTCTCTTTGTTCACAGCCATTGACATGTTGAAGAGGTTAACACGTGAGGAGCGGATCGAAATTGTGTTGATATCTGGTGAACGCAGTAACCGGGTCATTGCAGCAGATTTCAATGCAAGACACCCTACGAGACCACCCATCTCCCATGCTACAGTTAGCAAACTGCTTGCTAAGTTTCGTGAAACTGGTTCAGTGTTGGATTTGCCAAAATGTGGACGCAAGAAAACTGTCACTAATGAAGAAACATCAGTGGCTGTCCTAGCTTCATTCAGCAAGAGCCCACAGCGTAGCACTCGCCGCATGTCACTGGAGAGTGGCACTAGTCGAACATCCCTTCGGCGGATATTAGCTACTCACAAATGGCACCCTTACAAACTCCAGCTTCTGCACCATCTCAACGAGGATGACCCAGATCGGCGCACAGAATTTGCAGAATGGGCAAAACAAAAATTGGAACAGGACCCTCAGTTCACGCAGAAGATTTCGTTCAGTGATGAGGCAAACTTTTATGTGAATGGTGAAGTTAACAAACAAAACCACCGCTATTGGTCTGACACTAACCCACATTGGATGGATCCAGAAGGCAATTGTCTATGGTGTGAAGATACGAGATGTGCAGCACCTGAAACTACGGATGCTGGATGCCTGTGCTGGCATTTCTCCTGCGGTGTTGCTATCAGTGTGTGAAGAGTGGGAGAAGAGGGTTGCATTGACAATCCAACACAATGGGCAGCACATTGAACACATTTTATAAGTGGTCAGAAACTTGTAAATAACTCATGAAAGAATAAAGTTACATTGAAACCAAGCACACCATTGTTTTTCTTGTGACATTACCAATAAGTTTGATGTGTCACATGGCCCTCTTCCTATTGAAAAAACAAAAGTTGTATCCAAGATGGCCGACTTCTAAATGGCCACCATGGTCACCACCCGTCTTGAGGAGTTTGGCCCCTCACATATACTAATGTGCCACAAACAGGACTTTAATATCACCAACCATTCCCATGTTATTACGGTGTATCCATATAAATGGCCCACCCTGTAGTTTGGAAATGCTGAGCAAGTCTAGAATGTGGCATTTTGTGGCAGACCAAAGACAGAGAAAACTAAGAAAACTGGCAAATATTCACATTTGGAAAAAGAAAAGGTTTGACTTTCTCGCCCATAAATACATGTACAACATCCACTCATATACAGAGATACACAGAAATCCTCCATCTTATCCATATTAAACCCATAATCGCACATAAGCACATATAAACTCACTGGCCACTTCAGTAGTTACACCTTGCTCTCTGGGGACACCTCAGGCCCTCCAAGGTTTGGAGGCCTATCTCCACCCACCACCACTTCCCCTGCCGGTGGCGGACTCCCTCAGGTGTCGGTGTGTTGGTGGTTCTTTGTGTCTGGGGGTGGGCGTCCGGGTACACACCGGCTCACTCCTTGGCGGCCGCTTGTCGGGGCCTGGGGCCTGGGGCTCGCTCGGGCCCCTTTGGAGGTGGGGTGCCCCCGGCCTCTCGGCCTGGGGCTCGGTCACTCAGGCACAGCTGGGGGCCGGCGGAGCTCACGGGCGCGTCACTGCAACTCCCCCTGACTTCTGCTCCGCGGCTGCTGGGCGAGCCCTCATCTGGGACTCTCCTCAGCTCTTTCTGGGACAGTGGCGCGGCTGCCCCTCTGTTGGTCTTCCATGGTCTCTTGTGTTCTGGGGGCCTCTGGATGTCTGGAGTTTTGATCTCCTCCATACCCGCTTCACACCCTGGAGGACGGGGCTGTGGCCCCCCCCACACTCCCTAGCAGATCATTACATGGAGAAACCTTTGGAATGCAAGCATGCTGATCCACACAGGTATGCACACAGGTGTACACATGGGTATTCACAGACGCGGACTAAAGCTTTCTTGGCTGCTGCCTCAAAGCACACTGTGCGCTGTCTATCTTGCGTGCTGCACAATATCGTTTATTATTTAGTAAATATTGATATCTATGACTAGCTAGTTTATTGTGATGGTGCTTTGTTTTCTCTATTATTATGTTGCTCTTTGTTGTTTGCTGTCTCCTCTGTTTGTTTTTTTTTGTTTGTTTTTTTTTTTTTCTCCATACAGGTGACCCAGGAGTTCTTTTTTTTTTTTCTCTCTCTTCCCCCCCCTTCTCACCGTCTCTTCTCCCCTTTGGTTTTCTTTCTTTCTCTCCCCCTCTTTCTCTCATTCATTCCCCCTGTCCTATTTATTAAAAAAAAAAAAAAAAAAAAAAAAATGACAAAGGATGAACTGAAGCTCTGCCATCACGTAATGTCGCATACTGCTGTTTCTGATGTCATTTAAAAAAAAAAAAAAAAGTTACACCTTGCTAGTTCTGTGTTGAGGCAAAAATGTGTGATGTCATGATAGCATCGCACATATGCTGCAGATTTGTTAGCTGCACATCTACAATGACAATCTCCCATTCCACCATATCCCAAAGGTTCTCTACTGCATTGAGATCTGGTGACTGTGGAGACCATTTGAGTGCAATGAACTCACTGTCATGTTCAGGAGAACATTCTGAGTTGAGCTTTGTGACACAGTGCTTTATCCTGCTGGAAGCAACAAGAACGGGATGGACATGGTCAGCAACAATACTCAGGTAGGCTATGTAGGGGCCCCAAGTGTTTGATACAAGGCTGGATGCTCTCATGTCGTTTATGCCAAATGCTGCCGCAGAAATCGAGAATCATCAGACCAGCCAATGTTTTTCCAATCTTCCGTTGTCCAATTTTAAAGAGGCTGTCGAATTGTAGCCTCAGTTTCCTCTTCTTCAACTGACCATTCTCCTCTGACCTTTGGTATTGACAAGAATCTTTCACCCAGGGAGCTGCTGCTCACTGGATATTTTCTCATTTTTGGACCATTTTCTGTAAACCCTAGAGACTGATATGTGAGAAAATACCAGCAGATCAGCAGCTTCTGACATACCCAGCCATCAGGCACCAACAACCCTGCTTCCTCAGACACTTAAATTACCTTTGCTCCTCATTCTAAAGCTGGGCTTTAACTTCAGCAGGTCATCCTGACCATGTCTACATGCCTAAATACAATGAATTGCTATGATATTTGCATCAGGCACCTAAAACTGTACCTGACTGTAATCCGTGATGCTCTCTGTAATCTATAGTCTTAAAGCAACAGCAGTACATTAACATTGTGACAATATTTCAACTCCTTCAGTGTGCAGCTGAAACGCAGTATATCAGTGTGTACATTCACGTCAGAAAAATAAATACTTTAAACCTCTGTGAAGAACAATTGTCTGGAAACAGACACAGAAGCTCAAAAAGGCGGATTGATTTGTTACCGATGTGCTTTTCTTTTAAGTAATGCAGTCCAAATCATGCAATCTGCACAGTCAGAGAAAATGTTTAAAAACATGACCTGGAGCTGATGCGCTTCAGCCGTGTAATTACACTGTTTTCTTGCTGCTTTGCTTCAGACACATTTATTTAATAATAGAATTATCTCTGGAAATTCGGCGACTTATAAGCTTTTCAGCTGATTATTACTTAATAAAAATAGTTCATCATGACTTTTCTTTAAAAAAAAAAAAACAACCCAACAAACATGCAGTCAAAGTAAAGACACTCACAGCTGGAGCCAAACACAGAGTGAGGAAAATCCCTCGGACACTGTACATGTCGTCCGCTCAGTAGGTTTCTCTCCGCTGAGTCCAAACTGCTTTCCTGAGACACTCTCCAGCAAGAGGACGGGATGCTGCGCTCTTTCCAGGTGTAAATACTTTTATCAATATGGCAACAATATAAATGTAGGGATTCCGGGATGCATTTTCACAATAAAAGCCTCGCCCCTGGGCTTCTCGTATGTAATGCTTGTGGATAAACAACTTTTCACACATCTCCATGAAAACAACAACAACGCCAATAACGCAGGAATAGGGGAGACTGACCTGTATCAGGTACGTGTGGCGAATTTGGACCATATCGTTCTTGTCTTTTATTTTGAAAAGCAGCATCAGTTCCCAGCTTCAGCTGCAAGCTTCACAGCTCAGATGCAGTTAGAGCTGTGCTCCTCTGCCTTCCAGAGCCAGGCTGGGTCGCCAAATACGCATAAATGTGTGCTTTGATAATATCACTTGCGTACTGTAGTTGGACAGCGTGTCTCATATCAAGCTGTCTTAAGGTTTTTTGTTTTGAGAGAGAAAAAACTTAGTACATTGCAATTGTACATTGCTAAAAAATAAAATAAAATTTAAAAAAATCAAGGGAAGCTCTAATATTTACAGTATAAACACAAAGTCAGTTAAACTTCAAGGTTATTCTATTCAAGTTTTCTTGATAATTTGTATCACGTTTTCTTGCAAAAAAGAAAAGAAAAGAAACGAGAAGACAATCTCTCCTCATCCCTCCTGATCTTTTCTCTAGATTTAGCATGAGATACTTGCAGCCCATTTACATTGCACAGGAAATCCAACTTCTCCAGTATAGCACATCCATACGTGCCATTGCAAGGCTTTCTCTGACTACTAGCACAGGAGTTTGCCAGTGGGACACTTGTACATGTTTCTGGCTAAACTGTCAGACGCAGAATCTCTGAGGGAGGTATGAGGGCCCAAGGTCCTCTACAGGGAGTCTTGAGATGCCATCGTTTCACAAGACTATTTCATGCCTGTCACATATGCTCAGTGTGAACTCGCTGTCATCTGTAATACAGGTCCCAGTAAAGGATGGGAAGTCATACCGCGGAGTCCATTTCTGACAGTTTGGTCAGAAATATGGACATGTGTAGTCTGCTGGAAATAACTTTGCAGGGCTCTGGCATTGCCCTTCATGTTCCTTCTCTAACAAAGGAGTCGATATTGGTTGTACTCCTTAGCTGATGTCCTTCTACTATCCTGCCCAGCTTTCCTAGTGTAACAGCCTGTCTCCTCATATCTCCTCCACACTCTTGAGGCTCTGCTAGAAGACTCAGCAAAGCTTCTTGTGATGGCAGATATTGACGGGCCATCCTGTGGGATCTGAAACACCTGTGCAATCTGAATGGGCTGCCTGTACCATTTCACGCAGCCAGTAATTACACTGTGACATTATCAAAGACAAAAATAGAGAAAAAAACAGTCAAGAGAGATAAGGATTAGGCTGCATAGGTCTCTGCTTCCTAACATCTATTATTGTACGATCTACTGTACAATATAAAGCGCCTTGAGGCGACTGCTGTTGTGATTTGGCGCTGTATAAATAAAATTGAATTGAATTAAAACTGTGGTGACTCAGAGTTCCTTTAATTTTTTTGAGCTATGTATTTCATCTTTAACAGAGAAAAACACTCTGTGGTTTCTTTGTTTTGCAAAGCCATATCAGAATAGAGGATATAGGATTTACAACAGAGGAACCAACTAGCAGCTTTTGAACTCAGTTACTCATCAAACACAGAAAAAAAACTTTCTTGTTTTTGGAGGTCATACAACAGAAAGCAAATGTACATGGATGTAATGTTAAGAAACACGTTAAAGAGCTCATCTTGTTCCCTTGAAATACTAAATCAGACACAGATTAGTGCAGAGACATCATTTCTCTCATTTTATTCATGTTTGTAGGCTGTCTGACAGGTCTCTTAGTTACACTCAAGTCTCTGTAGCATTGGTTACCACACAATTTATTCCCCCAGAGTAATCATTCAAAACCAGCTAGTAGAAAAATCTGTCCCTGTGTGCACTGTTGAAAAAGATAATAAAAACAGATTTTCATTTAATTTGTAACAAATTAAATATATTTTTCACAAAGTGCAGCTTTGTAAAGAAAACACCTTTGCATAGTTTTTGCATCAATTACACCCATCAAAGCTGATAAAAAGAGACCTGACTATAGTGGAAACAGGCCTCTACAAAAAGCAGCATACTTGCTTGACCCAGACCGTAGGGCTGTGTTCAAAAGTGACCAAAGTTGCTTTTTCTTATTGCCTTGCTCAGAAACAAACAAACAAACAAACAAAAACCAGAAATGAACATCCTACTTCATCACAAGAAAAAATGTATCATCCAGAGCAAAGATGAAAGGATTCCAGAGATTCATAAGGGGGAAAAAAGCAAAAAGACATTTACACCGATAAAATAAAAAATATAGTATAATGTGCAGAACATGACTTAGATGCCATTTCACACAGAAAGTTAGTTAAGTATCAGTTAACAGAGTGATATCAATTCATACCAGATGATGTGTTCTAAGTTGACAACACAACTAAAAATGTGTAATTTGAACATCAAACATCCCTGACAGTTAGAATTACAAGGCACTTAGAAAGTACAGTAGCCTGTTACTACTCAGCAACATATTTAAAGTTAGAGTCATGCAAAGACTCAGTCTGGATACTGATACAAAGAAGAAACAGCATAAATTTAGTTCAATCTTTTTTTTTCTTTTGTACCTCATAAGACTTACCCGTCCCCATGCTGCAGTTCACTCATAAAAGCAACACAATTAAAATAAAAATTTGCAAGTAATTTATAAAACAAACTAATTGGGAAGATATACTTCATCTTATTCCATAACCTGGATACAAAGAGAGCAAAATGGCAGTCTTCTATTTTTTAAAAATACATTTTTCAAAAACATAAAATGGGGCACGCATCCCCTAAAGGACAATTGCATTTCTAACTCCTGAGATTTGCACAAAGTGCTTATGGCATGTTGTGGAGCAGTAACTGCTTTTTCCAGGCCCCCTAAACACATTTCTGCTTCGCTTCTTTCTTGCCACAGTGTTCAAAAAAGTGACAAAGTGAACCAATGGTTTGCACCATAAAGATTGCACGAAACATTTAAAAATAACCACAAATTGTATTTTAAAAAAAAGAAAAGAAAATCATTCTGTCTTCATAGACAACTTTTATAGTAAAGTATTTGTTGCTTCTGAACAATCTTATCAAATGTCATATTAGTGTTACTTGCGGTGACCTTCGTTCCTTAACACAACAACATTTTTGCTAAAACAGAAGCAAAACTAAAACTACCAAACTTGGCAAACCCCCCCCCAAAAAATCCAGCTTAATTAACTAAATATACTTGAACTAAAGCCATGAATATTACTTAGTGCATGTATTTTTTTTAAATACCCTAAAAGTTGCATAGATATTTTTCCTTCTAAAACCTTTCTTGACAATATTGCATAGGCCACAGTTTACCAATAAACATACCTCAAAACACCAACACCGCACTGTTAAAGTGGTAAAGAGCATTTTTTGGAATAATATACTTGGTTTTGGAAACAAAAGTGGAAGTGGTCAGTGATAAGCCATAATGTCAGTTCTCCTTTAGGTTTGACAGTGGCATCAGGATGACGTCTCTGGGGGCAGAGTGAGAGAGAGTTTCATGGGCAGTCGCTGCCATCGTAGATTATGGACTTCTCCATGGTCAGATGGTAGAAAACCTTCTTGGAGATAAACCTGTTGAAGAATAGTTTTGGTTGAAAAGAAATTTAAAAATTTACATAAAAGCCAAACACAAATGCTGGCAAACATAATGGCATTTCTGTAATTTACACACTTCTGCAAAAAAAGAGGAACAAACTGTTCTAAACTATCGTGACCTACCGAGAGAAAGAGTTGTCAAAGATAAGGGTGTAGAGACCAGGATGCCGAACTTTCAGCTGTCCTTGAATGGTTTCTTTATGGGAAACGCAGCGAGTGAGAGGAATCAGGACCTGAGAACAGAACAGAAACAGGCCTTTAAAAATAATCTCAGTGCACAGGTGAAAGATTTGCCGCAGGTTTTCATAACAAATATAAATAAAGAATACGACGGTCATCAAAACTGAACCAAATCAAATTAAAAAAACAAACAAACAAACATCAGGATATACCGACAAGGGAGGGAGTTGATAGAACGCCAGATGAAAGGTCACAACTCATTTAAAACCTCTGACATTTTAAGTAAAGAATGTGCAGCTCACCCTGCTGAGCAACAATGGCTTCCTGCAGTGGTTTTCTTCAGTCAATAATGTTTGAAAAATAAAGCAAAAAGACCGTGCAGTCTGTAGGGGTGACCATGAAAGCACACACTGGGTCTGGTGATAACTTCTGCTTTGAAATCATCACCTGTGAGTGTGGGGTATTTGAGTTTGGCAACAACCGGAAAGCCTTTCATGCAGGTTTGCGATTTCCTTCCATTTAAAATGATGTAATCTGCAACAGTTGCTTTTATGGACGCTGCCAGTGGCAGACTTACAAGATGTGCACATCAACACATGCTCACAGTGTTTAGGCCTCTACACAAGAGGCTATATAAAAAAAAGGTAGACAGAGATTTCCTGAGCTCACAGTAAGTTAACTGTACCTTTGACTGTTGCACCGGAGTGTCAGTGGACTCCCGGTAAACCACGCTGAAGAAGATGCTCTTGGGCTCGGAGGAAAACATCCAGCTTATAGTTGGCCCAGAATCAATCACAGCAACAGTAATAACACTGTAGCTACTGGACTTAATGAAGAGCTCCCGGGAACTCTCACCAAACTTAGCGATATCATCAATACTGAGAGGGACAGCCACCCTGTAATGATAATGAAGGTTTATGATTAGGGATGAGACCAGAACCAGAACCCATAGATATTTAAAGGATACCTTTTAATAGCAAACTTCTGACTTCAGGTTTTCCAGCCATATAAGATTTATTGCCAAGAAGGATTGTTACAGCAAAGAAATAATCAAATTTCCTTATGTTTTGTGCTAAGTTTAAGCATGATATATATTTAGACCACATGAAAACTCACGTGACTTCTCCTGATTTGAGAAGGTTGATCTCTGAATCCTGAACAGTGGGAACTTGCTCGTCATCAGGGGTCACTTCTCCTGTGCTTCTACAAAATCCGAAACGAGACGCAGAGAACAATCGTTATGAAAACTGTTGTGCAACACTTCAGTGGCAAAGACCTATTAAACAAAATAACTCACATCAACATAAAACTCCACAGCATCTACACAGAGTGCAGCTAATTTTAATCTGTATTTTAAATTTTGCTGGGACATGCTCAAACATCATATGCATTTGAAGTGGACTCAGATTTGTACCCACGGGTCAGTACTTTTGCATTTTAATGGATCATTTCTGCATGTTTTACCTCATTTCACCCAAACACAAATGCTTAATGTTAAAAACGCCAATTACATTGATTTTCAGCAACCTCACATCTTTGCTGCATAAATGTTATGATGATGCTGGTTAAGTAACCTGTTTCACACTAATAAAGCACTTTTTTGTTATAAAAGTTTCTTTATTTTAAGAACTATTAAGAGCAGTACACAAACATGTGTTCTCCAGAAAATGAAAGTAATCTGGTGGTACCGCTTCCTTTATTTCTTTTCTCTTATCTGTAAACACAACCCAGCAAACACGATCGAAACCCCAACATAACATCCCTGGTCACAACCGGTCGCGGTAGGCCTGCAAACACCGAACCACAGACATGTTGTCGCTGTTTCCATGTAGAACAGAGTGTTTTTAACAAAGTGATACATCTATTCAGATTATTGCAACGAAGGAATTAAATGCAACTGTCTTTCTTTGTTTTTTAGAAACTGACAGCTAATTTGTTTATTGCAGGATTGTGAACAGATGGCCACATGTCTCTGTGCACAAAAACAAGCATTACCAGAGTCTCCTCTTTAAAAAAAACAAAACAGTTTTAGGTCATTCATGTTTGCAGCCATCTGCTGTTTCATTTGTTGCTGTTGGATTTAACTTTTCTATCTGTGATGTCAGCATAATAAATCCAGGGAACATAACCTAGTTGAGCAACAACTCAATTAGCTCAGTAGTATAAGAACTGGGCTTGTTCATCACCACTGAGGTAAATGTTTGTTCTTTTTATTCTTGCTATGGACAATGTTTTATTTTGTTTTATTCTAATCAACTAAGATTACTAGAAAATAATTATTGAATGCCTCTTTCTTACGAGGCCTCTCAAAGTGATGTCAGTGGGTTTTTTTAAACCAGGACTGGACCTTGACAAAAACGCCATCCGATGGTTATTCAACACTGAAATGTTTGCTTTGAAGTCTGTGAAGAGTTTTGTATCAACTCGACATTAACAAGCCGGCTGGTGCCACGTTTATGGTCTTTTCTAAGAGCAAAGCGAGACACTCACAACAGTTACGTGTTTTAAACAGATAACGATAATGTTACTGTTAATAATATAAGTTAAGAGCTGCTTAATTACTGGTGCTCAGCACTGTGGTATCTTGTGTTTTTTCTGATTGATCTCTCCAGCTGAGTTTCACCTGAGGACCCTGAGCAGTTAATGACAGAGTGACACGCTGACTCTGAAAACAACACGCGGAGCAATGACTCATCGGCATCCGCTCCGCTTTGTCTGCCCATAGACGCTGCACTCACAAATCCAGCGCTCCTGGATGCCTGCGGTCTTGTTCTCCCTCCAGGGACCCTGCAGTGGTCTGAGAGGTGGTATCACTGTCGTACACACCATTTACCTCCTCTTCTGTGATGATGTCAAAAGCTTCAGATGTGTTACTAGGATCTGACACTGAGAGCGAACAGGTAAATAAAGCAGATTAAATGCAACAAAGAACAATGTGCAGTCTGGAGTAAATAAAAAATCATGCAAGCATTAAAAAGGAAAAATGTAACAGGACTGAATTGAGACGAATGACGCAGTTTGGTTTTTTTTTTTCTGAATTTGAGCCAAACTGCGTTTTTCTCTGAATGAAAATGTCATCATCTTCCCCATTTGTCTATTGCACAGGAATTCACAGTAAAGGTTTCTGTCCTCCTTCCTCAACTAAACTTTCACTTCTGCTTACATGAAGAGTGAGGGTCAGATACGTACACCAATAAACTATCGGTGCATGTGGACATTTGTGAAATTAGTGAGTAAACATGTTTCTTCTTCTCACCTGTGACCCTGGGAGTTGGTATGTATGAAGCTGGTTCAGGAGGTGGTTGAGGTCCAGCTCCAGGTGGAGGAGGCTGCACATCCGAGGGGCTTAACTCTGCTGCCGTGAACCTCTCCACCACTGCACTATGTTGGGTGTAGCAGTGCCTGCAGCAGCGCTCCTTTTTCCCACTTTGCTTGGTCACAACATAGTTGTTGCTGCAGTAGTAGCAGAAGATGCGGCCACAGAGCCTACAACATTACAAATAAATAACTAAACATACATGCATAGAAATATTTTACCCATAATCCACATTTTTATCATCACTCGAGTGTGAAAGTGGATTTGATTCTACGTTACATGCAGTGTGAAAATCAATTCAGGGTATGCACAAACATGAAAAGGAGAGTAGGCCTTGGTGCAGAACCAAACCTGCAATGATGTCTGCGCAGCCACCAGGTGAACTGGCCTTTGCAATCGAGACAGTTGGTGGCCTCCTGATCCACCAGCCACCAACGCTCCTCTGCTCGCAGTTTCTGCTCAAATTCCAGAGCATCAGACTTCTGCCACAGAGCATCTTTGTCCCTGATTCAAGCACAAAAATGACAATGAAACGTCAGATTTCAGTCTTGTCTTCAGTCTAGCCTTTAAATTTTTTTGCGTGGGATGGATTTGGCTCAATTCTCAATATCAACTCAATATTCAAAGCAGTTGAAGTATCGTGAACAATTACTCGCTGAACAAAATTTGTCATTTAGTTGGACTTCATAAACTGCTTTAATGCAAAAGAACGCATACAAACTGAAACATGGAATATCTCTCCATTTCTGAAACGATGCAACTAAGACAAATAATGAAGACGTGCATAATAAAAGAGCACAAATGGAAGAACTAACGTGGGCACATCCCACTGGAGTTGCATGAATCACTGTTTTTGTGTTTCATTCTATGCAGAGTATGAAAGCGTTTGAGGTTTCTGAATACAGTGAATAATGGTACACAAAAAGCTGTTGTTTATGTCAGTAGAGTCTCTCACCAACATTTTCTGCTCTTGTCTCCATCAAAGTCTTTCTGTCAAATCCAATCTCAGTAATTTAGCTCAGCATTTAGAGAAGCCTCCCCTCACCTGCTCCTCAGACCTAATGACACCTTTCCTCACTAAAATTTTCTCTCCTTGTTGACAGTCTTGCAAAGAACTACAAGAGACAATGGCCATACTTTAAGAGTTCGATGAGCCGCTCTTCAAGGTTCGTCTTGGTTCTGTTGAGGTCATCGATCTCTGCGGTCATCTTCAGATGACTGCTTTGTTTGTCAGCTTCCGCCGTCTTCAATTTCTCCTTTAATTCCTCGCAGGTCTTTTGTGCGGCCAGGAGTGCTTCTTCAGCCCTTTAGACACGAGAAAATTAGTAGAGATCCCTTTTTCCATTAAAAGTTGGAATTCACAAGTATTACTGATTATGAATGTACCTGGTTGCTGCGTCTTTGAGTTGCTCAATCTCGCTTTCATTTTCACGAATGGTTGCTTCTGTCTTGGTGATGTGAGCATCTTTCTCTCTCGTTAGGTGCAAGCATTCCTCATTCTCAGCCTTCGTAAAACAAATGCATGCAGTGTATCCATTAGCAATTTTTGTGTTATTTATAGAAGGTTTTTCCATATAAAAAAAAAACAACCCTATTTATAATTGTTTGTTTTTCAAAGCCCTCTTGCTCTATAGGAGGGTATAGAAAAATAAATGGGAGCAACAACAGAAACCTGTGTTAAACCAGTATTTGATGATATAAGGCCACAACTGCATTAAAACACCTAACCTCATGCACAAACATATGACCTCAAGCACACTTAGGTAAGCCATGTATCTGATGACGATCACAGAGCTTGTGTATCTACTCCACTTTTACAACTAAAGACAAATTGGTCTTACAATAAACATGTCATTACCTGTGAAAAGAATAAAAGTAAAAGAGACTTAAAGGAAATCTGCTGAGGAACAAAACAAATAATAGAATTTGTCATATTTTATGTAATGTTTAGCTTCCTTTGCTCCAATCATTATGCAAATAATTAAAATGTTGATGTCTGCTCCAGGCTATATATTAAATATTAGAATTCTTGGTGATCTAACTAGTATTTTTCCAACATGACTTTGTATCTACTTGTGTTGTTGCCATAAATGGCTGGATTAGACTGCATTTGAAAAATACAAACCTGTAGTTCAGAAACTTTAGCCTGCAAGCTGGACTTGTTCCTCTGCTCCTCCTGCAGCTCGGCCGTCACCTTGTCCAACTGTTCGTTCAAACTCTGAAATGTGAGCGTAAGAGAAGGGTTTCACAGCCATGCTCGTGTCTTTGAACTAAACGATAATGAGCTAACAGATTATAATAACAATGTCAACATGCTGTTACTGATCGTCATTTTATTCTAGGGTGTTACCTAAAAAAAGTTTAATGTGCTCATTAGTGCTAAACGCAAAGTACAGCTGGAGCTGAATGTTTTTGATCATAAATCAAAAGCTCTGAGACCAACTGAAATTTTATCTAGTCATGGCTCTAGATGAAAAAGCCAGAGGACGCCAGAAGGAAACATGTACACCAAATATTCTGAAGTTGTTTCATCTGAATTAACAATGACAACAGGTGCTGCTGAAGACAAAGTCCGGGGTTCAATCCACTGGTGCACGTGAACGGTTTTCTGAGATATTCTGGTGAAAGCAATGAACTGACTGAGATGTCTATCCCCGAGTTCAGTTATTAAAATTAATTACTGCTGGTTTAAGACAAGTCGTGATTAACACATTTATTCCTCTCACCTTTATCTGCACTTGATAGTTCATGCTCTCTGAGCTCATCTGGAACTTGATGGCCTCCATCTCCTCTTTGTTTGAGTCCTTAATGGTTTGCACTTGGTTTTTAGTCTTTTCCAGTTCTTCTTGGAGCTCCACGATAGTCTGCGGAAGTGCCTCTTTCTGTGTAAGCTCCTTTCTTAAACTGTTATTCTCCAGTTGTAGTTCTTCCATACACTTCTCTAGTCGCTCAACCCCTTTCTCCAGCTCTATAATCTTCCCAGAATCGCCTTCCCAGTGCCCTCTGACCTCCTCTTTTTCTGCACTCAGTTTACAGATGGTCATCCCCAGCTCTGCCATCTCGGTGTTTGCCCTGTGCAAACCCTCGCGGATCTCGTTGTTCTCTAAAGCTAGCTTTCTATTGTCTGCCTTCAGGGTAGACAACTCTTCTCGCATGGCGGCTGCAGCTATGGCTAGCTCGGCATGAGCAGCGACTTCGTGATCATGCTTTTCAATGAGCGCCTCTTCCTTCTTTTTGCACTCCACGAGCTCTGCAACATGCTTCTGATTCAGTGCCTCTGTCTGGGATTTAAGTTGCTCAGTCAGGGTCCTGAGCTCATTTCTTTGGGCTTCTGTCACCTCCAGCTGTGCTTTTAACTTTAACTTTTCTTCCTCAGATCTCTGCACCTGCACCCTAAGGTCCAGCACTTCTGCCTGGAGTCTGGACACTTCTTTCATCCTGACTTCCAACTGGACTTCAACCACAGCTAGTTTTCCGATTATTTCCTGATTTTCCTTGGCTTCGACAGCACTCCTCTCCAACTGCGCCATCTCCATCACCTGCTTCTCAGAGGTCACACTTTTAAGCATTTCACTCTGTTTAGCACAGGTGGCTTCAGCATCAGCTTTGGCAATCTCAAGTTCCTTCTCCTTGGTCTCCAAATCTTTTAGCCTGGACTGCAACTTAACAAGGTCAGTCTCTTTACTCTCGAGCTGGGCCTCTTTGACTTGGAGCTGTTCCTGAAGACTGGCTTCATTATTGCGTGAAGCTCCTACGTTTTTTTCCAATTCTCCAATTTGTCCATGAGCATTCTTCAAGTCTGCCTGGATGAGGTTAAGAGCTGCTTTCCCAGTGTTCTGCTCCTCCCTCAGACTCTGATTCTCCTGCTCCAGACGCTTCAATGTGGTCTCTGAGAGCTTTGCAGCCATGGTGGCTCGCTGCAGACTTTCATCCAGCTTACAGTTCTCTTCACGCAGTCGCTTTTCTTTTTCATCTACTGTCACCTTGGTGTCATCCAGCTGGCTTCTAAGTTGTTTCTCAGAAGCTCTTAAAGCTGCTAATTCAGCCTCAAGCACCGATCTGTTTTCTGCCATCTCCTTTTCTAGCTCGGAGTACTCTGTCTTGCCGTTTTCTATCTTCGTAGCTTGTTCTTTGACATTCTCCTCCAGCTCAGCAATCCTAGTATTCAGTTTGTCTCTCTCTGTGATCAGACCCTGGTTCTTGCTTTGCAGCTGTTGTAGTGTCTCAACGCTGCAGGCTAGCTCCACCTCTTTTCTTTTAAGCTGTTCTATAAGGGAAGCAACTTCTGCTTCTAAAGACTCTTTCAAGTCACCAATATTTTTCTGCATCTCATCTTTATCTTCTTGTGCCCTCTTCTTCACCTCTACTACCTCTTTCTCTTTCTCCTCTAGAGATCGTTGGAGGTCTTGCAGTTGCCTCTGTAGGTTGCTAGCCTCCTTCTCTTTCACTACCAAGGCCCCCTGCAACTTGTCAACTGTAAAGCACTGCTCCTCCACTTTTTCCTCCAACTTGACTTTCTCCTCAGACACAGACGAAAGTAATGCTCCGAGTTTTGTTTCAGCATCCTTTGCAGATGTCTCTTTGACTCTAAGCTCTTCCTCTAGCCTTTCTGTTTGCCTCCTCTTCTTCTCAACCTCAGCTACTGCTTCTAACTTCCCTTTCTCTGCTTCTTTCAACCTGTCCAGCAACTCGTGTATCTTTTGTGCAGAATCAAAGGACTTGGCCGTCTGCTGGTCCTTCTCATTCAGAAACCCGCCCATCTTGGCCATGAGCTCCATGTTCTTCCCCTCAGCAACAGCCAGCTTTTCCTGAAGCAGCAGCTGCTCAGCCTGCTTGGCTTGTTCCCCAGTTCTGAGTGCTTCTACCTCTCTGGATAAAGCCGTCTCTCTCTGCTGCAGAGCATAAAAGTTTTCTTGCAAGCCTTTTTGTTGCTCATTAAGTGTAAGCGATGCATCCAGCTGTCTCTGCAGATCTACAACAACTCCTCTCAGCTCTTCACTCTCCTCGCCAAGCTGCTGCATCTTATCTTGGAGTTCTCGGTGCTTCAATTCTGAACGGTCAAGCTCAAGTCGAAGTTCTTCAACTTCACTGACATCTTCTCTGCAGGCAGGCAGCGACTCATTCAGGTCATTCAGCAGACCCTGACCATAGTCAGGGCTGGAAAGGAACTCAGATGCTTGCTTTATGATTTCAAGGGAAACAAAGGAAGAAGAAAAGGAATAATGAAAATCTTGCAATCATTTGAAAGTTAATAAAAAATTAAATGATGTTATTAGAGACAGACATCAGTTACCTGGGAGTAAGAGCTGGCCAGACTGTTAATACTGGAACTGCGACTGGGTGGTTTCCACATATGGCCAGGTGAGTTTGCACTTCCCAGTGTCCTCCTGTTAATTATAAAACAATTCAGATAATGAGAAATATGGATTAATGTCAGACAACCTGACTAAGTGGGTTCAAAGGCAGAGATATATCACCTTTTAATGTTCTTTTAATTTTACATTATTTTCATTAGTTATTTTGTTACCTTGCAAAAGTCGGCCAGGAGGCATCAAGGTCATAACCTCTTGATGCTACGTCAAACTGGACTTCGTTGAGCTCGTACAGGTGACTGATGATGTCCACACTAAGGTGAGGCTTCAAGAAGGGACTTCTTGCATAGTACCAGTCACTGTGAGGACAGAGGTGAGAAAGACAACGTGACAGCACACAGCAAAACCACAAAAAACAAATTAAGTTTAAAATTTGAACTTTAATAATATACTTTTGAAAGTAAACACTAAAGAAAGGAAATGTCACCTAGAAAAATTACACACACACACACACACACACACACACACACACACACACACACACACACACACACACACACACACGCACACACACACACATTAAGCTTCTTAGGCTGTAGTAAATAGTCTGTAGCATCAAAAATCAACCATATTTCTCTTTAAAATTAAGATTGAGAATTTTGCATTTTTCTATTCATTAAAATAAGTCTACCGCACTAAACACACTCATTTCACTCAAGTAAGTGACTGAACTGAAAGCGACTTCATAATAACTAGACTGTTATACATACTCTACTATTATTTCGTAGGAGAGCTACTTCTAGGACGTTCATTAAGAGAACAGAAAACAATGACGTCAAACGCTACATCAAACAGAAAAATCAACATCTGATTCAGTTTCCATGATTGTCAGCCATAAACAGCTGGCTCACTTCTGCCAGTGTTTCATGGGCTTTATTCAAATTTAACAATCTTGTCGATTTAAATCAAATATGTGTGTTCTTTTATTTTTTAATGTCAGCATAGAAATAATCGGGCTGTGACAGGCTTACCTGGTGACTCTCTGGTTCATTAGGCACTGCTGCAGCGTGTCAGCCAGTCGCTGATGTACGAGGGAGTAGCGAATAAATGCTCTTCCTTTCCCCAGAGATGTTTTTAGCTATTAAAGCAAATCAGAGATTATTACACATGGTCCTTAAAAAAACATGTACTGACATTGCCGGGAGTCAAAGACTACAAAGAAAAATATCTTTCTGTTTAGCCTTTCCGAAAACAAAATGAACAACTCTAGTCTCTAAATAACCATACAAAATCTAACTGAAAGACAGGCACAAATAATATAAAACTGACAACAAGAAACACATTAAAAAGCAAACAAAAAAATTCACAATATGTTGTTAATTAAAGCCACTTAAACTACTAAAATGCGTCCTGAGTTTTATATATTTATATATATACAGAGTACACACAGCAAAAGACTGATCGCCGTTAAATGCAGAACTGACCCCCACAGGAAATCCGTCTTACCTGTTGCAATAAGACTGTACAACTCTTTCTCGCTCTGTAGACGACTTTTTTAGGATTGATATTAATGTAATTTATGTCTTTTTACTCAGATTGTGCATTATTATTATTATCGTTATTCATCTGTATGTTATTGAATGTTTTTCCCATTCCCCCATTATATGCTGGTACTCTATTTTTATTCATTGCACCGACATTATGTCACTTGCATTCATAGTTATTTTATTTTATTCTATTCTTGTATAATCATTTTTTCCTCTCTTGCCGCAGTGAACATGTCTATGACAAAATAATTTCCCTCGGGATAAACACAGTTTTTAGATTTTTCAGATTCTAAGTAACAAGGCAAAAATTGAAGTATGTAACTAGCATGAATGTTTAAAGGTCTGTCTGATATTGTCACCATGCAACCAGAACTATGTTACTCTGTTTCCACATATCTCATTACTGTTTCTCACACCTGGCACAAAATCGTAAATAGTCAGCTTCAGATGGTTGAGATTAATGTGCCGCCTGAGGACACATGACGCCCACTCATTTTCATGACTATTACCTGCTCTATTCTCACTCAGGTGCACTGTAAGGGTTATAGGGGTTTAAGGTCTGACCCGACAGTGCTGGACACCTCAATCTGGTGATGTCTAGGAAAGTTCAGAGCTGCAGTGCATTTGTGGAAAGTGGCTTTAGTGGTATCATTATTAACAAATCTCACCTCAGTGATGGATTTGACAAAGCGGATACCGTCATTGGCTCCTTTGATCTTAGCCAGGCATTCACTGAAGTAATCCCAGTAGTCTTTCTTTGTGCCAAGAAATGTGGTCTTCTCCTTCTGGTCAAACTGAAAGAAGGTATCAGAAACTGTAAGAAAGCGACATGGCACCCAAACTATCCTGAATTGAAGTCTATATGAGATTTCCACAGCAGCAAAAATGGTGAAAGAAGTATAAAGTTAGGTCCACAGGCTGTAAGACATCTTTTGTGGTTTTGACTGTAAAATCCTGGAATTTTAAATCAAACAATCAAGATATGATTAAAGTGCAGACTTTCAGCTTTAATTTAAAAGCATTTTATTAACTATTAACAAATTAAAGCCACTTTTATGTATTGTGTGTATAGTTTCCAAGGCTCAAAAGTAATTGAGCGCCTGACTGATAAATAGTTTTACAGCCAGATGAAGCCTGTATTAGACATAAAAGTTCTGGAGTTGATTCAAATTGTTCAACTTTGAAGTCCAAACAGTTGCCAATACATGCGAATGCATTTACCAGCTCAATAACACCAAAAGGCCTGAACGGCCACAGAAGACGACTAAAGCGGATGATGAATGAATTACAAATAAGATAAACACCTTCATAGCATCTAAGTAAGTCAAGAGCAATCTCGAACAGGTAGGTGTATCCCTGTCAAAGTCTGCAATCAGAAGATGCCTTTATAAATGTTAATAATACAGACCGTTCACAACAAGGAGCAAACCACTAGTTGCACTCAAGAACAGAACAGCTAGATTGGACTTTAACAGAAAACATCTGAAACGGTCTGTCCAGTTCTAGGGAACAGGAAAAAAGTCTTTGGTCAGATGAAACATTTAACTTATACCAGAATAATGGCAAGATGGAGAATGGAGAAAGAAACGAATAGCTCACCATCCAGAGCATACAACATCACATGTCAAACATGGAGGAGGCAGAGTTATGGCATGGCTTTGTATGGTTGCCAGTGGAACCAGGACACTGATGTTTGTTGATGTGAAGGCTGACAGAAGGAGCAGAATGAAGGAAAGTGTACAAGGCCATGCTCTATGCTCAGATTCAGCCAAATGCTCCAAAACTGATCAGAGCTTCACAGTACAAATGGATAATAACCAAAAGGACACTGCAAAAGAAACCCAAGGGTTTCCTCAAGGTTGGGAAATACTCTTCAAAGGTCAAGTCAAGTCATCTGATCTCAACCCAATAGATCAGGGGTGGGGGAACCCAAGGGCCGGTGTCCTGCAGGTTTTAGATGTGTTCTTGATCCAACACAGCTAATTTAAATGGCTAAATGACCTCCTCGGCATGTCATGAAGTTCTCCAGAGGCCTGGCAATGAACTAATCATTTGATTCAGGTGTGTTGACCCAGGGTGAGATCTAAAACCTGCAGGACACCGGCCTTTGAGGCCTGGAGTTCCCAACCCCTGAAATAGAGCATGCAATATCCAACTGAAGACAAAACTGAAGGCAGAGAAATCCACAAACGTCAACAACTGTAGGATAGCTGCAATAAAAGCTTAGAAGAGCTTCTGAAGGGAGGAATCACAGCTTTTAGTGATGTCCATGAGTTCTAGACTTTAGGCAGGGAAAGCATTTCATCAGAATACAAACAATCCTTATATTTAAAATTATGTTAGTCTGTCCAGTTAATTTTAAGCTTCTGAAAATGGGGTCTATGATTTATGATAAACAGTTAATGCAAATTTTATGTTAAATCCCATAAATTAAAGGTGAAAGGTTGCACTTCAAGAAATAAAGAGATGGAAAATTACAAAAAGTTGTCACTGTCAAAAAACCCTTTGGACCTAAACTTCCTGTTGAAGAAGACTTTTTCTTTAATATATAGATATATTTTATATCAAGGCAGCAGAATTTTTCAATTTAGTGCCTGGAGAAGTCAAACAGGAAGGTAAGTATTTACAGACACTAGTTAAGGACAAATAAGATCATTGAGTAATGTGTCATGTAAAATGCTGTGTTTCTCCAGTTAATTAGCTTCCTGTCCATTTTCTTAATTTTGTTTCATCTAAGAAACTACGTGTTGTTCCTTAGCTAGCTGTGTAACCTCACCTGCAGCAGGTACTCCAGTTTGTTGGCAAATTTCTGGAGATTGGTGCTGTCATCTGTGATTGGCTCCCCAGTTTCTCTGTATTCCTTTGCAAGCTCTGCAACAGACTCTGAAATAGACACAAAAATAATTCCAAACCGATCACTGGCAAAGCAGGTAGATTATGTTGGAAAACTGGGAACTGTTCATACATTTTATATAAAGTAAACTTAAAAACAGAAAGAAGCAGCATGTCTTCATTCAGCTAATTTATTAAGACAGGAAACTGAGTGAATGCAAAGTGTACATTTCGGTAACACACAAACTCAAATAGTCCTGGTACCTATAACTCTAACCACTTCCACTGTCACGCTCTTCCAGTAAAGCTGATTTTTACATAAAAACTTGCCTCTTATCCATCGTAAAAACTGGAAAGACACCCGTGATGGATGCACTCTGAGCACGCATTCTCTGTCTCGCTGCATGCTGACAGAGGCTGCCACCACACCCTTACAACACAAACATGAGGTCAGATGCCTGTGCTTCCAAATGGTTTGTTGGCAAGGGTCAGTCAGTCTCCCTCTGCTAAACTGTACTCAGACTTGACTCTATGGCAGACATCCTGAAATCACAGCTTGCTAACTCTCTTTCTCTTCTTCTCAGTGAGGCCATGTCAGTTAACAACTGACGTCTGCCAGTGTAATTGCACACACACACACATTCAAACACACACACACACACACACACACACACACACACACACACACGCACACACACGCACACACACACACACACACATTCAAACACACACACACACACAAAGCTGACAAACCATGCAAATCTCGGATAATCCTCTGGAGCTGGTTCTCCTCGACCCTAGTCCCCGCAGCCATGGCCCCACCTCTCGCTCCCTGGCAACCAGGGGTCACAGGGTCGTATAAAGTCTGCTGAATCAGAAAATCAGAACCAGTTAGGAACAAAAGGAGGATCACAGCTCCCTCTTTATTCTCTTATGGCCACATATGATCCACACAAACGTGTGTGAGGATGAGAACACTTCTCAACATCTTTGCGGCAAATGCAGTTTAGGCCAGAAATTCAATCTAACAGAGGTACAATAGTTTGTGACAGAGCACAGTATTTACTGTGGATATCAGATTTCAACAAAAGGCTAAACATAAATACATCCTCATAGGTCTCTACTACAAAGCAAGTTTAATGCGCGGACGGTATCTTTCTGTTATCTGGATTCACTTCTCCTAACATTATCAATCAGGATAAGCAGGTTATTAATTCACTAAGTTAGCTCATCTAATCAGTTACAACTGCTGATAAGTGTACTGGCAACAGAGCTGCTGATTATTAAAAGTAAGATGAAACTGTACTATGAGAAAATACATTGTGGTTAACACACAGCACAGACTGAAAGAATAAAAGAAAAGAGGTGCTATATTAATAACATTTAACCTAGTTGAAGTCAGGAAAGATTGTTGACTGTGTAAGTTAACAGTCTTATCAAAATCAGGTTTCTGTCATTACAGACAGGAGAATCTGATGGATCATAACTGAGTATTTTATTAAATTAATTTTCAAAGTACAGTTTTAGTTCTTATTCTTTAACCTACAGCCTCGGTGGTGTTTAACAGTCTGAGAGTAAAAAATAAATATATTTTAAAAAATTCAAGCATATGTTCAGGCTATCTGCAAATTTGGTCAGCAAGTTCAAACAGCTGCTCTGTTTTAGGATCATACATTAAGGCTTACAGAAAAATAAAATTGTTTTTTTCAAATTGTTTGAAGCCATCAGGTTAAAAAAATCAAACACAAAAACTTTATAAGCTATAAACAAACTTCAGAGCCTCTTACAATCGGAGGACAGAGGTCAGAGGAACCGTCCAGCAGTAGTGAAGTTACCTGAATAAAAAAAAAATAATCCTATTTTATACTGCAGGCCTCAGATAATTGAAACAGTAAAAAGGCACAAACATTTGAAGGATCAACTGTAAAGGCAAGATTGTTGCTCACACACAGAGTAAACCTCGTTGGGGTGGTATGCTGGAAAACGACGCATATCGGCTTATAGTATTTATTAAAATTGTTGAGCTGTACATAAATACATGAAAACCACAACCAAAGGAAGTTAATACATAACGTGATAATCCTGTCGGGGGTATTAGTTACAGCAGGCATTTCTTAATTGGTTTGTAATTAGTATTGTATGTGTCTAAAACTTGGGAATGTAAGATAACACCCATTATGATAGCACGACGAGCATTTGTGGTGGCGTCAACGTACGTTTTGGTTTAACGTTACATTTGTATGCTACCTGACCAGGTAATGTGAGTCTCCTGGTAACAACGTTCAAAACGCTGGTAACAGCTGTAACTAACTCTTCACTATCGCTTCTCCAAACCCCTTATAACCATACCGTAGGACACACAGCTGATATATGAAACTCTTAATCACGTTCCTTTGTGTTTTTGTCACGGTGACGTTACTTTCGCTTCGACACATTTAACGGGTATTTTAAAAATAACCCTGACATCAGCGGGAAAAGCTAACTTAAATAATCTGACATGTTTCTACATAGCTGCTTAATAAAAATAACAAAAGAACAACAACTTTAACATACTTTTAGTGGTTCAACTCAACCCATAACAACCAACACAGAGCGTTTAATGCGTCCACACAAACTTGTTAGGAGTGTCCTGATTGACAGGAAGTCACCCCATTGAGAAAGCGACATTCGGTCTCCCCACCAATCACTGCGGGGCTTGTAGGCGGGCTCTAGATAAGCGCTGGATAGTTTGTTTGCCTAGCAAACAGTGTGGTCATGTGACCTAGTGTCCCTATTTCCACGAGTGTCCCACTTTACTTGTCCTTTACTTGTCAGCAGAGCAGCTTTGTGATTAGAAAAAGTTTGGTAGATTATTATACTCTACAAATCTGCCCAGAAAAATAATAATCTTTGCAATCAGCACTGCAACATCTCTCGATCAATGTTTGATTCATTTTTATTTGTTTTTAAATATGTACCATTGTTTTTATATTTTATATTTATATATTTATTACTTCTATTTAAACCTTGCACTGAGTTTTTTTCTATATGTTTTAGTCTGAGCTTGTGCATCGTAATTTCATCCTGCATTGCGTCCTTGAGGTTGTGCTGAATGACAATGAAATGACTCTTGAATATAATAGCATGAATCAATATGAATGTCCTTCAGAAAGCTTGTAATTTTTTAATATACATTTCATTCTAATTCATGAGTGATTTCTGAAATAAATTTTCAAAAATTGGAAAGCCATTATTTGTTAATAATTTGGTGTGCCACAGAACAGATATTGTGACATCTAATGTGGATTTCTGTTTCTAGCATTTACACCCTATTTTTTTTAAACCTTTACAGCTTCCACAGGAGCACAAATAATTAGAAACACATTTTGGTGATATCACTATAGTTGAGGTAAAAAAAGTTGAGGAGTACAGAGGTCTGACCCAAGACTTTGTGGACTGGTGCCAGCTGAACTACCTCCAGATCAACGCCAGTAAAACCAAGGAACTGGTGGTAGACTTCCGCAGGCACAAGCATTCTCCACTGCAACCACTGAACATCCAAGGTATGGACATTGAGGCTGTGGACAGCTACAGGTACCTTGGTGTTCACTTGTATTTTTATTTTTTATTTTTTATTCCTATTTATTCTATTTATCCCCTTTGTATATTTTATTTATATTTGTCTCTGTATTTATATATGTGTGTGTGTGTGTATATATATATATATATATATATATATATATATAACAATTCTGTAACTGTAACTTCGGTCGTTGCTGTGCTTTTTGGAAGTCGAATTTCCCAGAGGAACCCACCCGAGGGATTAATAAAGTTCTATCTTATCTTATCTTATCTTATCTTATCTTATCTTATCTTATCTTATCTTATCTTATCTTATCTTATCTTATCTTATCTTATCTGAACAACAGACTGGACTGGACTCATAATTCAGACGCCCTCTACAGGAAAGGGCAGAGCAGGCTGTACCTGCTGCGGAGACTCAGGTCATTTGGGGTGGAGGGCCCACTCCTGAAGACCTTCTATGACTCTGTGGTGGCTTCTGCTATCTTTTATGGTGTGGTCTGCTGGGGCGGCAGCATCTCTGCTGGGGACAGGAAGAGACTGAACAGGGTGATCCGAAGGGCCAGCTCTGTTCTAGGATGCCCTCTGGACCCAGTGGAGGTGGTGAGTGACAGGAGAACGGCGGCTAAGCTGTCATCCCTGATGGACAACATCTCCCACCCCATGCAGCAGACTGTGACAGCACTGAGCAGCTCCTTCAGTGGGAGACTGCGGCACCCACGGTGTGGGACGGAGAGATTTCGCAGGTCTTTCCTCCCCACTGCTGTCAGACTCCATAATAAAGACTTTAACTGATCAAGCACACACATCCATACATATGCAATAATATTAAGTGCAATAATCCTTTCTGTCATCGTTGTATTTTTACTCAGTTGTATATAGTATTTGTATTTGTATTCTATTTTTATCTTATTGTATATTTATTTTATTTTATTCTACTGTATATAGTATTTTATTTTATTCTATTCTGTACAGTTGTGTACTGTATTTATTCTTATTGTATTCTAATTTTTGCCTCATAACTTTTGCACTGTCCACTTCCTGCTGTGACAAAACAAATTTCCCACGTGTGGGACTAATAAAGGTTATCTTATCTTATCTTATCTTAAAACAAAAAACAAACAAAAAGACCCTGAAGATTCTGGTTTGTCTCCCTATTTATGGCTGTGAATGCAAAATTTGGATTTTCTGTTCTTTGAGAAGCCAGAGAACTTGCTTTAATTTTACTACTTTCAAGAAGTGCCTGAACATTGAAGTGAAAGTTTAGTGAGTATCAATTCTCATTTCTAAAAGTGTCGTTTTGTCACAGTTCGCGAGGCGAGCCGTATGGATTTATTAAAGGACCCAAGATGCGGCACAACTGAGGTGAGGAAGCTTTATTTAAGGGACGTGGTAAAACAACAAAGGCGGGGGTGGCAAAAACAGAACTGAGTTAAACCTAAACTGGGAAAACTAAAACTTAAACAACAAAACCTGAACACGAGTGAGGGTAACTTGAAGGGAGAATTCACAGGATGACAAAGGGAGAAACGCCAACCAATCAAAATCCTGCTCATGTGGTCCTGTCATTGTTATTTGCTATTTTCACTGTAGAGCATGCGCAAAAGTATGTAACTATAGACTCTTTTCCATTAGTACCTACTTGGATTGACTCGCCATGGATCTCCACGACTCGTCCCACGATTTAATTCATATGTGACAGAAATACTACAAAAAATGTGGACATTGAGGCAAGAATATACCGGCTGCTCAGTCTGCGGCTTTTCGGGGGAAAACTGTGTTGTTTTTTGTAGGCATTTCCCTCATGTGCAGGTTTCAAAAATGGCGGATTTGATTTTCCTGAATGAGACGCTCTCATAACTCGTTGAGTGACACCACTGACCAGTCAGTCGGTGGCATGCAGTCTGACAACACCACATTTAAGTGCCTGCTTAGATCGCCTGGAACCCGGGTGAGCAGCTACTAAAAAAGTACCTGGTACCAGGTACTATGACCTAATTGAAAACCATGGCGAACTGTGCTGAGTCAATCTGAGTAAGCACCAATGGAAAAAGGTCTTATTTCACAAGGAGCTGTAAAGAGAGATGACCACAGGCAGGAATGATTTCCTGTGTCGTTCAGTGGTGCATTTGGGTAATCTCAGTCTCTCACTGAACGTGCTCCTGTGATTGGCCAGCACGTCATGGAGTAGGTTGGAGGTATCGTCCAGCATTGACTTTATCTTGGACAATATCTGCCTCTCCGACGCCATCTTAAGGGAGTCCAGCTCCAACCCCACAATATTACTGAGCTCGTGGATCAGTTTGTTAAGTCTGTCGGCATCTGTGACCCTGAACCTGCTGCCCCAGAATGCACCGTTTAAGCACCAGCACCGTTTCAAAAGTACCGGTTTGGTACTGGTATCGGATAAAACCTAAACGATACCCATCCCTATTTGAACCTCCTCAATCAATCAAAGCTTTATTCGTCACATGCAGGTTGCCCTGCAGTGAAATGGGACCCCCCCGACCTTACACATATAGCACAAACATTACATGGGGACACAGGTCGGAGATTGGTAGAATCAGAGAAAAAACATTGAAATGTACACTACAATGGGGAAAGTACAAGAGGAAAAAAAGAGACCCCTACTCATGCTGTGCTTCCATGGTAGGACAGCATGAGAACAGGAAACAAAAAAACTCCTCTGCACAAAAAAGCACATAAATGTCCACAGCACAACATTGTGAAGACATGACAAGCCACAGGGGTGGGTGGGGGGTGAGGAGTAATCCGAAGCGAACACAGCAGCCGCCCTGCACAGCGCTACCATTCCAGCGCGGCACACAGACCCGCCGTGTTCCCTCGCAGGAAACAAGCATCGAAGGTGTTGGAAAGGGAGGGGGGATGAGTGAGTGCCTATCAGTGTAAGTGTATGTGTGTGCGCGTGTCCATAGTTCAGCTGAGACAGTGTCCTTCGGCCTATCAGGCTAAGTAAACAGTCCTCCAGCCAATCCAGGTGTCCTTGCATGGGATGGGAAGAATAGCCGTAACACAGTCGTTATCAGGGAGTGATTGTTCGGCTCCAGCCTTGGGCCTGCAGCTGGCGCCGTGATGGGGATCCGCAATGTTCATGTTGATTTTGTTAATTTCCATGCGAGCAGCCCAGGGGAATTTTCAGGCTGCTCTTTAACACTCCGACGCTGGTCTCTCAATCTCCCGTTGGAGAGTCGCGAGCCTCCCCATGATGGTATCAAACTTCTGTTCCATGGTGTTGTCATTCTTTTGATTCTGAGACCTCACAACTGCAGTGATCCGTTCCGCGATGTATTCCAACTGTCGCTCAAGGGTCTCATTTTGAGCAGGCCTCTCTCTGATGTATCCCCCCCATGCGCTCAATGGTGTTGTTTTGAGCCTTCACAGCAGCTGTAAGCGTCTCCAAGGTGTTGACCATATTACGTTCGTTGTGAGAGGTTGCGCCTCGTTCCATTGCGATTCCAGCGGGCAGCCTTGGAGCAATCAGAATTATTATCTGCAGGCCAAGAAAAATGCCCAGCAGATTCATTTTTCCAAGTTGAAAAGTATGGCTTTACCATACTGGTCCACTTGATTGATGTTTATTATTATTTATTTAAAAAATATTTATTTATTCCTTCATTCATTCTTAACTTTTAAGTTATTATAACTGGAACAGACATGACTGGGGGATAGGAAAGGAAAAGACATAGACAATTGACATCTTTTCTCAGGGAAGGTTTTGGAAAAGTTTAGCGAGGCAATGCTAAATGAACCACATCTACGTATATTCCAGGTGCTGAACTACACTGCCTGCAGTTCAGGTCCTTCACCAAACATCTGACCAATCATGACACAAAAACAACCCAGAATTGTTAAGCAGCTAGAATCTTATATCAGAAAAGAATGGGACAACATTCCTCTCATAAAAGTCCAGAAATTAGTCTCCATAGTGTTCACTTATTTACTGACTGCTGTTACAAGAAGGGGTGCTACAGAGTGATAAACATGGTCCTATCCCAACTTTTTGTTAAATGTATTGCTGCCATCAAATTCAAAGGGACCTATATTTTCTTCTTAGAACCGTACATTTTCTCAGTCTGAAACCTTTGATATAGAATAGAATAGAATAGAATAGAAAACTTTATTTGTCAATTTCTTCAAATGTACTTCCATACAAAGGAATTGAAATTACGTTTCACACTGTCCCATGCGTAGACATTGACAACAATAAAGTGCAGATGCACAACAAAAAACAGCCCTAACAATAAGGTAATATTAAATAGGTAACAGGATAGACAAAAAAATAAATAAAATAAAGTGTTCCAACAGTGTTTCCTGGTTCCCCTGATTCACTTCAGATATATTTGTGAATGCAAATAACTGCATTCTCTTTTATTGACATTATTGTGGTGGGGCTTGTTTATTTGTTTTATTTATTTGTTTGTTTATTTGTTTGTTTTGTCTTTGCTTTACATTTGCTTCATATGTTGTTTGTTTAATTTAAGGCTAAAAGAAAATTAAATCAATGAGAGGTCAAATCTGAGGTGGTAGGGACTAATAGGTGTAAGATAAGATAAGATAAGATAACCTTTATTAGTCCCACACGTGGGAAATTTGTTTTGTCACAGCAGGAAGTGGACAGTGCAAAAGTTATGAGGCAAAAATTAGAATACAATAAGAATAAATACAGTACACAACTGTACAGAATAGAATAAAATAAAATACTATATACAGTAGAATAAAATAAAATAAATATACAATAAGATAAAAATAGAATACAAATACAAATACTATATACAACTGAGTAAAAATACAACGATGACAGAAAAGATTATTGCACTTAGTGTTATTGCACATGTGTGGATGTGTGTGTTTGTTCAGTTAAAGTCTTTGTTGTGGAGTCTGACAGCAGTGGGGAGGAAAGACCTGCGAAATCTCTCCGTCCCACACCGTGGGTGCCGCAGTCTCCCACTGAAGGAGCTGCTCAGTGCTGTCACAGTCTGCTGCATGGGGTGGGAGATGTTGTCCATCAGGGATGACAGCTTAGCCGCCGTTCTCCTGTCACTCACCACCTCCACTGGGTCCAGAGGGCATCCTAGAACAGAGGTGTATACGTCTGCCTACTCCTTTTCAAACAAAAGAATGATATTTTGTAATGATTGTGAACGCACATGTTTGAAATAAAAATGAACTGAACATTTCAGTTCCAACTTCTTTAGAATTGGGGTTGTAAAATCTAAAAAACAAATGTATCCTGGAGTTGTGTATTTCCTTGTTTTACCTAATGATATATTCTGGGGGAAAATAGACACAGAAGAAACAATTGCAGAATTTTGAGCTCCATCGTTATAAAGTCGGCAAATTTCATTTCACAAATATGTGGATCATGCTACAACCAAAAAAGCACACAGGTCACCTATTTACTATATGAGAAAAAAAAAAAAAAAGTAAACGCAAAATAAAAAATAAAAAAAACTATATGCGAAAACAGGTGTGGCCACAAAAACAGAAGCAGAAACTGAAAATGTCACGAGTTTATAAATGATTCTCTTTTTAAGCTGCCACAGAAGGTGTCTCATCTGGGAAGCTATTGATTTCATCAAGCAGAAGGTACTTTATTTCAAATCTTTTCCATGCTGTTTTTTACTCATGGAGAAAAATCTATTGTAACATGTCACTAAAGTCATCTACTTATTTTTATTTTGTAGGTAGTGGTCTGACAGAAAAGAATATGTCAACTAATTCCAGCCAAGATCCATTAAACAGCACTTATGACTATTACTACGAGGATGAAATCTGTGATAAGAGTGGAGTGGTGACATTTGGATCCTTTGCCATTCCGATTTTCTTCTCTGTTGTGATCACACTGAGCCTGACAGGAAACATTCTTGTCCTCATAATCCTGGCTTTGTATGAAAATCTTAAATCTCTGACCAACATTTTCATCCTCAACTTGGCCATCTCTGACCTCGTCTTCACCGTCGGTCTTCCTTTCTGGGCCATTTACCACGTCCAGGGATGGGTGTTTTCTGAAATTCTCTGCAAAGTTGTGACTTTTATCTTCTTCACTGGGTTTTACAGCAGCATTCTCTTCCTGACCATCATGACCATCTACAGATACCTGGCTGTGGTCCATCCTCTGTCTGACCTCAGCACACCGAAACACTCCACCGGGGTGTTTCTGTCTGTCCTGATTTGGATAATCAGCACTGGAGCAGCCATGCCCTCCCTCCTCTTCAGCTCGATCACCAAGGTCCACCACAAAGATAAAGAGTCACAGGGCTGTGAATATAATCATCCCATGTGGGAAACTGTTGGTGTCATCCAACAGAATGGTTTCTTCCTAGTTGCTTTTGTAGTCATGGCTTTTTGCTACATTCAAATACTAGAAAGAATCACAAGAACAAGATCTCACACGAAGAACAGAGCAGTCAAGTTGGTATTCTGTATAGTTACTGTGTTCTTCATTGGCTGGGTGCCGTACAATGTTGTAATCTTTTTGAGGGCCTTGCCTGCTCATGTGGTCCCGTCATTAATTGAATGTGAAGCAAGCACCCAGCTTGACTATGCATTTTACGTGTGCAGGCTCATTGCTTTCTCCCACTGTTGCCTCAACCCCGTTTTTTATGCATTTGTTGGTGTGAAGTTTAGGAGTCATTTAAAGTTAATGCTACATCGATTCATCCGACGACAAAGTCCAGTCGAGGAACAACAGGTTAGAATGCAAAACTTAGTCTCACATGGATCAATGTACTAGCTGCCCAGTTCATTTTCTTGCATTCACTGTAATATACCTGATTATATAATTATAAGTCCAGTGTGCATTTCACAAAATTCATTGAATCTACAGAAGAGAGGAACTTTGTTTTATACAGCACGGCACATAGCAAGCTGTACTTGTGTGTCCATCTGTGTTAACATTTCGTAACATTTCATTATAGCATACAGTACTTGGATAGTTACCTAAATGTGTTTTTTTTTTATGTAAAATAAATTTAGTCAAACAGATGTTGCATTTAATACTCCAATACTGAATGCATGCAATAACTCTTTGTATAGAACAAGCTAATGCAGTTGATTAGTTTAAAACCCTTGTGCTGTAATGTTGGCAAAAATCCTTGTATATAATAATAGTAAAGTGATCAGCAGGTAAATATCAGCAGGTATTTTACATGCAAATTTGTGCATAATTACAATAATCATTATGTCAGAAAATCATGTCATATAGAAACTACAGACAAAGTCAGTCGATTCGTGTTTTAAGGGGTTTTTATGCAATTAATACAAATACCAGTGACCATTTTAATTAACCACCCTGTTTTTCTTTCTTTACACGTCTCTATCAAACAGTAGAGTCGTGCGATATTATTTTGGGGCGATAATTTGAGGAAGCCAAGCAAGACCTACACGTATGTTGTTATCTAACTGATGCACTGTCACACAGTGTGCTCCCTCTCATAGTGAATAAAAAAAAGAAAGATTTCTAACACAGTCAGGGAATTTTTACATTTCTAACATTAAGGACCTCTGAGTTACATGTATTAAATCACAAACTCAGTTTTAATTATCTGATATACAAAAGTCCTGTTCATGTTTCATTATCATTCAAAACTAAATCAGCTGTTTAGTCCCAACACAACAGACTGAAAACAGCACAGATCTTGCAGAGGCTCCAAACAACCACAGTCTAAACAGCTATCATATGATTGCTTCTCTGCTGTGCTCTATTCCTGTGTAGTAACAACCACATAAAAACTGTTACTTCTGACACATGTAGCTAAATCCTGCAAGGCATCTTCAGTGTTTACTCTCCTTTTCAATGCTACAGTATGAAAAATGCACACATATATGCATGAGAAAAATTGTATCTGTATAATAAGATCTGAGTATAATCCCATATTCTAGGATTAGTTTTTCACTTGGCTTCTTCAAAACCTAACCCCCGACTACTACACTGCTATCAAATGGTTTCATTTCACTTCACTTCATATATTCATTTCACTATATTAACAATAGCAAATAGTTTTCTGTGTGGGATTTTTAGGGGTTTTTTTGTGTTTGTTTGTTTATTTTTTATTTAGCACCTCTAGTGTTTTAGTGGTTAAAACCTTTGCTTAGCAGCCATAAAAATTCAGATTCACAAATCCCTCTGGGACTGTGTCAAGAAAGCTTCTGGTGTAAAACTCTGCCAAATCAAACAAATGGACCTACCAGCTGTGGTGACCACCTGGGGCAAAGGAGCAAATAAAAGCTGTTGTACATAGTTGTTAGTTAGCGATTGTTGTTTTTTTGTTGTTGTTGTTGTTTTTTAATAATAATAATACTTTTGTCAAAGAGTTGATCAGCTGAACATTTGGACAGTTCTGTGTGTATTAAGTATTAACAGCCAAAGTATATTTTTTGTTAATTTTTTTAATGTGTATCTATTAAAGACAAACAAAATGCATGTTTGTGAGACTCTTCTTTCTACTTGACAGATAAAACTTTAGTTATGTCACATAAACTTCTATAGATTGTCATGAACTAGCTGTGTGCAGGCAGGAGAAGGACCCAAATGCAAAACTCATGGAAACCGTACGTGAACTCAAAAACACAGTTTTATTGCTGGGAAAAAGGCAAAATGCTACAAAAACTAAACTGGGAAAATACTAATGGTAAGAAAACAGGGAGTGTCACACAGCTAAGAGGGAGGACGCGCCACGGAACTGAGGGAGATGCGGATATAAATACACAGAAAGATAACGAGGGAGTGAGAACGCACGACGAAAACAGCTGACACTAGTAACCATAACAAGACCGGGGAAACCAGACTGAACAGAATGAACATGAAAACACGGGACCTTCACAATAAAACAGGAAACATGATGCGGGAGTGGAGAAGAGGCTGATGAGAGGGAGAGAGCGAGGGAAACATGGATGGAATAAAACAAGGAGGGGGAACAGGGCACAAGGACTTACACTTCTATATAAACACAGACACACAGAGGGCAGCAACACAGGGGGAAATCTAATAAACAAAATCTAAACAGAATAACCTAGACTCTAAAGAATTAACCTTTAGAACAACGAGTGGACTTAAACATAATATAAAATTACAAGAAACACAGCAAAACTCAAACACTGGGTCAAAATACCCAGGACCATGACATAGATATTTAAATAACAAGACATGGACTGAATGTCAGATTAAAGTATTTTTTAAAATAACCTATTAAATAGTACTCCATAATATGCAGTGTGATGTAATGTGTGATTCGTTAATTTGCAGGTTGTGGATCTTCAGGTGGGAAGATACATCACATTAGAACATTCAGATTGCAAATCTGAACTTGCAAAGAAACTGGACTGTCCATTAATGACTGTTATAGAGCCGAATCAATATCAAGATCAAAACAAGTCACAGTCATGCTTTCAAAATAAAAAAATGAATATTTTTTTGCTATGGCCCTGTGCTCAAGTTTTACTGCAAAATAAAGAGCAACACTACGTTTACATGTATTGTAATAGAAAACACTGTTATATTGCTAAAAACAATGTTTGGGGTATTTTTACCACACAGTATTTTATATCATCTACGAAGGGTTCCTATTAACTTTAAACAGACGGATTTTTTTTACTTTATGTATTTAATATCTTATTTTATAATCTCTAATTATTTATACACTGAATGTTCAATTTTATTTATACAGTGTCAAATCACAAAAACAGTTGTCTTAATGCGCTTTATATATATATATATATATATATATATATATATATATATATATATATATATATATATATATATATATATATATATATATATATATATATTTATAAGTGACTTATGTATGTATGTATGTATATATATGTATATATTGTACTATTCTTAGTTAGCGTATTGTCTGTCTTGTCTTAATGTTGGTTTAAAATGGAGCACTGTAACAAAAAATAATTTCCCCCAGGGATCAATAAAGTATTCTGATTCTGATTCTGATTCTGATATCGTAGGTAGAGCCTACAATAATACAATGGCCTTAAACACCATACAAAGTTTAAGGATCATTTTCCAATTCTGTTAATGTAATAGCCTTGTATTTTACTTGCGTAATTAACGTAAAAATTGTTGGTTTGCCCATCATGTAAACTAAGGATTATTAGCAATGTGGCTTATATGATGATCATTCATTGAACGCTTCATTTAAGTAAATCTAAAAAGGCAGTACAAATCCTGAAGTCTTGAATTTTCTCGTGTTTCTTACTAATGCCTCTCAAACTGTGTTATCTTTGACATTTTCAAAATGTTAATTAATTAATTAAAAGATACAAAACAGGGGTTGAGTAGTATGTCTCACCGTATCCATGGCAACATTATGCCTCTTTGTTTTTTGTACGTGACATCGAAATATACCGAAGCAAAAATAAAACCAAAGCCACAAATATTCAGTGTTCAGCTTTGGGTGTATTAAGTTAAAACAGACATTGGTTATGCATTCTTTTTTATCAAACACTTTGTGTTGCAGAATAGAAAAAAAGATAGATCACTGATTTTCATGTCTAGTTGGTGGAATTAATATCAACTGTCAGCTGGTTTTCCTACTTTTGCTGATGTGGCCTCCATCTTATTTTTTGGATTTGAGGTTGTTTGTTAGTTTTTCCAATGCTTAACTTGCATTATAAAGTCAAAACTGTGCAAAACTCTCCAGAAACCCCTCATTTCTTTATATTTTATTTCAAGGAGCCAGACTTTGTTTTTTTTTTTGTCTGTTAAGCCACTTAACTCTGACCTATGAGTCATCCAAGCATAAAAACAGCACCTCTGGGGGTAAATCAGCGCTTTCTCTACACATAACAAACAACTCAACAAGGAAGCTGGACTGGAAATCAGTGGCGACAGCTCGTATGCAGCGAAGAATGATTGGCAACGGCTTCATTTTTTAGCATAACAATGAACCTGAGGCACTAGACTACGACAGATACTGTCAAATCTGTCTTACTCATAGAAATACCACATGATGTGGCCCATTTCATCAGTGCCATAACAAAGTCTTTGTCTGAATTGGAAACATCTAAATAAAAGTGCTCTATGTCTATATGTTCAAATAATTACACTTTAACAGCCATTAAAGCAATTTAACATTAAGCAATACTAAAAAGTGTTTTAGCTCATTCACAAGCTATGACTCCTGACATTGCAGCTGCACCATCCTCCTCTTTAGAGCTACAGCACTTTACTCTCTTTTTTCCAAAGTGGCTGCCACCTCTCCTCTCTCTGGATCTGTCGCCTCTTCCTCTTCCCTCTCTGGTGTTGCTGCCCTCTGCTGTCCATTCATGCTGAAAGATTCTGGCATGAGTTTGATTTCCAGTTCTTTCATGCAAAACTCAGGTTTCCATCTGTCTTTAAACTCTTTGGTAATTTGAGAGATGTGTTGTTTAAAAGCTATCAAGTAAAAAGTCTTCCCATGTGAGTAAGATGTTAAAATAATTTAGAAAAGAAATTGAAAGCATATTCAGAGATTCATTGTGGATCAAAACATTCGTGGTTATCAATAGTTAAAGCATTTATGCTATTTTTCTCTTGCCATGTTCTTTCAAGGCCAAAGAAGTAGGAAGTATTTTTTTCTCTGTGTGTTCAATTCATTGAAGAAGTTATTTAATTCACCTGGAAGATTTTTTGGTTGTTTTCTTGTGTCTCTCAGTTCTTTTATCCTCTCTTCGACAGCAGGTCATTTGGATGAGAGACAAAACATTTCTCCAACTGAAAACACAACGTCCAGATGAACTGGATCAACTTATGGGATTTTTTTTTTTACCTGGATGATTGAGCGTGCATTGTTATTCTCTCTTTGTTTTTGACATCTTCTCTGTTGTATAGTAAGGTATAGTCTCTAAAAAAGCAGAAGATTTTTTTGTCTTTTTTGATTTTTTTTTATTGCTATAGATTTATAAATATTGGGATTGAAAGAAACATGAAGCATGTAGTGGACATCAGGTCTTGTTTGATCACAGAATGATGTAATGTAGGATTGTTTCCATTTGTGTCTGCATTTCTGGTAAAAAAAAAAAAAAAAAACATAAAAATATTTTATTTAATTAAAATAGGTGAAGGAAAGCAACTGAACAAACATGTTTACTTAATTTTAAAACATAATTTTATCAAACAACTTCTCATAGCTTTTAAAAAACAAAAACAAACACCCTCCATCCAGCACACCTAATATAATGGTCACCTAAACCTGGGTTGTTAGGTCATGCCATCCACAGCACTAACAATGGTCATGGCTGGTATGACCAAGGTTGGGTGAGGATTTTAATCAGAACTGTGGAAGTGTCGTCATACTTAGTGCTGTCAGGAGGTGACGTGGAGGAGTGACACGTCATTCGTGCAAGAAGGTGAAAGGTCAGAGGAGCTGAAGCAGGGCCGTGGCAAAATGACGGCACCCAGTGTCCATTATGGTTAAAAATTAATGCGTAAGCTAGGACTCTGAAGTTGTGGGATTTGGTTTCTCAACTGCCACCGGCCTGTGAAGGGACTCTTTCCACGGTCTCAGCAGAATGAGGCAGTCTTATTTCATTTTCTTTAAGAGCTTTTTTATTTCTTTCTTTTCCTCATTAGAGACACCAACAGCAAAAGAACAAAGGATATTTAATTAGATCAATGGAGTCTTCTGTTGATATAAACACAGATGTCATATTCTTGTTATTTTTGATGCTGTTTTATATAATTGCTAAAATCTGTATCAAAACAACTCAAAATTTTAATCACCCAATTCCACAACAGGTTTGATTAACATCAAGGACCCAGGACGCTTTGTGACAGTTTTACTACATCACATTCTTCTTCAAAATGCATTTATGGAAAAAGACTAATTTAAAATTGTTAATGAAACGTTTTGTAATCATGAGATGAGTTAGTTCAAGTTGTGATATCTAGATAATCATAATTAGGTATGTGGATATAACTGCATAAAAAACAGTCACTATGATCAAGAAATAAATGAATATACTTATTACACATGCCCTGGGGTTCTTGATCAAGTTATGTGGCTGCCTCTGGTTTGCGTGCTCTGACTTTTTTTTTTTTTTTCTAAACCCCGGTTGTCTGTTTTCTGTTTGATGTAATCAGAGGACCAGCTGTTTTAGATGTGGGAGCATTGGCCTATTTTCAGGTTTCATAAAGCTATATAACCTATAAACCTATTACTTTGCAATAAATAAATGAAAACATAAACTCAGTCTCAGTATCGTCCATCCATCCATTCGCTTCCGCTTATCCTTTTCAGGGTCGCTGGAGCCTATCCCAGCTGTCATAGGGCGAGAGGCGGGGTACACCCTAATTTACATTTGTTTTACCCTTTTCTGTGTATATTTCCAGATTATGTGGAATACATACAGCCTTTCCAACACCAAAGCAGTTTACATGTAATTGTTTCTCAACACAATGTTCTTATATTTTTAGATGACTTTGGGAAAACTTACAACAGACAAATTAGAAAAGATTTTAAATAAGGACATGCTTTAAGTTACAGTCTCATCCAGCAGCCTATCCATTTCATCTAGTAGGAGGTACGTTCATGTTTCATCTCTACAGTAACGTTTTGTACTCATAAACAGAAATCTGTTGTAACATGTCACTTAAACAAACACTTGTGTTTATTTTCTAGGTTCCTGTGTGACAGAAATGGCAAAACCAGTCAATTTCAGCTATGATCCATCTAACTTCAGCTATTACGATTACCATGAGGATGAAATCTGTAATATGAGTGAAGTGATGAATTTTGGATCCATTGCCATTCCGATTTTCTTCTCTGTTGTGATCACACTGAGCCTGACAGGAAACATTCTTGTCCTCATAATCCTGGCTTTGTATGAAAAACTTAAATCTCTGACCAACATTTTCATCCTCAACTTGGCCGTCTCTGACCTCGTCTTCACCATCGGTCTTCCCTTCTGGGCCATTTACCACGTCAAGGGATGGGTGTTTTCTGAAATTCTCTGCAAAGTTGTGACTTTTATCTTCTTCACTGGGTTTTACAGCAGCATTCTCTTCCTGAAAAGAGCTCCCAAGCAGACAAAAAACAAACTAAAAACCAGCAATAAATAACTTAAACATAAACAATTACAAAGAAAGAACAATACAGTATCCACATCTGAACCAAAGAGTAAAACAGTGAAATGTGGATTATTAAATATTAGGTCTCTCTCCTCCAAGTCTCTGTTAGTACATGACTTAATAATTGATCAACAAATCGATTTACTCTGCCTTACAGAAACCTGGTTGCAGCAGGATGATTATGTTAGTTTAAATGAATCAACACCCCCGAGTCATTCTAACTACCAGAAATCACGAAGCACAGGCCGAGAGGGCGGTGTGGCAGCAATTTTTCACACCAGCCTATTAACCAAAGACCCAGACAGACTTTTAATTCATTTGAAAGCCTGATGCTTAGCCTCGTCCACCCCAGCTGTGAAACTCAGAAACCAGTCTTACTTGTTATCATCTATCGTCCACCTGGGCCTTACACAGAGTTTCTGTCTGATTTCTCAGACTTTTTATCTGATTTAGTTCTCAGCTCAGATAAAATAATTGTTGTGGGTGATTTTAACATCCATGTAGATGCTAAGAATGACAGCCTCAACGTGGCATTTAATCTGTTATTAGACTCAATTGGCTTCTCTCAAAATGTAAAAGAACCCACCCACCACTTTAATCACACTCTAGATCTTGTTTTAACATATGGCATAGAAACTGAACATTTAACAGTGTTTCCTGAAAACCCTCTCCTGTCCGATCATTTCCTGATAACATTTACATTTACAATAATTGATTACACAGCGGTGGAGAGTAGACTTTATCACAGTAGATGTCTTTCTGAAAGCGCTGTAACTAAGTTTAAGAATATAATCCACCCACTGTTATCATCTCCAATGCCCTGTACCAACATAGAGCAGAGCAGCTATCTGAACACTGCTCCAACAGAGGTCGATCATCTTGTTAATAATTTCACCTCCTCACTACGTACGACTCTGGATACTGTAGCTCCAGTGAAAACTAAGGTCTCTAATCAGAAGTACCTGACTCCGTGGTATAATTCTCAAACACGTACCCTAAAGCAGATGACTCGTAATCTGGAGAGGAAATGGCGTGTCACAAATTTAGAGGATCATCATTTAGCCTGGAGAAATAGTTTGCTGCTTTATAAGAAAGCCCTCCGCAAAGCCAGAACATCTTACTATTCATCACTGATTGAAGAAAATAAGAACAACCCCAGGTTTCTCTTCAGCACTGTAGCCAGGCTGACAAAAAGTCAGAGCTCTTGTGAGCCAACAATCCCTTTAACCTTAACTAGTAATGACTTCATGAACTTCTTCACAAATAAAATTTTTATCATTAGAGAAAAAATTACCAGTAATCATCCCACAGATGTAATATTATCTACAGCTACTCTTAGTACCATTGATGTTAAGTTAGACTCTTTTTCTCTAATTGATCTTTCTGAGTTAACTTCAATAATTTCTTCCTCCAAACCATCAACGTGTCTTTTAGACCCCATTCCTACAAAACTGCTCAAAGAAGTCCTGCCATTAATTAATGCTTCAATCTTAAATATGATCAACCTATCTCTAATGATCGGCTATGTACCACAGGCCTTCAAGCTGGCTGTAGTTAAACCTTTACTCAAAAAGCATCTCTAGACCCAGCAGTCTTAGCTAATTATAGGCCAATCTCCAACCTTCCTTTCATATCAAACATCCTTGAAAGAGTAGTTGTCAAACAGCTAACAGATCATCTGCAGAGGAATGGTTTATTTGAAGAGTTTCAGTCAGGTTTCAGAGCTCATCACAGCACAGAAACAGCTTTAGTGAAGGTTACAAATGATCTTCTTATGGCCTCTGACAGTGGACTCATCTCTGTGCTTGTCCTGCTAGACCTCAGTGCAGCGTTTGATACTGTTGACTATAATCGATTAGAGCGATTAGAACATGCTGTAGGTATTACAGGTACTGCACTGCAGTGGTTTGTATCATATCTATCTAATAGACTCCAGTTTGTGCATGTAAATGGAGAGTCCTCTTCACACACTGAGGTTAATTATGGAGTTCCACAGGGTTCAGTGCTAGGACCAATTCTGTTTACATTATACATGCTTCCCTTAGGCAGTATCATTAGAAGACATAGCATACATTTACACTGCTATGCAGATGACACCCAGCTCTATCTGTCCATGAAGCCAGATAACACACACCAATTAGTTAAACTGCAGGAATGTCTTAAAGACATAAAGACCTGGATGGCCGCTAACTTTCTGTTTCTTAATTCAGATCAAACTGAGGTTATTGTACTCGGCCCTGAAAATCTTAGAAATATGGTATCTAAGCAGATTCTTACTCTGGATGGCATTACCTTGGCCTCCAGTAACGCTGTGAGGAACCTTGGAGTCATTTTTGACCAGGACATGTCCTTCAATGCACATATTAAACAAATATGTAAGACTGCTTTCTTCCATTTGCGCAACATCTCTAAAGTTAGAAATATCCTGTCTCAGAGTGACGCTGAAAAACTAGTTCATGCATTTATTACTTCCAGGCTGGACGACTGTAATTCATTATTATCAGGAAGTCCAAAAAACTCCCTGAAAAGTCTTCAGTTAATCCAAAATGCTGCAGCAAGAGTCCTGACAGGGACTAGAAAGAGAGCAGATTTCTCCTGTTTTGGCTTCCCTTCATTGGCTTCCTGTTAAATCCAGAATTGAATTCAAAATCCTGCTCCTCACATACAAGGTCTTAAATAATCAGGCCCCATCTTATCTTAATGACCTTGTAGTACCATATCACCCTATTAGAGCACTTCGCTCTCGCTCTGCAGGCCTACTTGTTGTTCCTAGAGTATTTAAAAGCAGAGCCTTCAGTTTTCAGGCCCCTCTTCTGTGGAACCAGCTTCCAGTTTGGATTCAGGAGACAGACACTATCTCTACTTTCAAGATTAGGCTTAAAACTTTCCTTTTTGCTAAAGCATATAGTTAGGGCTGGACCAGGTGACCCTGAATCCTCCCTTAGTTATGCTGCAATAGATGTAGGCTGCCGGGGATTCCCATGATGCATTGCGTTTTTCCTTTCCAGTCACCTTTCTCACTATAAGTTAATAGTTCTCTCTGCATTGAACACATTTTAATGACCAAATGAGCAGGGTGTTGCCTGCTCATTTGTTTTCTTGCATGTATTGGTTTTTTGTTTTTTCCCAACATGTGCCTTTAGTAAAAATTTCTTACATTAAAAGAAGATGGAAATGGCCTCCCATCTCATTGTACATAGCAACTTGCATTTGAAGTATGCGTGAAGTAAAATAATTTATTTGAAAATAATAAAGCATACCTCAAACATGCATTGTGAAAAATGTCAAAACCTTTTTGTTGTTTTTATTTATAGCCTGTACCACATTTAATGGCAAATGTTGATCCAAACTGCATTAGAAACAGGCTTATTTACAATATAACAAAACAGTTTCAAAATACACAAAAACTAGTTGTATTAACTAATTATTGCTAAAAATAAAAGTCATTTGGTGGTCATTAAAATGTGTTCAGTGTTTGCAAATTGAGGATGATTAATTTCATAAATCGAAAAACTACCAAAAACTCCATATGGGAAGACAAAGCAGCACCACCATATATGCCTAATTTTTCATACAAGAAAATTTGATTTTATCATCGTTTTGGATTGGAGGCAAAGCTGGTGTGGCCATGAGAATCAAACTAGCAGTGATGGGCAAAGAGAGACTTTGTGAAACAACGAAACATTTAAAGCTAAAGTTGTATCCAGGTTTCCCAAATATCTGAAATCAATTTCCACAGTGACACCTACTGGCCAGTTTTGCTGTGTGAAGCAATGACACACACAAGCTAAGTCAAAGTCAAAGTAAACTTTATTGTCATCTCTGCTGTATCCAGTGCAGCATACAGAGAGACGAGATGACGAGCCTCCGGTTACATCAGTGCAAAACAAGCTAGATATAAAAAAAAAAGAGAAGAAAATAATAAATATACGCTTAAGAGTTACAATTAGAATTTTCAGTTTACACAGGTGTGGTTTTTAAGCGTTGCATAATTCTAAAGAGGGCTAACCCCCCCCCCCCCCCCCCCCCCCAAAAAAAAAAAAAAAACCCAACAAAAAAAAACCAGGCTTTAAATAATAACGATTGACAGATGTTTTGGAGAAGCACCAAACAATGAGACTGTTAAAGAAAACGAACTGTGACTGTAATGAAAATGTGCATCAGAAATACTATTTTCTCCCGCTATTAGAGGCTGTTTCAGTCGCTTAGTAATTCAGTTGCACAAACACTGCTATATGTTTTGTGATAGAAAAAAAACAGTATTTCAGCTGTTAACTCCCGAACTTTGCAATCCTCAAAGAAATGGTTAACTGAAGCTTTCTGGTAGTTTCGTTAGGTTTGTTCCTCACACTGTTAAATAAAACTAGAAGCTGCCCTGTTGTTTTATTTTTTTGGTTTTATTGGTTTGGTCACAGTTTCTTCAAAGATAAATATTTAAATAGACAAGACTACATTTGCTTTCCTTCTAAATAACTAAAAGATCCGTTTCATTATGTTATGGTATGCTTATTCTGACCAATTACAACAGTCCATTTCACACTGGTCAATTCCTTTTTAAATCTGAATGGTGCAGAAGTGGCTCATCGGAGGATAAAGAAGCCTCCCCTCACTTTATTTGTCATTTCTGTTGCCGCGGATGCTGTACCAGACTCAGTCTGAGTTTCAGGTTTTGATTTCACCTACCTTTGTTTGTGAGATATTTACAACACATGTGTCAGTGACAATTAAAAAAGGAGGTGTATGTGAAGGTTAATGTGTCTTTTCTTGTATTGTCTTTAGGCTTTCACACTTTTTTCCAACAGTTTCTGGCTCAAGATGAAGTCGCTTAATGCAGCAAAATATTTTATATTTTCTGTTGAAAGTCGAGAAAAAGAGAATAGATGGGATAAAGAGCTGAAAATGATTTCCTGCTTTATTTTTGCTCTTTGAAAGCACAGCAGGTTTCTATTACAGTAACTTAATGAATGTGCCGCTCTCGCTCTCTCCGCTGATCTGAGTTCGTTCCGCTCACCCAGCAGTTCGCCTCTTTTTCTCATTTGTACTAATTTGTGTAATTAAGTGGGCGGAAAGTCCACACTAGTTTTCACAACACGGCAAAAATGATAACGACACAGTTATTTACCCTTATGCATGCGCGTGTGCAAACAGTTGAGATGGTATTAAAACGTGAATTCAGTCATTCATGTCAAGGTAAGTCATCTGCTGAAAGCCTGGCTAAACGCACCAAAATCTGCGTTTAGCACCACGTCGCCACACGGTCACGTGATGCGGGTGTTTGACTCACACTTGGAAGTAGTGTTTAGAAACATCGGCGCTTAAGTAGCTCGACACACTGCAGAAACGTCAGCATCGAGTGTCTCATCCCAACGTACTACTGCAAAAAATAAATAAATACATAATAAAATAACCGCAGAAGTCGTTTCAACCAACAGACGTTTGGCATTTCATCAAGCAAGAGGTACGTTATTTATTTATTGTCTTTACAATACTCTTTTGTATTTATAAAGAGAAATCCATTGCAACGTGTCATTAAAGTCATACCCTTGTCTCCTAGATTCCTGTGTGACAGAAATGGCAAATCCAGCCAATTTAACCTATGGTAACTTCAGCTATGACTATTACTACGAGGATGAAATCTGTGATAAGAGTGGAGTGGTGATATTTGGATCCTTTGCCATTCCGATTTTCTCTGTTGTGATCACACTGAGCCTGGTCGGGAACATTCTTGTCCTCATAATCCTGGCTTTGTATGAAAAACTTAAATCTCTGACCAACATTTTCATCCTCAACTTGGCCATCTCTGACCTCGTCTTCACCATCGGTCTTCCTTTCTGGGCCATTTACCACGTCCAGGGATGGGTGTTTTCTGAAATTCTCTGCAAAGTTGTGACTTTTAGCTTCTTCACTGGGTTTTACAGCAGCATTCTCTTCCTGACCATCATGACCATCTACAGATACCTGGCTGTGGTCCATCCTCTGTCTGACCTCAGCACACCGAAACACTCCATCGGGGTGTTTCTGTCTGTCCTGATTTGGATAATCAGCACTGGAGCAGCCATGCCCTCCCTCCTCTTCAGCTCAATCACCAAGGTCCACCACAAAGATAAAGAGTCACAGGGCTGTGAATATATTGATCCACTGTGGGAAACCATTGGTGTCATCCAACAGAATGGTTTCTTCCTAGTTGCTTTTGCAGTCATGACTTTTTGCTTCATAATAATTGTGAGAATCACAAGAACAAGATCTCACACAAGCAACAAAGCAGTCAAATTAGTCTTCTGCAGAGTTGCTCTATTCTTCAGTGCCTGGGTGCCGTACAATGTTGTAATCTTTTTGAGGGTCTTGCCTGCTCATGTGGTCCCGTCATTAGTTGAATGTGAAGCAAGCACCCAGCTTGACTATGCATTCTATGCTTGCAGGCTCATTGCTTTCTCCCACTGTTGCCTGAATCCCATCTGTTATGCATTTGTTGATGTGAAGTTTAGGAGTCATTTAAAGTTATTGCAGGTTAGAATGGAAAACCTCATATCACGTAGAACAATGTACTAGCTACTCAGTTGATTTTCTTGCATATGTTATTTGCCCTGTTAATTGTTTTTCTCTCCCAGTGTGCCTTTAGTAAAATTGCATATCTCATATCAAATTTATCTAATTACAAAAAAAAAATAGGAACTGCTCCATGTGTCATATGTTGCACCCGGCAATCAATTTCAAGGCTTTTATCGTGTGTGTGTGTGCGTGTGTCACACAGTGTGAAGTAATTATTTGTCCCTGTGTTGTTTTTATGATGTGGGGTTTATTAGTAAACTTAGTTATTGCATTTTGTATCCTTGTGTTTTGTTTCTTAGTGAAATTTCCGACTCATATCTCCCCAGTTAAGACAATGAGGTGCAGTTGCCCAGAAACTTTTTATATGACCGATGGTCATGTAGAAACATCTTTTCTGTAAAAAACAAAAAACAAAAACCGTTTGAATAGACATTATATAAAGTGAAAAACAATAATCTGCTGGAATACAATGAAAAGCACACAACAATTGGACAGAAAGGGACATGAATCGCTGTGTGACAGGCAGGAGATTGGACCCAAATGCTGGACTCATGGACAATGAAGGAGTGAACTAAAGAAGGCAGCTTTATTGAGGCTGCAAAAACTCAAGGGATGTAGTAGCAGCTTTGAAACTGAATCTCAGGCCATGACGGAACTAAAATACACAGTGGGGTGATCAAACAGGACACAGAAAGGAAACACAGCTGGGACTAATTGCACAGGATGAGACAAGGGAAGCAACACAGAATACAGACACGTACCTTCAAAGTAAAACAGGAAGCACACCAACAGAACTTACAGACTCAGAGACCCGATACTGACACAGTACACAGGGAACACAAGGACAGGGATAACTTCAGTGCAGGCACAGAGACACAGACACTAAACAGAGGGAGCACAGAAACCAGAACCTAAGTAATAGCAATTCCGAATAAGAATTTATCCATAACATAAGACACTCTTAATCCAAACAAAAACACTGATTCAACAGACTCAGGACCATGACACAAAGTTAGGTTGAGTCAACATTAGCTTTTCATTTGGTATTGTTATAATTTGTGATCTCATACTAATTTACCATGAAACAGTTTACGTTATTTCATGTTTAACCAATATAATTCTTTATTTTAATCATATATTTGTTTTTATCATATATATATACATAATATATTCTGTTATTATATCTGCTAAACCACTATCCACAAATATCTGTATTTTCTCAGTATTACAAAATTGTAAGACCATGGCCAAAATATCCTTTAGCTTGATGAGCTGAATCTCAGAGTCTAGGAAAAGTCAATATAATAGCACTGAAGTGGAAGTGATCTCAGCACTTTGTGGAGTCAAGTACGCATCCCTTTCTCAGGTCCAGGAAGTCTGTGGTATACAGTTAACCTTTGAAAGGTGATGCATCTCAAGATTTGCAGACTTCCTGTTCGAAAGAGTGTGGGAAAAAAAAGAGTCTTAAAAAGACTGTTGTTGTTGTAGCACTGCAGTTATTTTACTGTATTTTCATCCACAGAAAAAATAAATACATTTGCCACATCATCACACAGAACATTTTTTGATATCCGAAAAATACTTTTCATTTTCACCATAGAGAGGTAAAGCATTCAGCACATTTACTTCTTGTCCCTGAAAATAAACTGGCATCCAACCTATTGGTGACACATGGAAGAAATAAAGTGATTCTACATATTTTTGTGTGAGACAGACAATACGTGTGTCGGTTCAGACTCTAGAAATGTAGGAACACGTGAATGTAACCATCAAATGTTTACATATACCTTAGTTTGTTCTTTTGTTTGTTTTTACAGACATAATTTTATTACAAGTGTACATCGCTGAGGCAGCTCATCAAAAAGTCAAAAGGTAAATTAAAATGAGTGTGATGAAGCCGGGGGTTAGAGTTAGTCCTGAAATCCTGTGTAGGTCAGTCAATTATATCTATGACTTTAGAATAATAAATAAAATTACACAGATTTCCCTCAAATGATATCTAACTTTCCAGAAATATTCATTGATAAACACAAAAAACACAGAGTTTAGTAGCGTGTTTAACTAATGCAATAGACTACCAGTCATAAAAACAAGAAAACACAAATATTTTAGAAATCTGTAGCAAAAAAACTTGTTTAAAACTGAAAACTGTAAATAACAAACTTTTTAAACCCACATCTGCATTGCAGTACTAAACAAGGCAAAACAGGTATTCGACAGAACATCACTTCATATTCGCTACTGTTCACTGGTTTCACCATACTTAAGCTATTGTGCAGAGGTCTGGGGCAATAACTATAAAACCACATTACATTCACTTTTTACTCTTCAAAAGAAAGCAATTCGAATCATCCACAATGCAGGTTATAGGGAACATACAAACTCACTATTTTTGTATGAAATATTGAAAATTGACGATATAGTGAAATTCCAAACAGAACAAATTCTATTCAAAGCAAAAAATAAAGAACTGCCAGGTAATATTCAGAGTATGTTTTTTTTGAAAGAAGGAAGTTATAATTTAAGGGGTTTTTGTAACTTCAAAACAATGAAGGTACGTACTACAAGAAAAGGCTTTTGTGTTTCTGTTCAAGGAGTGAAACTATGGAACAAACTGAATATGGAATTAAAGCAATGTCCAAACATAAAACTGTTCAAAAAGAGTTATAAAAATATGATCTTCTCGATCTATAAAGAAAAGGAAAATATTTAAATTAAGTGAATGTCTCTATTTAAAAACAAACAAACAAAAAATTCATGATGTGATATTATAGTATATAGTATATCAGAAATCTGTTCACTATTTTTATTACAAATTATATCAGTAAGGAAGCTGACTAAATATTCACTGATAATTTATGGGACAGGGGTGGGATTAAATAAGTGTATACTTCTTCCCACTCCCTTTCAACATGTAAATTAATCAGAGTGTTTTTTTGTATGTAATTTGTATAGTATATTTTTTTTCTCTCATTTCTTTTCTAAATGTACTTGTATATTGTTCACATGTTGAAATAAATTACCAATCAATCAAAAACCATGGTGGCCATTTAGAAGTCGGCCATCTTGGATACAACTTTTGTTTTTTCAATAGGAAGAGGGCCATGTGACACATCAAACTTATTGGTAATGTCACAAGAAAAATAATGGTGTGCTTGGTTTCAACGTAACTTTATTCTTTCATGAGTTATTTACAAGTTTCTGACCACTTATAAAATGTGTTCAATGTGCTGCCCATTGTGTTGGATTGTCAATGCAACCCTCTTCTTCCACTCTTCACACACTAATAGCAACCCCACAGGAGAAATGCCAGCACAGGCATCCAGTATCCGTAGTTTCAGGTGCTGCACATCTCATACCTTCAGACCATAGACAATTGCCTTCAGATGACCCCAAAGATAAAAGTCTAAGGGGGTCAGATCGGGAGACCTTGGGGGCCATTCAACTGGCCCACGATGACCAATCCACTTTCCAGGAAACTGTTCTTCTAGGAATGCTCGGACCTGGCACCCATAATGTGGTGGTGCACCATCCTGCTGGAAAAACTCAGGGAACGTGCCAGCTTCAGTGCATAAAGAGGGAAACACATCATCATGTAGCAATTTCAAATATCCAGTGGTCTTGAGGTTTCCATTGATGAAGGATGGACCCACTATCGTTGTGCCCCATATACCACACCAAACCATCACTTTTGTTGGTCCAACAGTCTTGGAGGGATCCATCCAATGTGGGTTAGTGTCAGACCAATAGCAGTGGTTTTGTTTGTTAACTTCACCATTCACATAAAAGTTTGCCTCATCACTGAACGAAATCTTCTGCGTGAACTGAGGGTCCTGTTCCAATTTTTGTTTTGCCCATTCTGCAAATTCTGTGCGCCGATCTGGGTCATCCTCGTTGAGATGCTGCAGTAGCTGGAGTTTGTAAGGGTGCCATCTGTGAGTAGCTAATATCTGCCGAAGGGATGTTCGACTAGTGCCACTCTCCAGTGACATGCGGCGAGTGCTACGCTGTGGGCTCTTGCTGAATGAAGCTAGGACAGCCACTGATGTTTCTTCATTAGTGACAGTTTTCTTGCGTCCACATTTTGGCAAATCCAACACTGAACCAGTTTCACGAAACTTAGCAAGCAGTTTGCTGACTGTAGCATGGGAGATGGGTGGTCTCGTAGGGTGTCTTGCATTGAAATCTGCTGCAATGACCCGGTTACTGCGTTCACCAGATATCAACACAATTTTGATCTGCTTCTCACATGTTAACCTCTTCAACATGTCAATGGCTGTGAACAAAGAGAAACTTGTAAGTAACTCATGAAAGAATAAAGTATAATACATATTTGTGTAATAAAAGATAGAATATTAATGTGTGATTAAAAAAGATGTGGCAATTATGAATATAAAATAATGAGGTATATAAGCATCAAAGATTTAAAAAAAATTAGATAAAAATATAGAAACAGATAACTATTCATCCTTAAATTAGTATCATCAATTAACCTAATCCCACGCATGTCTCAGACTCTGGGAAGAAGCCACAGTTGAAGCTTATAAAGTTGGGGAAACCTGCAGTCTGCTGAGAGTGAATAAGTCTCTTGAATGAGTGACAAAACATTTCTCCCACTAAAAACACTAATGTTTTCTCTGCAACACAAAAAAAACCTCTTTTGATGAAAAAAATATTCACTTTTATTGTTAAAATGACACGCACAACACCTGCAATGTTGTTGTTGCTGCAGAGCTCATTTGTCGTGCTCAAAGGTGACACCTGGTGGAAGTTGAGCAGAAACAAGACATTTTAAAATAAAATGGTAACCCTTGAGGCTAGCTTACATGATTTTTTTTAAGTGATTATTTTGCAAGAAGCATGTCTTGCATGTAAAGTATAATTAATTATTAATAATGCCAAAGTGAAAGAACATGTTAAACATACAGAAATGTAAAAAAGGATAATATAGAAAACATGAAAGCTTTGTTGCACTCAAGGGACACATGAAGTTTGAATATACTGTTGGAGCTCTGACAGGAGATTTGTTGCAACTTGTTATATATTAAATATTAGATAGTAAGTCAAAATAATAGGAAATTTTGTGTGCGTGGCTGTCGCTAAAATAACTGTTTTAATGGGAAAATTACCAACATCTTGTTATGCTATCACAAAGAGGGACAAACTCTGAAGGGCCTACAGAACTGGGATGGTGATCATGAAGGACAATGAGAACCTTCTCATAGAACTTTGGTCTAAAAGGAATTTTTGCCTGATTCGAGTAAGACTGACTCATCATTTACAATTCAAGCAGTGGTTGCACTAAAGTCTAACAGTACAGTCAAAGTTCATTTCAAATATTCACAGTAGCCTTAAAGATTATAGTCGAGACCCTGGAATGCTTTAATATAGTTTTAAAAATATGATCACCAGATCAGTATCGGTTTCATGTTTATTTAGTCCTAACTTAGCTTTCATTTCCCCACATACTGAATAATGAGATGCTGTGATGGGTTTTATTGTTGTTGTTTTGAATGTGTATATGTATGAATCCGGGTTGATATGATTTGACTGATTTGTGTATGGCTTTTCCATTGATGTGGAAACCACAACCACAGACTGATGAACTAATACTTGGGAGAGATTATAAGGAAAACACGAACCCTTAACAACTAAAATGAAAAAGAAAAGTATATAATATCAGGATTAAATGTCAACAGTGGGATTTTTGGTTTTCATCATTTTCCGTTGTTAAGATGCTCACAAGATGTGATACAAAGCTCTCTAAGGTTAAAAATTAGAAAAATGTTTCAGCATCTTCTTCAGACTCGTTGAAAGTTTCATTTGAGTAAGTACTCAATAGATGCTTTAAAGAAACTGGGTGAAAAGATTCCATAATTGTGGGGTTTGGGAGATCACAGTTGAAGGGGCTATCTAAGGGAGTAAAATGTCCTGTCAGGCTACTGATCTTATCTTGAAAAAAGCTTAAAAAGTCATTGCGAGTTGGAGAAGAGATGATGTTTTTCACTGTATCGAAGAGAACCTTAGGGTTTCTTTTTCCTACTGCAGGTTATTTAGAGAAATAAGTGGCTCTTGCATCTTTCACTATGTCGTTAAAGGTAGATAATAGTTCTTTCAAGTGGAGGTTATAAACCTCAAGTTTTGTGGCTTTCCACTGGTGCTCAGTTTTACAGCAAATTAACCTAAAGCTGGGGATAGTTTCTGTGAACCAGGGTGGGGATTTAACAGTGCCACCTTTCCTGATTTCAAGAATTTTTAGACATTGTGAACTGAAGGAGGCCACATGCTGTTCCATATCATCAGTTTCAGGTAGATTATTATCAAATAATTCCAAATTCTTTCACCACAGAGTCAGTAATTAGTTGTAAATGCTTCACATGAACAAAGGGCACACAGGAAATAGAAATATATTTTTATTTTCCTTCTTTCTCTTCAGATCACAGATAAAGTAGAGATCAAATAAAAGACGTTTATGATCGCTTATAAAAATGTCCTCACGACAGAGTGGTCTGATATCCAGAGCCGGTGACATAATCAGATGATTCTGTGAATCTGATTCTGTCACTAAATTAAATTTAATAATATGGAAATTAAAATCCCCTAGCAGCAGGATTCTTTCCAGCTTGATGGTGGACAATAAAAAGTCCCCAAACTCCACAAAGAAAATCCTAGCTAATCCAAGTGGTCTATAGATTAATATCAGATAGAAAAGGTTAGTGCTATTTGTCTTCTTCATCTGAATATCAAATTAGTTAAAAGAAGGGGTCTTCACTAGATGACATGTTTAAGGAGTTTCTAGCTATAACAGCCAGCCCATCTCTATGTTCTGAAAGTCACGGTGTGGTTAGACAAACACTTATAACTCAAGTATTAATAAATGGTGTAAACAGGAAGTGGAGCACTCACTCACAAGTTTCATCCACATGAAACTACAGCATGTGCTGCAAACTGAAACCTTTGTTTATGTCTGTGGTCCATTTGATGACTCACTCAGTTAAACTCTGCCAAGCTACAGAGATGCATTTATCAACTGCCTAGAAAATGATTAAACTTGCTGTAACTTCCTGTTTTTAGAGCCGTACTAATGCTCTTCTAGCAGCTACAATGTATATCTTCATTTGGACACATTTAAATAAAAGTAAAGAAATATTCATACTTGGTGTCAAACCTAATTTTAATGTTATCGATACAAAACAGTGTCTGTAAACATAATCTTGAAATGGACTTTTGAACTGTCAGGTTTCTTAAGAAGTGAGTCGTAACTCCTGCTTAGTAAATGTTTGACTTCTTATGTGCTGAATAGATGTCAAGTCCTTGTTTCACAGCTGGAGACTTTAATTTTTAGTAAACAGAAGGACAGGTTACACCCAGTGGATGCTTTATTAGAGTCCTTGCTGTCTTAATTCTTTGTGAAACAGACTGAACAAGGTGCGTGTAACAGAGACTTTGGTTCATATTAACATCATAGCCTTACGCAGTTGCTACACATTTGTCGTGATCTAAATCTCCCATTTCATCACATCCCCCAAAAAATAAATGAGTAAAATTTGAATTACAAGTTTGCAGCTCTGAGTATATTTAGATATCAATCTAAACATTTGTGAATGTTTTTCTGTAACTGTAAATTTAAAACACAAGTGTGTGAAGATGAAAATTGAAAGTGAAATTTTAAAAATAAATTCTCACATTTACAGCGATCGTGGCTCAAGAGTTGGGAGTTCGCCTTGTAATCGGAAGGTTGCCGGTTCGAGCCCCGGCTTGGACAGCCTTGGTCGTTGTGTCCTTGGGCAAGATACTTCACCCGTTGCCTACTGGTGGTGGTCAGAGGGCCCGGTGGCGCCAGTGTCCGGCAGCCTCGCCTCTGTCAGTGCGCCCCAGGGTGGCTGTGGCTACAATGTAGCTGCCATCACCAGTGTGTGAATGGGTGGATGACTGGATATGTAAAGCGCTTTGGGGTCCTTAGGGACTAGTAAAGTGCTATACAAATACAGGCCATTTACCATTTACAACATTTTTACCTTCACAAAGGTTCTCTAGTGGATCTAGATTTCTGTTTAAAAGACACTATAACTGCATAAAAGTATTGCCAGGAATAACACAAATCATGGCACTGCATCTGGCTGTCTTGAAAATTAAATATTCATTGCAACTAAATTATTTAGAGAAAAAATATTAATGGCTTTTTCAGGCAGAGGTTTGATTGTGACACTCTGTGACAGTATTTAGCAGTATTTGTAGCATATATGAGAAAACGAGGTCACTTCTGTTTGTAAGAGAACTGCAGGTTGTGACATCAACTCAAACAGACATGGAAAGTCACAGCACCAACAACAATGGTATGTTGTGTCATCACGTTAAAGACGCAGCTCATAGCTTCACCTCGAAACACTGCAGCAGGTTGTGGCATCACCCTAAAGAGCAATGGGATCATCCCCAAACATAATGGCACCATTTTAAACACCCGTGGTATCATCTACAAATGCAGCGGCATGACCTCCACAGGCATCACCCACAAAATGTCGAGGATGTCATATCCACAGTCAGCAATGCCAAGGGATGTCACCCCCAAACACCGAGGCGAACACCGAGGCATGTTGTAGCATTTGAAGGCACCATCTCAAGTCACAGCTCAGTGTTCATTATGATCTCGACACACCCTTTCCAAAGAAATTCGACTGCACAATAATCACTTTTGATTGACCACTATTATGCTTCCACATCACAAACAAAATGCAATCTGTGTGTTTTTCTGCCCTTTGTTCATGTTTTACCACATCATGAAAAATACCTTTAGAGCAGCGGTCCCTAACCCCCGGGCCTCGGACCGGTACCGGTCCGTGAGTCGTTTGGTACCGGGCCGCGAGAGTTGAGGCTCAGGTGTGAAATGTATAGTTTTCAGGGTTTTATCGGTTTTCAGTGTTATTTTGTTATCGTTTTTATCGTTAACTCGGTTTTCCTGGGTCTTTTCACGTGTGTTATGAATAAATTTTCTTTTTTCGGTACCGGTACTGGTTTTATTTTGTTGTATTTATCCGCGACACCTTAAAGGCCGGTCCGTGAAAATATTGTCGGGCATAAACCGGTCCGTGGCGCAAAAAAGGTTGGAGACCGCTGCTTTAGATGGGTTATGATTTAAAGCACTGCTGTATTCCTGAAAATGCTTCGGTGTATGTTTGGGTTGTTATAAAGGAAATTTCATGCCAAACATTTTTTGATGTTTCTTTTTGTTTGTTCTTTCTTCTTGTGGATTAACTTTAAACTGGACGGCTGCTTGATCTGAGGTGTGGATCAAGAAGCTTCATGTACCTCAGATTGAAACCTGTATGGTCCTGTCTTTGTTCATGATTAACTATGAGTCACACTGATAATCATAATCTGGCTGACTCACATCTACAATGACAACATTTACATAGCTCAGATCCTTCATAATTTTCTGATTGGTTGTAGTACAATAGCACAATATATATGGACCCTAGACCAGTAGGGTCCACTAAAGACAATGGGACTGAATAACGTCAATCCAAAGCCTTACACATCACAGTATATCTGCTCACTGAGCCAGATTAATTGAACTAGTGATATGGATGGTGACACACACAGAGGAAGTAAGAGACTAGGAAAATAATCCAGGATATGTCTTTCATTTCACAAGTGAAGGGAAATGTGTTTTGTTTATCACAATGTTCCAGCTTCCTCAATTACAGCTGTAGCACCGCCCACTAACACACATTGCAACAACTGTAACTGTCCTGGAGGGTGGACTCATTTCTTCTGAGACATTTGCAGGGTTTCTTCTATTTCTCTTAGAGGGACTTTCAAAGAGGAGATATTTTTCTTTGTCAACTCAGATGTTCAGGTTTATTTTGATTCTCTTAGCTTTCTGATTCACATTATTAGATGTGGTGTGCAAACATTTACTTTAAGGTAAGAAACTGTTCTTACTCAGTTGTTTTTGTCAGTCTGTGTTTAATATTTGCCAGAGAAATGTTGAAATCCTTTTCAAGTTTATATGACTTACCATATATGACTTACTGTCTGGAGATATGGGGTAATGCATATAAAACGAACACTCTTCATATTTTCAAGTTACAAAAAAGAGCTATAAGAATTATAAACCAATCAAACTATATAGAACCAACTAACATTTTGTTTATTAATCTGAATACCCTGAAATTTTATGATTTAGTTGAATATAAAATGGCACAGATAATGTATAAAGCACAAAATAACTTGCTTTGCCCCAGTACTCAGAAGCTGTTCAAAGTCAGAGAGAGTCAATATGACTTAAGGGGAACAGATTTCTTTAAGAAAAACAAGATGAGGACAAATATAAAGCAGAGATGTGTTTCTGTTAGAGGAGTTAACCTGTGGAATAGTTATGACAGTGATTTAAAAAGGTGTAGTTCATTTTCCTTGTTTAAAAACATGTTTAAAAATAGAGTATTAGAAAAATATATATATCAAGAATGAAAAGAACAAAAAGGAGAAAAAAAACAACAACCTCTTGATTCTTTACTTTGATGTAGTTACTTATCTAAGGTGGAAAGTTTTTTTTTTCTTTGTTTTGTTTGTTTGTTTGTTTGTTTGTTTGTTTTGTTTGGTTTTTGCTTTGTTTTATTATTTTCTTCAAGCCCTGTGTACAGGAGCTGCATACAAAAAGATATTTTGTAAAAAGGGTTGGCGTAATAAGCAAATGCTTCAGCCAATACCTTTTGATTAGCCTTGTCTCATGCTTTCTTTCTTTATGGTAGATTTTTGTTCTGTTTTCACTGGGGTTTTTTTTTTTTTTTTCTCACTGTTTTCACTGAGATTTGAATTTGAATGCTAATCAATAAAATCAAATCAAATCAAATCAAAGTTTAATGGATAAAACTGAGAGCTCTCTAAAACGGCTTTCCCCCCTAATAGTTTTCCTAGAGAAATCCACATACACCTCATGCTGGCTCTGTCCACCAAAACTGCATTTGTAATCAAACAGTAGTTAAAAGGCGAAAAAGTTTTAACCTAACATTTATGTCCAGCAATGTGTCGGCTGCTCAATACTCGCAAATCTATGAATGACAATGACATTATACTCTCAAGCATCTTTAAAGCAAACACTTTCAGTGTAATCTGCCACTAGAAGTCTACATGCTGGAAGTATATGAATACTTGCAGAAGTAAATAAATATTTAGAGTGCCAATGGATGACCTGGGTATCACTGTGATATTTATTTGACAGATGTGGATGTGGATTCTGATTAGTCTTAACATCATCTCAAAGCTGCATGGGTATTCAGGGGGTTACTTCCCAGAAGCATGTGACTCAATGTTACCCGATCATAATGGTGCAGCTCCTCAAACCACAAACCCCCCCTTCATGGTTGAATATGTGCCCGGCAGCTATCCTGGAGAGCCTGTTACAGGTACAGGGAACGCTGTAGTTTTTATTTTGTTAAATTTGTTTATCACAGCAATGTCTGGTGTAATTGTAATTTACATTTTTTTTTACAAGTTATTACAATCTCTCTTCATTCTCTTTTTCCCAAATCTTTGCTCGGATGAATTTTTGAAACAATTTTCAAGTTTTGCTCAAGAGCGAGGAATCCACATATTTTAGAGGGTTTATGTTAGAGGCTCGAGAGGTTGCAGATGAAACACGTCTTACTGGAAGATTTGTTCTACTTGAGCCTGACAAGACTCAACTCCTGACATGCGGTGTTTTGGAAGTAAGTAGTTGGAATTTGATTTATTGTTTTCATTTTTTGTAAATCTGAAGCTCTCTTATGTTTTGCCACTCTTCTCAGGATTCAGCTGTTAGTCACACACTTAATCACAGAAAAACTTTGATCCGAGTTAACTGGACTGCGACAGAAGCAGAGCAGGACATCATGTTCAGGTGACTTTAAAATTTCTGATATTCTATGGCTGACGTCCACGGTGAAAATCGAACCTGACCTGCTTCAGATTTCTGTAATATTACAATGCAACAGAAAATGAATTATATCAGCATTCATTCCCTTCTAACATATTTCAGAGCAACATTTCTTCAGCAAAGGGTAAAATTCTGGGAAAATGTGAATATCATCTTACCTCAGCGCACTACTACTACAACTACTACACCGGAAACAGCTACTACACCGGAAAAAGCTACTACACCGGAAACAACTACTACACCGGAAACAGCTACTACACCGGAAAAAGCTACTACACCGGAAAAAGCTACTACACCGGAAAAAGCTACTACACCGGAAACAGCTACTACACCGGAAACAGCTACTACACCGGAAACAACTACTACACCGGAAACAGCTGCTACACCGGAAACAACTACTACACCGGAAACAGCTGCTACACCGGAAACAACTACTACACCGGAAACAGCTACTACACCGGAAACAACTACTACACCGGAAACAGCTGCTACACCGGAAACAGCTACTACACCGGAAAAAGCTACTACACCGGAAACAGCTACTACACCGGAAACAGCTACTACACCGGAAACAACTACTACACCGGAAACAGCTACTACACCGGAAACAACTACTACACCGGAAACAGCTGCTACACCGGAAACAACTACTACACCAAGCACCACAAAGGGCAACACCAACATAGAAGAAGTAAGAACCCACAGGTGGATTTGATTTTGTAACACTGTACACAAAGTGACTCATTAACCTTGCAAGAGCTTTTTTTGACAACACTGCTCCCTGTTTCTGATTTACTTTCAGCGAGCAGGTATTGCACTGATGTGTTTTGATTGTGTTTTGGTGGCAGAGATGAAAGTAAGTAGCATATTTAACGATACTCAAGACACGCACTAAATGCTATTCAGCCCCACCTTAAAAGAACAAAAAGAAATGTAATTGTGTTCTACTTCATGTCTTGTTAGGTAATATCCAATATAGGCAAAGTCTTACTGGCCAGTGAGGCTGTTTTTCATCATATAAATAAGGTAAGAGCTGGGGGCCTTTGGTGCTCACAGTGTTTTATTTTCTTCTTGTCCTGCATCTTTGTATTGCTTCCAAAAATTCTTTGAGTATGTAGTTAGTTTGAAAGCCGGGGGTTCACGGGGTGCTGGAACTTACCCCTGCTTTCATAGGGTAAAATATGGATTTTCAGGGCTTTCAAGGCTGTCTAATTTATTATATGCACTGTTGTTTTTATTTAAATTTTGTAGGTGTGTAAGGTAGCAGGCAACGTCCTCTGTGTGGCTGTTGAAATCTCATCCCTGATCTTGTTTAGTATCGGTGATTCCTCCAAGGTGAGAACAACTGGTGGTGTAAAACCCGTCTCATTAACAACATCTGTTTAATTTTTCCCACATGTATTTTTAATGTGTGTGTTTATGTATTTTTTAGGTCATCTTCTTTGCTCTTGTGTGTGTGATGATAGTGATTAATTTCACTGGAACAGTAATTTTGTCTCTGGGGATTAGAAGTGGTCCTGAAAGGTACGTTTAACTTCACTTTGCATGTGCAAACATATCAACTGACATTTGTGCAAAATGTTTATTTCATTTTTCATGTTCTCTTCAAGAAGGAAGATTTGTGAATACGCTGCCAATGTTTGTTTTGTTATCCATAATATATTTACAAGTAAGAAAATTCTTATACTTGTAAATTTAAGAGTATTAACTTTACACCATCAAAAAAGAGTTTGGACTTTTTTGTGGAAGTAGTTGCCACTGCCTTTACATTGCTCTGATATTATTTCCATGTTTGTTTTGGGCCAGTTGCTGTCATATTTCTTGGTGTTATGGAGAATGAGTGCGGAAATAACGTGAGGGACTCTTGGCTTCTGAAAGTGATGATTGCTTTCACAGTATGGGATTTCCTGAATGTAATCTGGATTGTCATTTTGAGCAGTGAAAAACGAGGTGAATGCCTTGTGCCTGTCTGAATATAAAAATCTGCATCAGATACAGCATCAAATCTAATGAGGAATAATAATATTAGTATTTTTCTGTTACAGGCCATTTAGGAACGAGCGAGAGAAACAAGCAGCAAGTTCATGTCTGTTTTTCTCATTTCCAGAGGAGACTCAGAGATGTTGTTGTTAATATTGTGTCAGTAATCCTCTTCGCTGGAGCCATTTCTTTTTCTATAGCCATCATTGTTGGTATATTTACTTGTCAGAAACAATAGTTTTGTGGTTTGTTTGAATCACAATCAGATTTCTCTTACAGTTTATATATAGTATGGTTACATCACACTGATCATATCACACTGTTTACCTGCTGCTTCCTCATTTAATGCAAGTAGTGCTTGAGGGTCTTATTTATTGTATCTCGTAATTTTTCAATACACCAGGCAGACTACACAGACTGCATATTGCTTTAGCACACTACAGGGGCGATTCTAGGATCAGAGCTTTGGGGGTGCTGAGCACCCAGAGAGCTGCCCAGCCAGGCAAGATAAACTTTACTCGTCACAGTGAGACTTCTTCCCCGTCTCTGTCAGTCCCTGCATCCCTAAATGTCTCCAGTTGTCCTGAGTTCTCTCTGACTGTCTCCTTGGTGCAGTTAAACCCCTGTTCCTCCCTGTCCTCATCGTCTGTTGTCTTCGTCTCTGTTATCAGTCATCATAATTTTACCATCTCTGTGCAAGTCTGCAAATTTCTTTATTAAATCATGAAATTCTTAAATTCATCAAGTCTCTCTGTGCCTGGGTCCTCGTCACAAAACATGACATCACTGTTTTGTACATTTTAACTCAATTTAATCCCCACATTTGTAAAAGAAAAGCAAAACACTTTTTTGAAATGTCTGTAACAAATCTGATAAAGGTTATTTAAATGCTGCAAAAGAAGAATGGATTGGAATTAAAAAAAAATATCCTAACCTTAATTACTGGGGAGAATAATGAATGATGCTCACAGTGAGCAAAAAGTAAACTGAGTGTATTTTCTGGACAGAGATTCACTTTTAATGTGTGTGTATCATATAATACAGATACATAAAAAAATACACTCCAAAAATAGAAGAGTCCTTAAAATATTTTTATATTTTTAGTAGTGCGACAGACAAACAGCAAAAAAAAGTAAATCTTTGGGCTAAAAACGCCCCTGGCACACTATATAGCTTGTTTTTCATTTTCAAGGGAAGTTTTCCTAACGTAGGTTAAATTAATTCTCATCAAAGTTAAGCAGTACTTCGAGGATGAAGTTAGATCCACCTGTGTATTGCCATTTCAAAGCCTTGCCGTGTCTTGGAGGCATTTTCTTGCAGTCAGATTAAGAAAAAAAGCCTAATGAAAAGCCACACAGAACAGACATTATTAGGCAGTATATATTTAACAGTGGAGAGAGAAGACAATTTCACATACCCGGGGCTTGACATCACACAGGACCTGTCACACAAACACTCTGAAGATGCTCAAGAACTTCTACTCACCATCCAGAGCCAAAGTGACCTTCCCAACACTGCATATCACATCACTGTACATGCACTCAATAACAAAATAATGTATTTCAATAATTTTTTTTACTGTTCACTGTAAATCTGCACACTGCTGATTTGCAAACCTTTTTAATTTCCATATTTAATTTGAGGTCATTCTTGTATTTTTAATGGTCGAGAATTGCACAGCAGTAAGCGTTTCACTGCATGTTGTACTGTGTATGATTGACAGGTTTGAAGGAGGGGTTGGGTGTATCCTTCGTGGTCCACCATATCTCAGAATTCATAGCGCGGCTCAGCCAATTCCAGTTTCCAACAATGGCGGCAGCTACTTAGTTTTAATATTACTCTGTCTGGATCACAAAAAAAACCTCTTACGATATTTTCAGGCCAGAATGTAGCTGTGTAAACTTCAAATAAATGCTCTTTTCATCAAGACCACTTGAGGAAGTGGAAGTGGAGCACTCACTCACAAGTTTCGTCCCCATGAAACTACAGCATGAGCTGCAAACTGATGTCTCATGATTCAGCAGTAAAATGGCTTTTCTTTTGTGGTATTTCACTTTGAGTTCAAAACAATAAACCCACTGCTGTGTAAAAGGTAGCCTTTGTCTATGTCTGTGGTCCATTTGGTGACTCACTCAGTTAAACTCTGCCAAGACACAGAGATGCATTTATCAACTGCTTAGAAAATGATTAAACTTGCTGTAACTTCCTGTTCTTAGAGCCGTACTAATGCTCTTCTAGCAGCTACAATGTATATCTTCATTTGGACACATTTAAATAAAAGTAAAGAAATATTCATACTTGGTGTCAAACCTAATTTTAATGTTATTGATACAAAACAGTGTCTGTAAACATAATCTTGAAATGGACTTTTGAACTGTCAGGTTTCTTAAGAAGTGAGTCGTAACTCCTGCTTAGTAAATGATTGACTTCTTATGTGCTGAATAGATGTCAAGTCCTCGTTTCACAGCTGGAGACTTTAATTTTTAGTAAACAGAAGGACAGGTTACACCCAGTGGATGCTTTATTAGAGTCCTTGCTGTCTTAATTCTTTGTGATTTTGGTCCATATTAACATCATAGCCTCACGCAGTTGCTACACATTTATCATAATCTAAATTTCATTTCATCACATCCCCCCAAATATTTAATTTGAATTACCAGTTTGCAGCTCTCGGTATATTTGTGTAGATATCAATCTAAACATTTGTGGATGTTTTTTCTGTAACTGTAAATTTAAAACACAAGTGTGTGAAGATGAAAACTGAAAGTTCACTTTTCCCCCACACATTCTTGCATTTAGAACATTTTTACCTTCAAAGTCCTGGACTGGATCAGGATTTGGTAACTGTGGAGGCAATCTGAGTACAGTAAACAAGTTTGAGGTTAACAGCTTTGTTACATGGTGTGTTGTGTTTTTTAATGCAGGTGGCTACATTGTGGTCATAAACAGTTACAACACTCAGGTAGACTGTGGCATTTAAACAATGCTCAACAAGTGTTAAGACTCTAAAATATGCCAAGAATTATGTCGCCACCAACACCTTGACCGTTGAGAGAAAGAAGGATGGATCCATGCTCACACGTTGTCTATACCAAATTCTGACCCTACTGTCACAACATTACAATACACTCATCAGACCAGGCACCATTTTTACAGTCTAGTTGTCTGGTTTTGCTGAGCCTGTAAGAACTGTAGCCTCAGTTTCATATTTGTAGCTAACAGTAGTAGCCTAGCTCATTATTAACATAAACAATTAGACAATTCACTCCTCTATGTATCAAAATTATCTTTATTGATAATATTCAGGTGTTTATGAGTGCTCAGAATAACAAGAGGAATGAGATGTATGACAGGAAACAGCACAAACAAGTTCACATGTTGTCATGTGCGCTAGTATAAATGACTGGAGAAAGTTTTTACTCTAATTAAATACAGTGTATTCTTCATATGTGTTTAAGGCACAGTCTGGGACGAGCTAATCAGTATTTATCCAAAATATTTTTACAGATATAAACCACATTGCGAGTAGCTCACAATGTGAAGTGACAACATGTTCAAAAGACCATTTAATATCAAATCCACATATACACAGCTTTAAAAAAAATACCTCAATCCAGGAAACATGACACAAATATACATATTTAGAAAAAAGCAAAGAATATAAAATATTCACCTTAAAAAGCTGTTGCTCAAAAAGACAGACACTTAAGTCAAAACCAAGCATTTCCAGCACTCACACAAAAAATAAAGAATTAAATGAAGTCACCTGGTTGTCTTGGACAGCAGAATAAAAGATGAAATATGAATTTTCACTGAAAACAAAACTTTTTTTTTTTTTTTTTTAGTTCCAGTAAAGAAAAGCTGAGGATGACGGAAAAAATGAGATGGTCATTAAAAGCTGCTGAGAAACGATGCAGGCTTTAACAGGCAACAAAAAATTAAACAGCTCAGTCAGTCTGTGTTTCGTAGATTGCATGCACATGAGAAAAGATTATCGCCACACTTGTGAAGTGGAATGATGGTGTAACACTGTAACCTCTTTTAACATGCATGCATGAGTAAAAACTGTTTAAATTTTTGTGCAGTCGAACCAAATCATATGCGTTTGACTTCAATTTAAGTACAATGTAATCTCTGAGAGAAAGAGAATAACACAATTATCGAATGCTGTAAATGAATTATCACAGCACACATCATACTTCCACGTTTTTCCTTTCTCGTAGCTCCTTCTACAGTGCAAAGAAGAATCAGGCAGCTTGGTCTTTTTAGCATCCTTTCTTCTCCACCTCAGACACCACAGGCAGGACAAGATGGGAGATGCGACTCCACAGACCACCAAACTTATCATTATTCATTATATTATACGTTTTGCCACTGGTGTCCACCAGCCTCTCCTTAAGATAGTCTTGCACCATCTCTTCCACCTCTTTTAAACCCTTTTCCTTCGGGATCTCATCTTGAGGCAGCAGCACAGAAAACAACAAGAAAACCCGCTTATATGCGGCATTCTCGTGGTCGCAGTAGCGATAAAAAATGAGAGTGGAGCCTGGTGGCAGCTCTTCCAAACGATGAATGATGGCCACAGGTTTTTCTCCCTCAAACGCTGCTTGCAGCTGACTGTCAATGTCTAACTTCACCTTATCACTGTCCTGGCCTGCTTTGCTTTTTCCATCAATGTCAAGGAAAGAGGCATTGAGGGCAGATGAGAAGGAAGCAGCCAGACCCCGAGCAAGGCACTGCAGTGTCCTCTCAGCCTTCTGTCCTGCAGTGAAAATCAGACTGACTGGCTCAGAGGGATGGGCTGTTTTAAGGTGCTTCTCCAGGTGGATTTTGCTCAACTTCCACAACTCAGGCCGCTGACTGGGGAACTGAGTCTGAAGATCAGACAATTGATCAGCAAACCTTTCTGGCTTCACAGCCCTGGATGACTGCCCTCCACCACGTTTCATGTCTTGGAGTAATGGGATGATCTTGTATATCAGCAATGTCCCGATCACAAATAGTACCAGGAGAACTAACAGGAGAACTACCAGCCGAACTAAACCCCACAAACACCACGTGAACCCTTTAATAACACAGAAACAAAAGAACACACAAAGTTAATAAATAATGTTTAAAAAGCATCATCAGGTCTAAAGATAATAATTAAAATGACAAACTTACCTCTAGAGGAATTTCTGGGGCGTGTCTTGGTAGCAACAGGTTTCTGTTTGTCTTTTAATAAAAGAAAACATGATTATATTAATGCACAGATGTCACCACTATAGCAGGTGTTGCAGAGAGAGAATACTGAGATAAAGCAGCAATACCAGATTCTTTGGAATGAATAGTCTCTTTTCTTGGAACGTTATTCACACGTCTCGGATGCACACTTGGGGTAAGGTGGTTAACTTTGGATAAATCTGAAGATGAGGCTAAATTTAGAAAAGAAAACATCTTTTCAAAGATCAAAAGTCATCACGCAGACGCTCAACCTTTCTATACAGAATATGAGCAGCACAATACCAGCGCTCTGGGCTTTGAGCATCATCGTCCTCTTGTAGTCTGCCATGCTGGACGGCTTGAGAGCCGGTGAATGATGTCTGTTCACTGTCGCGCTGATCTGTGCGACAGGCTTGGTGGGGGGTGCAGGTGCTTTAGGTGCTGGTGTTGCTGAAACTAAACAAAATAGGTTAGGTCAAATAACTTAGACCATAATTTAACACTCTGAATGTCAAGGAAGATGGAGCATTTTTCTACCTTTCTTGGATTTCATCAAGTTGGGATCCTCAGTCTTAAGACTGGGTCTGTAGAGCTCATCAAGCACTACACGGGGATTTAAGTTCCTATCTCCGAGAGCATCTGTGTTAAGCAGAAGATTTTTAAGATAAAATCCTAATAAAGTCATAAAAGAAAAGTAACTTAACACAAAGTGTATTTGTATATTATTATATGGCTTATATAGTAAAAATAAAGTATTGGTCCAAGATATTTGCCTTTGTTTTTATTTTAATTTTTTTTTTTTATTTAAATGTGATGCATTCTCAATCATCCAGGTAAGTAAATCTCCAAAGTCTGATTCTGTTCATCTGGACGTAGTGTTTTCAGAGGGAGAATCTCCAATCTCAGCTGACTGCAGGTTTCCCCAACCTTATAAACAGTACATTTGCATAGTCATAGTTTCAGTCATTTAGCAAATGTACTGTGTAGAAGATTTTGGAACAGGTTGATGAACAGAATCAATCTTTGGACATTTAAATGTGGTGTTTTGATAACTTAATTCAGTCCTGTTTTATTTACACTTTATACAGCCTCCCTATGTTTTAAGTTACTGTATTATCCATTTGTTCTTTACATTTAATAAAAATAAATTAAAAGGGAATATTATCTAATCTCTATGATTTATTTCATAATGAATGTTCACTAGTTGTAGTACAAACCTTTGTGTATGTTTGGCACATAAGTGACTTTAAAGGAATCCCGTTCAATATCCATTTCCTGGTCTTCATTTTTCTGAATGTCTCCAGATGATTCCTCAACATCCATCTTACTTTCAGCGCTCTCGTCAAACACTGCTTCTTCAGCATCCAGTCGGCTCTTCTTGCTAGGGGACTCTGTTAGGTAATAAATAATAGACACGGATTGTTTGTTTTTTAACAGTGCCTTGAACAGTGAGGGTAACTAAGGGTAATCAGCCATTAAAATTAGGCAAATACTTAATTCCAGCAACTAACCTCCATCTTCAAAGTCAGGCTCCCCATCTTTGGTACCATTAACTGATGTAGGAGCATCAGCAGCGTCAGCTTGTGCTTTTTTTCTTTTGGTCCTCTTTATAGGCTGCCTAGGAGTTGCCTCAAAACTCGACCCTTTGGAAGACAGGATTAGAAATGAGTATATCACATGGACAGCTCAGGATAAGTTATTTAGAGAAATAGCGAGGCAAGGCTGAGATAGTTTGGACAAGTGCAGAGGAAGGATAGTGAATATACTGGGCAAAGGAGGTTGAAAATGCAAATGCCAGGCAGGAGGAAAAGAGGAACACAAAAGAAGAGATTCCTGGATGATGTGAAGGAGGACATGCAGAGCTAGGGACAGGGCGAAAAAGACGGAGATGATCCCCTGTGGGGACCGCTGACAGGAGCAGCCAAAAGAAGAAAAAACCCTGAAACAGAACTGGTGTCCAGCCAGCCTCCATTTTGCTTTGTGTTCCCTATGTATTCTAGTATTACGGCAAGAGACGCGGAAACCTGATTTCAAAATAAAAACCACCTTCAAGTAAATGTAGCTTCAACATTAACCATCATTTCAAAATAAAAGCATTCGAAACCTAATTGCAAAATAAAAGCTTCGAGTTAATTTGCAGATATGTTAAGTACATAACAAATATCATTTAGTCTTGTTTACACACTCTAATGTTACATCCAAATGACACACCCGTGTACTCCAGTAGCCCCGTCAATGCCATGTTATTTTGGATTTCACAGTAAAAGCCTGTGAATTTTCATTTTTGAACTACTCTGTCATTGACTTCAGAATGCTCTTAAAAGGAAAACTCATATTTCCACAGACTAGTTGCACTCAATATCAAGTCAGTCCAACCTTGCTTTTCACAGTTTGCCCATATATCAGTGTGTTTAGCGGCTTAATGAAACGTTGATCCCTGTCACTGACCGCCAGTGCTAAAAGCGAAAGTCAGTTTGTGATTTTAACTTCGCTGCTGCTGTAAACTGTTTCGAGACACAGCGCTAAAAAACAAAACACAAACAAACAACAACAAAAAAAACCCTCACATAGATAATGGCTAATATGTAGCAAAGCATTTCAATGTAAGGAGATAACTCATTGGTTTTAAAGTTGTGCCTGAACTCGTACCAGGAACTGAAACATTAAGTTAATTTTAATACAGATTCCTATCTGAGGATCATTTACACCGGTGAAGCCTGCTAACATTAGCCAAAGCACCGATCCAAATCTGATTTTCTTTTAAACTTGTGAGTATGAGGGAGCTAATTCCGATGGCTAAGCTAGTTAATTGACATACCACTCGAACAGTGCTCACCTTTACCTGACATCCGTCGTGTCGATCTAGTCATGGGACGAGAGAGCTTATCTTCAGAGTCTCTGGTATCCATTTGTAACTCAAATTCAATTGAGCGATGCCAAACAACTTCAACTAAACAATGCGACGTAGCATCGCGCGTACAAACAAGCTACAATCACTGGACTTCCCTGTAGCTGGGGGGACATTTCTTGACAGGACACCGTTGCCGCCCGGAAAATAGTGCAACGTTTAGTTATCTCTATAGAAACAAAGGCACTGTTAAACGTTCCGCTTCAGAATTTAGTCTGCTATGAGTGCCACACATGCTAACTGAAAGCTAAGGAAGCGTATGATCTACGGCGATATGATCCGTGACATATTTGGTATGGAGCAGTAATCAGAAAAGCGTATCGTTATGACTTTTGAGTTACACGAAGGCATTTTTTTTTTACAATAACACCCAAGTAATGCTTTGGTAACTGTTGGCTAAATTAGCATCACTCTGGCTGGGCTAGCTTAGTTATCTTTGTCACTTAAATAGCTAGTTCTCTTTAATTATGGTTACCAACAATTTACGTTTCGTGCATGTCATTAGAGCTTAGTTCCCGGCGAGTAGTTATTTCTCTCGCAATAATTTATACTAGCTTTTCTTCGGCTTGCTTACTGTCACCTCGCAGCAAGTTCAGTTTCGATTTAGTAGCAAAACGTTATTTAGCAAATCCACGAAAGCACAGCCACAAATTAATACTTCCAAAATGCAATGTACATATTTCCTTTTTATTTAGTGACAGTTTGAAAAGTTGAGGAGCGTAATGGTTGTTCTCGTTCTTCTTTAACTTTAGCGAGACTGCCTTTGAGCTTGGCTCTGTTGACATGCACGTAAGCAGATTTACATTATTTGTTTGGACCTTTGAACATGTGACGACAAACTGTAACTCGTGGCTTCGCATAAAAAAGAAAAACATGTAATGTTTATTTGTTTTATTCACGCTTGAACCATCCAGTGAACCCTAAGTGAAGAAAAGGAAGACCATCTACCTAAAGACATGGAAAAGGAAGTCCCCAGTCCGAACGCAGCAGGTAAAATTCTAATATTTCTACGTTGCTCAGCCAGTGTTTGCTGTTTGGTGGTCGACTCGCTGCATTATTAAAGCAGTACAGACATAACTAATGTTTATCTCTATTTCAAGAAATACTGAACACATGTACGGTTAATATTTGGCATTTACTTCAGTTATAGCATGTTTCTGAACTAAAATGTTATTTGTTTCTCGTGATGAAATGTACATAAATACAAAAAAATCAGTTATAACCAAGATCTGTATAGAACAAATATGTTTATCTTGAACATGTTTATCACTATTAAGTTTTACTTTTTTGAACCTTTTGAAAAGATTGAGAGAGAGAGAGAGAGAGAGAGTAAGCATTGTAAGGATAGCACATATATTTATTGCACCAATGTAAAATAATTAATGAAAATTCAAACGTGTTTTTTGCAGAAAGGGTGCAAAATAAGGTACAATGTTGTAATGAAGAACATGTTCCTGGTGAGGACAGCCCACCGATGGAGGAGAAAAGCGAAGAAAGTGAAGCTGATGTTATAAATCGTGGTGACTGCAAAAAGGAGACAATAAAAAAAGAGAAATTAGCCACAACAGAAGGGACTGCTTCAGGTCAGTGTTTCTGTCCAAGTGTTACAGCACATAATTCAGATATTAGTCAACAATCAGTTATATTATATACCCCACTTTGGAACATCATCAACCAGCATTGTTTGTCTTAGTTATTAGTCATTTGTAAGTTTTGTTACTGCTGTGCTTCTAAAATGGCCATATTCATTTTACAAATCTTGTTATAGACATAAGTCTTGAGCCACCCCTCATTTTTCCTCCTTTCTTTTTTCTTCCAATGAGGCAGGCTTTATTGTTAAATAGCAATGACAGAGCTTTCCGGGCTTTCTGAAGGAGTTTTAAAACGTTTCTTTGGACACTGAGTGCTTTTTCACTCATTTTCAAGGATGAGCCGCTGTTGTAACAGACAACAAAGAACTGATTTTGAATTGTATTTTAGGATCTTTGTTACTTTGCTAAAAACATATAATTTTTTCCACCTGAGCTCTAAAATATGCTAAAGATGGGCATTTTGCACTAAAACAGGTGATTCCCAAAGAACTGTTGGGATCAAATTTGGGATACTCAGCATGGTGTGTAGTGTGTTCTTGTAAGGTGAAGAAGTGGAAGACAAAAGAAGAAAAAGCAGGACTCTGTCTTCCTGTGTTCCAACATATCGCAGCTTTTCTTTTTGTTGCTGCTGGACTTAGAACAGATTTTCAATGATCAGGATGATTTTTATCCCTCAGCCATAAAAAGCTAATGGGGTATCATCGGCACCCTGCCGGGTGGGCGGGGCTAGCACCCAGGTTTTTGAATGTGATAACGAGAATGAGGCGACATAGGATTTTGGAATTCGTACCATAGGTGCATCTAATAAAACCTTGGATGAGTTTGAATCTCAGTGATCTCAACTTAAGGTCAAGGTCGGAGGTCAAGTTTTCTGAGAATGTTCCATATCTCACCTATTGTCAGTCTTATTGTTCCAAGATTAAAAGGGGAATTACTGTTGCCCTGGGCTTTGTTAAAAGAAATCTCCATTAAGGATGCTGCAGATGCCTGATCCAAGATGATTTTTGGGGCACAGTAATATTAAATATGTAGAGATCGGAAGTTCTAGGTTGCTATGGAAGTTAAACTATTTTTATTTCAACAGACACAAGTCAAACCACGACACAGGGAGCATCTGAAACAACTGTTCCACCAACCCAAGATAAACTAGATGATCGGATAGATGGAGGCGAAAGTGAGAAAAAAGAAATCTCAGTCTCAGTCTGTCAGCCTGGAGACCGTGAGTCTGACCTTTCTGAAACATCACTGATTAGAATTCTTTTTTTGCTTCAGTCAGCTAACTTTCTGTGACTCCACAAACAAAACTGTGATTTCTTTTTTACAGAGTTCAGTGAAGGTGAAGACGGATCCTGTGAGAACTTAGACAGTGATCAGGCTCATTTTCAGGAACACACAGTTACAGCAGGTAAATTGTTCAACCGTTCAGAGTCAAGAGAACATTTGTTACCAAATGTTTCTACTGATCAAAAATTGCTTTGATCCTGTTTAATCAGCCACAGCTTTACCATCTCAACGTGCTGACTTCAGCGATACTATTCAAGGTAAGGAAGGAATATTAAAGAGACCACGTGTGGGATCTTGAATAGATATGACAGATTTCATGGGCAATTAACATAAATGAGTCACGTGCTTATTGCAGACAGGGATTCGTCTAAAAAAGAGGTGCGACCTGTTGCAGAAGCACATTCTCCCGATAAGGACAGCACACAGACGGAGAAGAAAAGCAATCCTAGTCAAACTGATGGCAAACAATTGTTATCAAAAAATGAGAAACAAGTCACGATAGCGCCAAAATCAGGTTAGTGTTCCTGTCAGAGTATTGTAACAGCTGATTCAGATATTATTATGGATTTATTTGAAAGACAAAGTCTATATTTACTTTGGTTTAAAACATACATTTAGCCTCGTTGTTCTAAGATTAAAAAGGAAACTACTGCTGTAATAAAAGTTTTCTAGTCATATTTAAAGATGAAGCACTTGCTTAATCTTATGGGACACAAGAATCAGAAATATTTAAAGATCCAAAGTCTTAGGATGTTGTGAAAGTTAAACTGTTTTTATTTCGTTAGATGAAAGTCGCGTCACAACGAACAAACCATCAGAATTAACTTTACAAATCCCAAATGACAAAGCGAATGACCAGGGCGATGAACCGGAACCTGAGCTAAAGAAAAACATTTCAGCCCCGAACAACTCAGATAATAAATTTGGAGATGGTGAGTCAGAACTTTTTGGAACATCACGGATTAGAATTTGTTCCTTAAACTTTTTGCTTCAGTCTGCTGACTTTCTATGACTCCACGAGGAAACTGGAAGTGTGTAAGTTTTTTCTTTTCTTTACCATCTTTTATTTGTGTAAACTTGTTTTTTCCCTGTGAACAATTTTTCAGCTTCAGAGGAAAGACGGCAAGAACCTGAGAGCCCAACACAGCAGTTAGATGACCACGGTAATAATGTTGAAAACATCGGTCCTACCACCCCAGAGGCTAGTCAAACTGAAGATCCACAAGTTACTAGCGGTAATCTTAGTACATTTGTTCTTTTTTTTTGTAATAGTTTTTTTTTTTAAATAATTCTTTTTGTTATGAAGTAGATGTTTAAATAACACAGGCCTTTTCTCCGTAGGAAGTGGAAAATACTTGCTAGCAGTTGCTATAGTAGTGGCAATTGTTGCTATCGCGCTGCATTTTCTTCAGCCAGAATCTCCGCCTCAGACGAATGATGTACCGAAGATAGACGTCTTCCTCAGGCAGCTGGAAAAAGTAAAGACTCGGTTTCCTAACCAGCGTGCTGAGCTCTGGAATAGGGGCAGGATCCACCTTAAGAGACACCTTCAGACCACACAGCCCACGGAGCCCGTGAGTCTGATTCTCACTGCAGGCCTCAGAGCTGAGAAGACGCTGAACTGCCTAGCTCGGGACCTGGCCTCCGCCTACTCTTCTGCCCTGAACGCCTCCGTCCTCCACATAGATGGAGCCAGCAAAGCCAGCCAGGACAGTGACCACGTCAAACTGGACATTGACAGGAAGTTGCAGGGAGCTTTTGATGGAGACAAACCTGTAGCCGTCATTCATCGCTTTGAAGAGCTACCTCCGGGCTCCACGCTAATTTTTTATCGTTATTGCGACCACGAGAATGCCGCATACAAGAAAACTTTTCTGATCTTCACTGTACTGCTGGGGGAAGAAGACGAGATTCCTGCTAAGATTAGCTTGTGTGCTGTTGAGGAGATGGTGGATGACCACCTTCAAAAAAAATTCCTCACTCATGGCCACCCAGTGTCTTTTGACATGATGGACCTGGACAAATATGGTGGACTGTGGAGTCGTATTTCTCACCTTATCCTCCCCGTGGCAGCAGAGCAGAGAATAGAGCTTGAAGGGTGCTAGAGAGCAGAAGCATTCATTCTAGTCTGAACTTTTAATCTGGGCACTAAGCTGGGTAATTCATCATTTGGGAGGTAGTAGACCTCAAGGATATTGAATATACAGATGTGGACTTCCAGAATGAATGAGAATCACTATGGTATGGGATTTAAAGTCATTTCTCTGATCAGATGTAATTATGAACAGATAATTGTAAGTTTATTTGGTCTCTGCATTATATTTAAAATTTTGAAGGTAATTTCTGCATTTTAATAAATACTTGGAGTCACAAGATAGAAGGAAGAACAATTCTTTTGGTATCACGGCAATGGGGTTTTTAATTGTTATTGCAAATGTCTTCTGTGATTCGGAAACTTGCATGGCACCAACATGCCTTAACTGAACATACAAAGTCCTTTTTGTCTATATGTATATGTACACGTTACACTACGGGATAAAGAATGAAGATAAGTACATAAATTATATGTGCCTTAAAGTAAAAAATAAACGCTGAAGAATTTTAAATGTCTTTTGTGACTGGAATGAACACTGTTGCCACCAGAGGGCAGCAAATCCACATCTGAAACTTGTCTCCAGCGTCTGTGAAAAGGCTTGGTGGCATTTTGAAAAGCAGCATAAAGTTTGCATATGAAGTCAAACTACACCTTCTTTAATCTGGAACTGCAAATTAAATTGAACCTGAAATAAAATCCGAGTTTGGGGGTTGCATTTTAATCATGACTAACACTAACAAGCTGCACATCATGTCTCTGAAGTCTTTTGAAGCAGTTCAACTCCTCCTCGCCAGTTTGATCAGGCCCGCCTCCTGTCAGCGTAGCTCCAGCACCAGATGCCGGCTGCTCTCCCACAGGGTGCACTCTTTCTTCAGTCTCATCAGTCTGCGTTCATTGTGACTCTGAAAAAGATGACCCATAGAACCTAATCCGGATATTTGATGTCATTTTTTCACGCACTCTCTGATTTTTAAAATCAGAGGTAGGCTATGACTTTTTCGTGCACCTGAATTTATTGGTGACGGGCTATTTGTTATTTCTTTTATCTGCGCACTGTGAGCCTCACATAATGTACAAGTTAGGCTTTGTCATCGTGATAAGCTGCGCGTTTTTTCCATGGGGATCTGGAGCGCCAAAGCCCCTGGCTGAAAATCCCAGGTCCCAACTTGAGAGCAGTGCAGAGCAAAATGACAGACTGCAAGAGGAGATAGAAGGCCGACAGAACATTCTCTCCAAGGTAGGATAAATAGCTCATTTAATGTGTTTCCTTATATCCTGCATTTTACACTTTGTGCGCAAAAATTGAAAAGTTCCCGATTGCTGGTGGAAAATACATCCGTCCTCTTCTCTTTATAGCTGCTGGGTGATTATGACAAAGTGAAAGCCCTGTCGGAAGGCTCTGACTGTCGGTGTAAATGTGTTGTCAGACCCCTGAGCAGGAGCGCCTGTCGACGGATAGAAGAAGGGAGCGCCTCTGCGCAGGACTTCTACACCGTGGAGACCATCACTTCTGGACCGGAGTGCAAGTGCGCCTGCATCGCCCCACCATCAGCGGTCAACCCCTGCGAGGGAGAGTACAGGCTAAAAAAGCTTAGGGAAGCTGGGAACGAAAATGTCAAGGTGAAGTTTCCTCCTGACCATTTATCATGCCAGAGCCTCCCCGCAGGTGTTCATGCTCCAGCGACATCTGACTGTTGATTTGTAGATGGACCTGGACCCCTGGTGGCATGGATGTCTGATATTTATCAATTTCCGAAAAGGATAATCAATATTTTACCACAACCAGAGTTTGAATGGACTGGGGATGTACCTACTTCATGCATTCTATGTTATGAATTCTTTAACTTTGACGGAATTCACTTGATCATTTTTTGTTGTTGTTGTTTTAGCTGTCCACCATACTTGAGCTGCTGGAGGGATCCTTCTATGGCATGGATCTACTGAAGCTGCACTCCGTTACCAACAAGCTCATTGATCGCGTGGATCACATCGAAAAGGTAGCGCAACAGAAAACACAACAGGTGTGCGTGTAGTGGTGGCTTCTGGAGGTCCTGTTAAAGACTCCCTTAGGTGCTGTTTTCAGATTTACAAGAAGCTTGACCAGGAAGCAGTGCTCAGAGTTTCTGTTACATGTGGAACTTTATCTGCCAGAGCTTTTCTTTGGATCTTTGGATCCTTTTTCTTAGTCAGTAAATTACCAGAGATTTTTATACAGTACGTGTTTGTTGGGCTTTAGTCTATAAACTTACACAAGAGCAAAACTGTAATTACAGCACGAACATATAGAAGTTCCAAATTACCTAAAAGCAGCACATTTAATACATTACCTGAATGTTTATGCTCTTCTCACATGGACTTCGAGTGAAGCAGTTGGGAGTTTGTTGAACTCACTGAACTCCATATACTGAAATGAGCCAATAGCAACATAAACCATCAAGTTTTTCCCCTCGAACAGGTGCAGCAAAATGAACCAGAGGGTTGCGTGCTTATGCAGACGAGAGTACAACTCTCATAACTGAAAACACCTGTCAGAGCGTGCTGTCAGTCTGTTCGCCAAATAATAAAGATAGGAGCCTGCACCTACCAAAGTTGAACCACAGAGTTGAAACGAGGTCTACAACTGGCTACAAGATGTTTTTTTATGTGTGTCATTGTTTTTGCTGCTTTAAAACTTTGATTGGTTTCCTGATTTAATTCATATTAATATATTAACAAAATACTTTTTCTTCCTCTGCTAGTGTTATGATTGCTGATCGTTAACAAAAATATAACACTTATGTTAGTAGCTTGATGTATCCATGTTTGCATTTAGGCGGTGTCTCTGAATCCACCTTTGGATGAGGTGAAGCCCAGGGAAGGTCCTACTAGTCAAACAGGTTTAACTGAAAGCCCGACTCCGCTTCCCCATCAGCCTCAGGATGGAAAGATAGTTGGAGAGGTTAGCAGAGCTGCAGCATATCAAGACCCAGAGGTAAGTGTAACATCTTAACATGGATATATCACAGCCTTAACCTATTGAGACACTGTAATAACATAGTAACTACATAACTACTGAGTTCCACAGATAAGTATTTGCCTGTCTTTAGCACCATAGCAAACTCTGTCTTTGCTTGGTAACAATTGGTGCAAAATGTGAATATTATTGAAGGGAAAACAAAATACTGTAACTAACTATTCCCTATTCAGTTCACAAACCAAGAAAGTTTGTAGTTTTTGTCATTAAATTAGACAACAAATTTTGCCTACATAAAGTACATTTATCTCTAACTAACACTTTTTACTCCACTTAAGCATTTTATACGATGTGCTTCATTCACACAAGCGTTTTTTTCTGTCTAATATTCACACTTTAATGAACCCATCGAAGAGAAACTTGGGGTACAGTATCTTGCTCAAGACTACTTTGGCATGCAGACTGGAGCAGCCAGGGATCAAACCACCAACCTTTTAATTAGATGACCTGCTCTACCTCCAGAAATACAGCCCCAAACAGCTTACTCGCCTGATGGCTTATACTCAGGCACATCTAATGTTATATTCATAGCAATTATTTTCATTTATAGCAAATGAATAGGTCACTTGTAGAGAGATGTGTGTAAATGTTAGAAAATAGAGAAAAGTGAATGAGGCAAAGTGTATAAAGTGTTTTGAATACTCGAGAGTAAAGCGCTCTATAAGAACCAGTCTGTTTACCTTTCACCATGTTTGCATGCAGTTGGTGTCTCTGAATCCATCTGTGGATGAGGTGAAGTTTTGGGAAAGTACTTCTGTTCAAGGAAGTGTGACTGAAAGCCCACCTACTCCTCTTCCAAATCAGCATAAGGATGGGAAGACAGTTGGTGAGGTCAGCAGGGCAGCAGCCAATCAAGACCCAGAGGTAAGTGTGACAATACTGATATCACAGGCTTAATCTATGGAGACGCTGTAATAACATAGTAGCAACTAAACAATTACCGGGTTCTACAGGTAATTATTTCCCTGTATTTAGTGAAATAACTGTTTTCTTATTAACTATTTAAATACAGCTACAATAAAATTATTTTCAACTGCAAATGTTTGTTACTAAAAATGAGAATACCTACATGGTTCAGTAAGTATTGCATCAAGTACTGCATGATTGCAGTACATCAAGCCATCATGGGTAATATACTGAGATAACATTGTATCAGGAGTCACTTTTAATTTGCACCACTGATATTTCATATTGAATGCAAGGCTTTGGCTGAAGGAAACACGTATCAAAGAAGTGATCACAGTCAGATGTTTCTGTTTAGCCTGCTAACATTCCTCCAAAGCAAAAGGAACAATTACGTGTTCTTTCCACAAAGTCCTTCATAAAAATCATTGTCTCCATGATTAAGGCCCAGAAACGTGTAAAAGAAAGTTATTGATGTAATTGAAAGGATTGGCAGGACGATAGCAGACCTCAGACCACAGAGCATACTGCTGGGCCCTGGTCCCTGACAGCTTGAGTATAAACTTGAGAGCCCATCCAGGAGGATTGCATGGTCTTGGACTTTAAACACAGTTGATTCACTAGAAAATTTACAGGAAACATCCAACAAGGTTATTAAAGTGACAGTAAAACAAGGCAAATGTTTTAGATTAGGTTTTTGATTAAAACTTTCCTCTGCACTGTGGGATCATTTGGGATCATTGTAGCTTGTTGGAGTTTCAGCTCTTCTATGCTATTCTCCTCACTAGATCTGAACACAGTTTCTTTGCCACACACCGACTCATTATTTACACAACTCCAAATTCTCTTTTGCTGGTAGTAAAAAATAAAAAACATAACGTACTTTTTGAATAACATGTTATGATTCAAGATTTCACAAATGTCTTTCTTACACCAATCCAAATTCTTGACAGCTGTTTGTACAGTTTATAGCCAAAGGGTCGTAATTGATCTCTTCTTAATACAGAGTGAACGATTTCCTCAGAAGTTGTGTGTACCTTGTTGTCTAACAGGAAAAGCTTGACAGGAAGGTCATTGCGGAAAATCAACCCTTCTTACACACAGACGGCTCTGGTCAGATCACTGAGGTCAGACCTCAGGTGACCCTCAAAAGTAGCGCTAATAAGGAGGCTTCTCAGGTGTCAAAGGCTGGATCATCTGGAATGATTATCAGAGGAATGACTTTTTATAAATCTGAGCCTGATCCGATGGTGGCAGATGATGGGGAGCCTGGAGAGAACTGTGAGTGCAATCTGTCTGTTACCTTAAGCGGCATTAAAGCAACGAGAGAAGTGTTTATTAGTGTTTAAAGTGTTTAAAGAGAGAAGTGTTTATTCTGGATGTATAATTATATTCATTTGTACAGTTCAGGATGTGTCGTAGCAGTGAGAGATGGTCACAGAAGCTTTGCTGGCTCTCAGCTAACAAACAGCAGAACTCTGATTGTATTTCAACTCTGCTTCTAACATTTTCTTGTGGTACTCAAATCTTTTTCCTCTCTTTCTTTTAGTTTTTGAGTATCATGGTTTGAGCGGTGACGGCCCAGATAACCTCTTTATCGAAGAGAATCTGCTTCAACCCAGATCTCCTCGGCCCTGGACCAGAGAAGGACTGAGATTGTTTCGAACAAAAACAACAGGTCCTTTGCACGCACCTAAGAAGACCAGCCAATCAAAAAACACAAAAGAAACTGAGCCCTTAAAAACTCATCAAAGGTTTATCAGTGCCATGGGAACCACATCAGTGGATGTGTCTTCAGTTGCACCGAGTGACACATCCACAGTGAGAAGCATCAGCCTTGGACCGCCTATTGCAGAAAACAAACAAAGGACCACAAACTTCGTGCCTCAGACCACTCAAACAGTCACTGCTGGAATCACCAACAGACCAGTCCCTTCGCTGACTGAAGCAGCAAACATTTCTTTAAGTATTAGTCAGCAGAAAAAGAACAAAACCTCAGTCCAAGCCTCTGAAAATACAACGATGGAGGAAAATGCGCAAGCATTCACAACAACAAATACACCCACCAGTGTGAAGGAACCCTCTGGTCTGGAGCTAAAAGACCAATTGCAAACCATAGCTGGCAGTACTTCAGCTAATCCAGGCTCTGTTGAACTAAATCCAACAACAAAGCCTTTAACTACCAGCCTGGAGTCTACTATGACCCTCACAACCCACGCTGACCCGACCACAGCACCAGTACATCCCACAACAGCTGCCACAACTGCTACCTCCACACAGGCTGCTACTACAAAACAACCAGAAGAAACAACATCCACCAACTTCTCAGGCTCAGATTTGCCACAGACACCAACAGCTTTGCTTCCTGCAGCATTAACTACCTCGTCTTCAACCACCACCACCACAACTACCACCACTACCACCACTACCACTACCAAACAGGCTGCTCAGGTCAAACAGAGATACAAAATCAGCTGGGAAGAGGAAGGACACATGGAACTAGACGAACCGATGCAGAGGCATGAGGAATCCAGGCCAAAGAAACCCGGTAAATAATAAAGAACGTTGTGCCATCTGTGTCCACCTGCAGCCAGAGCCAGAGTATAGCCAGAAATTATTGTCAGCATATGTCACTTCAAATGTACGGACTTACCTCACATTTTCATTTAGAGAAACAGAAACTGATATTTGTTTGTGAATGACCGAACTTTACAAGACAGGGCTCTCTTCTCTGTGTTACCCCTCCCCTTTCCGTGATTCAAGCTGGTTAAAACAAAAGCCTTTAATTGTTTTCAGACCCTTTGACGTAGGTCTGGATGATGTTAAAGTGCCTTTAAAACTTCCCTCAGAGCTCTGTCTTCTTTACAGAGGAGTGCAAGGACACTTTGGCAACAATCTCCGAGCCAGTCACTCACAACACCTATGGCAGAAACGAGGGAGCATGGATGAAGGATCCAAAATCTGATAATGGCAAAATTTATGTGACAAACTTCTATTACGGAAACAACCTTCTGGAATTCCGCAACCTGGAAGTTTTCAAGCAAGGTAAGAATGTGTGCTTTTTGGAGTTAGAACTAGCTTTAATTTTACATTTTTTTGATGTCATAAATCTCATCGTCTACGTATCTTTTCAAGGCCGTTTCAGTAACTCCTACAAGCTTCCTTACAACTGGATTGGCACAGGCCATGTGGTCTATGGCGGGGCCTTCTATTACAATCGCGCCTTCTCCCGTGACATCATCAAGTTTGACCTACGACAGCGTTACGTGGCTGCCTGGACCATGCTGCACGATGCCCTGTATGAAGACTCATCGTCGCCTTGGGATTGGCGTAGCCACTCGGACATCGACTTTGCTGTGGACGAGAGCGGCCTGTGGATCATCTACCCGGCACTGGATGATGAGGGCTTCTTACAGGAAGTGGTTGTCCTAAGTCGACTGGACCCCTCAGACCTCAGCATGCAAAGGGAGACCACTTGGAGAACGGGGCTCAAGCGAAACCACTTCGGGAACTGCTTCGTTGTGTGTGGCGTCCTGTATGCTGTTGACAGCTATAACCAAAGAGACGCCAACCTGGAATATGCCTTCGACACACACACAAACACTCAAATGATTCCCAGAATGCCCTTCATCAACAACTACACCTACACCACACAGATTGACTACAATCCTAAGGAGGGTGTTTTGTACGCATGGGACAATGGACACCAAGTCACATACAACATAAAGTTTGCCTATGTTGATGCTCAGTAAGGATCTGTTTTAAGTGTAATTGTTAATACTATGGTTTATGGATTGTAGATCAGTCCACATGGCTTCATGTATGGAGAGAAGCGAGGGGCCAAATGTATAAAATTCAATATATTGTGTTCAAAATTGTTCTTATTAAGATTTTTTTTGTATTTCTACTTAAAATAAATTAATAAGAATTACTCCTCAGTCGAGGTTGCGCTCTATACTCTCATCAGCCACTTTACTAGGTATACACTGCTGCTTTAATTCTTCATGGCACAGACTCAAGAAGATGCTGGAAACATTCCTCAGATTTTGGTCCATATTGACACGGTAGCAACATAGTTGCTGAACATTTATTAGCTATACCTGCATGATGGCATTCAACCACATCTCAAAGGCACTCTATTGGATTGCGATCTGGTGGTTGTTGATGCCATTTCAAGTTAACGAGTGAGCAGTGAAGTAACAGTGAACTCATTGTCATGTTTAAGAAACTACTTTGAGTTCATCTGAACTTGGCGACAGGAAGCAGCCACCAAAGGATGGGTACACTGCGTCATAAAGAGATGGATATGGTGAGTAATAATACTCAGGGGCACATAATTGGAAGAGAGCTGTGGAAGAGAGCCTTTTGGCTCCTTCATGTTGTTTACACCACATTTTGACCCAATCATCTGAAAGTTCCAGCAGAAATGGAGGCTCAGACTAAGAAATGTTCTTTTCAATCTTATCTATAGTGAAATGTCGATTAGTCTGTGGAGACTGTAGCCTCAATTTCTTGGTCCTTGCTGACAGCACCCAGCATGGTCTTCTGTTGTTGTAGTCCATCTGCTTCAAACTACAACATGTGCAATCAGACATGCTCTTCTGCATAGCTCGGTTTTAATGAGTGTTTGTTTGAGTTACTGATGCCGTCCAACAGCTCATACAGTTCTCTGATCTCTGGTATCGCTAAGGCATTTAGAACTGCTGCAAACAGGATATTTCCTCTTTTTTTGGAGCATTCTCTATAAAGCCTACATATGCCTATGTGGGAAAACCCCAGTAGTTCAGCAAAAATATACAGACCAGCCAACCTGGCAACAACAACCACGCCAAGTTCTGCAAAGTCTCCTAAATCACCTTTCCCCATTGTAATGTTCAGTTTCACCAGTTGGATAGGGTCGTTTCCCCAATGCCTAAATGCACTCAGTTGCTGCAGTTTGATCGGCTGCATTAATAAGCAGCTGAACAGGTGTACCTAACAAAGTGGCCGGTGAATGAACATCGGGATGCTATAAAAGAGTAGCTGAATAATGTCGAAATGTTTCTGATCGACAGCTCTGTTCAAAGAAACAGAATTCATACACGGTTTTGTATCCTTTTTGAACTTTCAGCCTTATACGCCACACATCCTTCCTCACATGAAAGCGCTTACTCCCTCCATATCAGACTGCTTTGAGGAGACTGCAATAAAGTTTTGAGATGCTAACAGAAAATGTCTTCATTGTCTGGCTAAACACGGATAACACCTAATTGGCTCTAATCATAGCTTGCAAGTATTAATTAAAGTCAAATGCTGTGAGGATAGAAGGAAACCAGGCAGGAAAGGACTAAAAAGAAAAGAACATAAATACAGACATAAAATGAATGACTGTTCAAACCTGTAATTTAAACCACTGTTACTGGTTGTAAAGTTATTGTGGGCGAAAATACCCTGGAACAGCTTTTCTACCTGAGGAAAAAAAATCAAACGTATTCTGTTTAGGGTTTCCCCTAACAGCTCAACAGGTACGAACACACGGCTACAGAAAATCCAGTGTTTATTTTGGTTTCTGCACATACAAAAAAATAAAAATAAAACAAGTTTTTTTATTGTACTTTTTCTTTGCCCCCATATACAGCAGAGATGCAGCGAAAACACTGTGGTGACCCAAATGTACTTCTGTAAGCAGAAAGGAATTTACAGACAAAGAGAAGGCCTTTGTTTGCAAAGAAAGAAAGAAAAGAAGCACAGCACAATCCTGCAACGACAAGAAACGCACAGCGATACAGAGACGACTTCGCTTTATCGCCATATTTATTATATGTGATTTATTATATAAGATCTGTCTCTATTCATAGCTTGACAAAAAACAAATAAGAAATTAAAAGCCAGAACAGTACATCCAATGTTCTGCATTAATAGTGCAAATTTTACCCTCAAATTAGCAAAACAGATCATAGACCATCATAATTCTGCACAAAAATGCAACTGTTCTCAAACGCAGTAAATAAAAGCAGGAGCTGTGTGGACGGAGAAGTACTCACAGTTTGTTTTTTGAAACCAGAGGTTAAACATCAGGCCTTTAGTGTAACTATTAAGTGTTTATGCAACTGAAAAAGGCATTTTTTGCCATTATATCAATTAGGATTTATCGTCTCATAAGTTCGAGTTAGTAAGTTGAAATTTTGATACAGAAAACTGAAACTTGTTGAATGTTTTTTTTAATTCAGTGGCAAAAACGAGCTTTTATAAGATATGATGAAGCTTTTTTTTATGCTCCGGGATAATAGAAACTAGTTTTTATGCATAAATAGATTTTCTATCTGCCATTTTTTATTTCATATATAAAAAAAACATGTTTTTTGGAGTCAACAGGAATAACAAAAAAAGCTATTTTTAAAAAAAATCACCAAAATAAAAATGAAAGAAAATAAAACTTGACTACTGAATTTTTCAAAGGAAAAAAAATGAGGGAATTGGATTAAACCACAGATGTGTGCTGTTACATAATAACAGCAATAAATATGTACAATATCCAAACCTGTCCATGAATATAGAAACACAGCGAAGACCCGAAAAAATTAACTAGTGAAAATCTTCATCAACAGCAATAGAAACCAGCAGATAACAGAACAATTAGCCAGATAGGGTTCAAAGATCACTTAACTTCCTGAGTTTGTGCCTCTGTTGCTGCAGATAACTCATCTGTCATGTCTGATACATCACTGATCAGATTTGCTTTATTCAGAGACAGAAAGAAATGATTATAGCACTCCATTTTATAGCAATCAGATACAAACAAACAGGTCATTTTAAATAAAAATGCATTTTTATAATGTATTTAATGTTTTTTAAGCACACACACACACACACACACACACACACACACACACACACACACACACACACACACACACACACACACACACACACACACACACACACACACACACACACACACACACACAGCTTTGGAGCTTGTGCAGAAAAAAAGAGCCGACTGAAAGTAAGCTGTAAGGGGTAAAAGTATTTGTGTTATGATGGGGTAACTCAAGGTTCAATGCTCTGCCCCCTGCCGCTAAACAATTACCCTTACATAAAGCATCTGGGGTTACACGGGTAAGTCAATGTTGCCACACAAGGAGCTAGTCTGCTGCTGCTTGGACCCTATTACAGTCCAGCTCCAGAAATCAGCCAGAAAGGGGCTGAACGGTGAGGACAAATTGAGCTTCCTCTGTAACCTCCAATGACTAGTTTTCTGCAGAGCACATTCATACAAATAAAAATGAGAAAAATTATTAACTGAGGTGTTATCTTGTGCTTCCGTTTATGAGTTTTAATGAGGAGGTGTAAAGAACGCAGGAGTCGCTGATGATCTTACGCAGACCCCATTAGCACGCCGACAGGAGGCGCAACCTTGTTCTCTGCTGGGGAGTTCTGGTAAAACGTGTCAGAGCGGTTCACCCGGAGCAGAGGCGGGATGGTGGAAGATCTGATGTGGAGGATCCTGGTGTCTGTTACTACACAGTCAATCTGCATCATCACCTCAAAGTCTTTGTCCCTTATAATGCTGTCTGTAAGGCAAGAAAGGGAGAAGAAGGTTGTGAAATAAATCTGCAAATAAAGTTAGCGTACCTTCATTTTGGTGTTTGCTCGAGTGGAGCGAGTGGAAGTGTACCGAGTATTGTTTGAGACAGTTGACATTAGGTAGGGGGGATAACTGCAGGGAGTTTGGGTGGAGGCTGGGCTACACAGATGGAGTCCAGAGGTGAGTCACACGCTGGATTTCTCCATCGTGGAGATAAACAAAACATCTCTAAACAAGAGCAGGACATGCGAACTGGAAAGAAGAAAAGTCTGGCGAGAGTGTGGGAGAAAGAAAGAGTGATTGCAGATGATGAGTCAGGATGCTTCTTGCTGGGCTGAGAGACGAAGAGAAAGTTTGGCAAAGCTGAAAAGTCAGAAAGTTTTTGCCGCTGATGAGTCAGGCTGTTGTGTTAGAAGAAACCCGGGGAAAGCAGATGGTGTACAGTGCAGACAACGTTAAATACTGTATGTTTCACAGAGTCATCTGAAAGCTTGACCTACAAACAAGCAATCTGCTTTTATTTTGGAAAATTTAAACTTGGAAAAAGATACTGGACTTCACACAAGTGGTTCATGGTTTGTGGTATCCAGCAAGATATCTACACTCAGCCTGGGGCGGAAAAAACACCCTTTAAAGTGGACATTCTTATAAACTTTTTCTGGGGAGAAATGGGAATTAAAACATGTTGAAGGATCGCTTATATATTCACACTAACAAATAACTTGCGGCTTCTTTTGTGTGGGGGTTGAGATAAAATTCCCCATATGCATCACACCCAATCCAAACAGCCTGCAAAGATCTTTTAAAAAGCTTTGGTCATTTTTCCAGATACCTGTGTAAGCCATCAGCTTCCTAATCGTTCATCAGGACATACATTTGGAGGCAGTGGGAGTTCATCTGATTGTACAGAGGCTATAAAATAGCTCCTTCTCAAGACGGAAGATTCCACTGATGCTCATAACATTAGACAGCTAGTACCGGTAACTCTGACTTCATCTGCTGATAAACCTCCGATTTTGCACCTGCACTGAAACCAGAGCTTTTCCAATAGCTTCAGTGTTTCAGCAGACATCTCTGGAAGTCATTCTCTGCATCTGGATTTGTCGCTTTATGACCCTCTCAATTTAGGTCTGAAGGAGACTGGAAAAATGAATCATGTATATTGCGGCTGGATCGGTTCAAGGTCCCGTGCCTCTGAGAGGCTGGACTTATCACAGTGAGTTTACACATTTTTCGCCTTTTACGTTCAAAAGCAATAAAATCCACCCATGGCAAGGAACGCGGCTTTTGCTGCTACACTTGGACTTATGTGACCACTTGCTTGCAGAGTTCAGCTGCTGTTAGCAGACATTAGATGAATAAATACTGTTTTTGTTCAGCCAAGCGGTTACTTGAGCTAAATGCTAAAAACAGCCTGCTAACATGCTGTGTTTACCATTTTAGTTCTATTTGCCAAATAGTGCTCCTGTAAATACAAATACTCACTATTTCAGTCGCACTTTGTTATTCCTTAATGAAATCAATACTTTTTAAGTGTACAGCAATGACCCTGTCATTTCTGGGCTACTGCCTAAACCATTATCCAAACTCAGGACTTACATGTAATACTCGACTCTGTTTACATCAGTCTTTCACCAGAATGCCAAACTGTGTAACGTCTTTTTAACTAACAGCTTGTGAGGCCTGAACAGTGAAAGAGGAAACACACAAACACACAACTTTCAAATAGCAAGTCTTTGAAGAGGCTGCCAGATCTGCCATCCTGCTCTGCGTGGTCTCATTTCCTCCTTATACTGGTACCATCTGGATCTGTTTCAGAAACCTTCAGCGTCACAGCGAGCTGGTCTACGCTGATAAAGGCCCGATGTCTGGCAGCGGTGCATCTGAGGAAACCTGAGAGTGCATCTCAGGAGGACGTTGGCTGCCAGATTGGAACAAACTCTAAGGATATGTTCATGAAGGAAGGCCTTTTATTTTGTTTACATCAAAAGGAAGCATTATTCATCAGTAAGTATGGTCCCAAACTAAATAATGTGATTTGGGACAATGAAAATAAATGGAGGGTCACATTCACACAAACCATCAGTCCAGTTTTAATGAACTTTTCCAGTATGTTCGGCTTTAACTTACTAAACTACAAGCTATCATTCTACAGTAGAATGTAAGAGCCAATTAGAAGCAAAAAAAGTAATGCTCACCATTAGAAATAAAGAATAATACGCTTAGATTTGACTTAGTAACTGCCAGTTGTGAGGGGGAAAAACTGTCTGGTGAGAAGTTGCTAGCAGTAGCTGCAAAATCAATTGCTAAAGCCCCGATCACGGAGGCCTGCAGTCTGTGAGCCCTTGGCCATTGTTGATCACTAGGGAAACGTTTATATTCTGCAACTGGTTTGTGAGTGGTTGCTGGTAGTGCTGTGGTGGTGCTGCAGCGAAATCCTCCTATTTAACCCGCTAGCAGGTTGCTGCGGTCATTTCCATAGAAAATGCCATTTCTGCCAACCGTCCTGGATACAGAGTCTGTCTGCATTCAAAGTAAAAAAGCTGCACCTTTCAAAATGTGTTGGCTGCTGTGGGACAGCAAAACTTTTATTTTGAAGGGAAATGTTCTCCATTTCCTAATATTTCAAGTTTTCAAGTTGGGGAATCCACATTTTTCCCTAGCAACCAGAGGTTTCCAGGGGGATCACTGACTGGTCTCTATGACTGAAGCCTTACTGAATTCAACCAACAAGTGGTTAAGATTCATCTGAACCGCAGCGCTCAATGATGGACCAAACAAGTCATTTCTAAAGGCACATAATCACTATAGTCACTGGAGTCTTATTTTTCTGGAGTGGCTTGAGTTAAACATTTGGTTTGGTGAGAGTGAACTCCATTTCTGAGCCCTGCTGTTTAGATTAGGGAAGTAGGAAAATCTGACCCTCAAGTCAATCAGCAGTATAGAGCTGTACATTGAACCCCCAGTGAAAGGCAGCCTGTTGGCTACAGTGCGCATGTATAATCTCACAGAAGTAAAAATAGACTGCAGTGCGTCTCATACGTCCATCCACCTGTAAGTGATGTCAACCCTGAAAAATTCCCCCCTTTCAAACACGTCGCTTTCAATTGATTGAGCTACTTTCAAACTCAGAGGATTACTGAATAAACACACCCCACAGCCCTTATAAGGAGCCACTGCTGTGGCTGATACATTTTTAGAGAAAACCAAATATGTCTAGATTAAATAACTCTATGACGTGTGGACGTTAGATCAAAAACTCCATCTTTAATGTTCAGTTATTGACCAAGACAGACTAAATGATCACTCCAGATTAGCCAAGCCTCTCCATCTCCTCCAGATGAAAACTATTTAGTGACTAGAGAAGGAAGGCATTCTTAAAGCAGAGCAGCAACAGGGAGCTGGAAAGAATTATCTTCCAGTACAGTATTACTCTCCAGTAAGAGGACAGTGTTTCTCCTTCTCTAAGGGTCTCACCCAACTAAATATGCATACATTTGCACTTAATCACTTCAAAGGTCCAAACAAGGACAGCATAAATCTAAAATGCTACTTGAAGGCTGCTATCTGTGCAGCACATGGGGCTCCATATCTAAAAGGAAAGAGGGCCGTGTGGAGATTGTGCTTCAGGAGAATTACTGCAACCTTTGCTTTGTCAGCCTTCCCTGTCTTGGTTTTGCATTAGTCCTAACTTTTCAGTCACAAGGCAGGAGCAGTTGTGTTATTTCTGAACATAAAACGGGTGTTAGCCCTCTCCCTAGGAACTACCACATCATCGAGCCAACTTATTACACGCAAAGACACGAACAGACAGGCATTAACCCGCTGTTTTGAATTTGTAACTCAATTCAAGCGTCCATGACAGATCATGCAAATTTGAGACCTTTGTTGAGCAATCGAGAATCTTTCCAGACCTGACGTTTCTTTATAAATGCCACCTTTGTTTGGCCATTTCAACAATTAGCTCACAAGCACATCTTGGATTTCACTATTTACTGCTTATTTCAATGGTTTCATTTGACTGGCCTGGACCTTAACATTCCTCCCTGACAAGACCAACCGAGAACAATGTTTACCTTCATCTATCTTCACCTAACACCCATCTCACAGAAAAAAAAATCTAAATGGCCTCGTCTCTCCTGCTGAGTGAGCGGCTCACATTTCACCCACTCACTCCTCCCAGGGTTAGCTGCTGAAACATTAACCAAATTGGATGCTTCTCCACTCACAAGTATGAAGTTAACAGGAAAACAAAAAGGTTCTCAAATAAAAATGACAGTTCAACTGTTAACAACAGTGTGGTGTCTTCCTATTTGCTTACATCAGACATAAACACAGCCCCTCTTGAGCGTGTTCTCTCTCAGCTCACTTCTACACGTGCTTTGTGAAAATCAGGCCACCTGTTACTGAAGCATCTAATGACCTGACTTTGATAGAACGCACTGATAATCCTGCAGATCTGACAGCCGTGAAGCAAAGTCTCGATAACGTCATGGATGTCAAAAACACGCATACACCAATTGTCAATCATTTGAGAATATGCACAAGTGCAAGTCTACGCTTTCTGCTGATCCAGTGTTTGTTTTTGAAGGCAGGTGGTGAGAATAAATGAGCGACTACATGAGCTGGAAAGCAGCCCCCAGAACGCAACCAAGCGCGCTCTGATTGCCACCCACTCTGTCCACAGCTGTGGACCGCAAGAGCGTTTTCAAGAGTAAATTGAGTCAGATGAGCTGTGTCTCTGCTCTCCCATCTGAAGCGGACATGAAATTTGCTTTAAGTTATTTGATTATGAAATGACAAGTTATTATGTGACTCAGTAACAATGAATGAATTGACCAGTGTACTCTGAGCAAAGTGCTTAGACTTTCAAGTAGGTTTAATAGTCAACTGATGCACTCCAGGCAAGAAACCAATGTTCTTCACTTATTTCTTTGCTTAACTGCTGCCTGTTGTTTAATTTGCTTCTAAACTAAACCCTTGAAAACACAACCACAGAAGTAAAACACAAAACTCTTGTTCTAATAGAATTTCTAACCCTTTTTTTCTGTAAATGTCTGAGGCCACAAGTAATGCATTCTTGTGGGCAAACGTGATTGAGAATGTGAACCTGGGCTGCCTTTTATCTGCCACATCGCGCTGCACTTCCAAACTGTGTCTGTGCTGCACTTCTTACCATTTATGTTCATGGCTGGCAACACGACAGACATCTTGGGTGGACTTCCTTTATTGTGGCTGGTGGCAGGAAGTAGGAGATGATCCTGAGAACAAAGAAGAGAAGGTTGGAAATTGGAGAACGCAACAAACTCAAAGCAAACAAAACATCCGACTTGTATGTGTTTAATGATAAAGAGGCCTTTCACAATGAGTTTAGAGCCTTTTCTTAAAGAATACACACGATCAGCTTCAGCAGCTTAACGAGGCTTCTGTCATCACGGGCAAGATAATAGGTGGAAGAAGCTGGGAGACGTTACAAGTTGCTTGTATTATTTATCAGAGCATGAAGCCGTTTGTTCCAAGCTGAAACTTTTAAAGCTATTAGAACCACTGCTGTGTAAAACTAATCTATATCCAGTGCACATTTTAACAGATGAGTAAAACTAGCAAAGCAAATTAATTAATTAATATTAATAATAATGATAACAAAAACAAAGAAAATGAGGAGATTAAGACAAAACAGAGTCTAAGAATGAAACAGGATGACAAAAGATGGTTCTTATTCTTTTCCCAGTTTGTGAGGCAAAAACATATTTGTGAACCCATAGAGGCTGAGAAAACCTAAACAGCTGCATCGACGCCTGCTGAAGACAATATCATGTGACCGGTGTAACGTTAACAACAGTGAACCTGAGCAGGTAACTGTGAGGTTCTGGTGTGAGTGACATGAAGAATTAAGGTTGCTAAGGTGACGGTAGACAGGAATATGGGTCCAGGAGATGGATTACAGAAAATAAACAGGATAGGGCAATGACAGTTTCTATTTCATAACAGTGAATACGAGAATGTGCTTCGTAGTTTCTGTAACGTTTCATCAAAATGGTGCAAAAATTCATAAAGAATTTTGTTTCGGTTAAGTGTATGTTGTGATCTGTGCTCATGGGAACTAAATGTAAGCTGAAAAGGTGAAATTATGTGTTAAAATGACGGCGTGTCTGTGATTGGAGAGTGGAAGGAAAAACAGAAAACACCAGCCACATTACTGCTCCTCATCAGGGGCTTGACAAGTCCACATGACAGCTGATGCTGCCATAGCGATGGCTGAAAGCTGGCAGTGTTTCCATCACGTCGCCCCAATGCACACTTACATAAAGCCACAGGCGCCACAACAGCATCAGAAGTGACACAGGGCCACACAATGACGGCAGAGTAAGACACACCTGGACGATTCTTTCTTTAGCTCGCTGAGAGTTGTGTTTTCCATCGTCTTACCTCATTTACTACCTAAATTAAGACACAGATGGTAACGCATCTGCACGGCCTTAAGCTGCCTTGACCGAAACGTGACCTGTACATACTGTACAGAGTGACTTCAACTGCTGGAAGGTGCAAGAACAGACCATAATGAAAAAATACTTTTGTCTCAAGGGACAAAACTCAAAAATTTTGTGACTGGCTTTAAAATATAAACAATTTAATCCAGAACTTTGGCAGTCTTGTAATAACATCATACCAACTGGAACAAAAAAAAGAAAAAGCATTCCTGCTTTGTCAGACACACACACCCCGAAACCCAGGAAACCAAATACAGGCAAATAAACAGAGAGAGAAAAGCTAACGAGGTCTGTGAGAATTAAAAGAAGGTCACAGTGAATGACTGGCCTGTAACTAAAACACTTTACATGAAGTGTCTATTTATCATTTCGTCCTTATGTTTTTGTCATATTCATTAAAAAAAGTATTTTTGAATGCTATCTCCAGTTGAATAAAATCAAGATAAGATCAGATAACACACAGAAAGAAGAGGAACGGGCTAAAATGTGGAAAATGCAAGTGTAAGAGAAACACCTGAATAAAGTGCAATTCACCTTTAAAGAGTTCAAAATCCAAGAAACAAATTCCTAAATCTAACAAATCCACTGAAGCGCTTCATTATTGTTATTTTCTGTCTTTTTAATGCCTTTTTTTTTGTAAGGAATGACTGGTTAATCAAACTAAAAAGCTGCCCTAAATTTACGTTTGAACTATTCAATTGTTTGTAAAATATCCACAAAGTTTCCTTTTGCCAAAAAACTTTTGTGAATGAAAGTTAAAAAGAGAGAGAGAGGGAGAGAGATTATTACCTGTAATGTTAATGGTTTCTGACACGAAGTTGGAGAAAGCAGACCACCCTCCTCCCCCTGCATCACAAAGCTGCTACAAACTAAAGGCTGGCTACTTGACCTGCAAAGACCTTCACCTCGGGTACACCATTGTTCCCTTTGTCCTTGTCGTCACTATGCCAACCTAAAGCCGAACCTTTGTGTCTCGATCTTTGGATACATATGTCAAAATTCTCACCGCCCTGACTAACCCTGAGCTTACCTTCACCGAGATTATCCAGCAGTCTAGAGCAGGAACATTCTTAGCCTTTCCAGTTAGACTCAGTCCAGCTTAATTATCACCAACCACAGAAAAAAGAAAAAAATGAAAAGAGAGAACAAAAAGGTGTTTTCCAGCTTCAAAAGAGTTTTTGATAGCAAATTTAATAATATCTCAGCGCTATCACTTTGGAAGCCGCTGTGCGTTTTTGTTGTTCAGTGAGATGGCAAAGAATAAAACTCCTGTAAAACTCAAAGCAAAAAGTTTACCGTGAACCAAACTAATTTCCCTTTTTCCTGGTTAGAACGAAGGGATGAAAGGCAGATATGAATATCATCAAGATAAGACTACAAGCCACATTTAACCATACATTTATATAGTGCTTTGTTCTATAAACTTGCAGGCCAATTTAAAACAAATAAAACCAAACAAGCACGCTTTCCAGAAAACTGGAATGGCCGATGGAAGCCCGTACCGGCACCGGCAAACTCCACACAGAATGGTTTGAGCAGAGCTTCTTGCTGTGAGGTAACAGTAATAACCAGTACCCCCCTGGCACTTAGTCTCAAATGCGCAACAATTAATAAAGATCAAGATAACTGACAGTAATATTTGAGTATAAACAAATATTGCAAATTCAAAACTGGCCTTTGGTTCAAAAGAAACCTCTCTGCTGAAGAAGAGAGACATTGCACTAAATTTGAATCCCTTGCTTAATTTTGGTTTAATCACAAATCTGACCAGATTCAAACAGAATGAAATCGGTTTAGTGTTGATGTGTAAAAACTTCCAGCTGCATTTTGCTTCATGTGCCTAATTCCCCCATTCACCTCAGCTAGAAACAAGTCCAAACTTACCCTACGGAAAGACACGACATAGAAGGTGTCGCCGCGGCGGTTCAGCTCATCAAAGAAGTCGGTGTACGTGTGACGAGGGGCGTAGTACACCTGCAGCTCACTGCCAGGACTCCTGTGGAAGAAACGCAGATAATTATGAAAACACTCGTCAGAGGAATATGGTAGCAATGAAACCTACAAACATTCAAGCATGCATACTTGTAATTAACTGCAGATAGTAAATGTAGGATAATCTGTAATATATCCATATTTCAACTATATGATTTATATCACAGCGTCCTATTTGATTTCTGCTTGTTCAAACACCAACTCAAACAGCAACTACTAAAACATCCCAGTGGTCTGTGCCTCAGTATAACAGACTTGCCCAGTAATTTGCTGCTGGAGCACAAAGTAAAGCCTAAAAACTGCTACTTCGCTATCTCACTGCAGCATTGAGTACTTCCTCCTATTTTTGGTGTTATGTTTTTTTCATCTGGCCTTAAAGAGGTTAACTTCTGAAAGTGATTTTCTTTCATTTTCCTATGAACTCAGATATTTTGTAGCCAGATTTAAAAGCGCCAAAAAGCCATTGACACCATCTGTGTGATCTAAACTGTGCAGCAGAAAAGTTTCTCGTTCATCGCCAAACTTCTAAAGCGGTGTGCAAGGGTCATCCTTTAAAAATCACTGCATCATAAATCGAATATTATAAAACTGTAAAATATAAAAAAAGGGGACAAATGCCAAAAACGCTCCAGTTTCTATTTAAAGCAACGCTTTGGTCAAATTCTACTAAAACACCAAAACATGGCAGGTTATTATGTCTACAGGTGCATCAACTAATCAACCTTCATTAAAACAAAACACAAACACCTGAAATTTTCTGTAGCCGGCCTTTACTTACTTTTCCGCAGTAGTTTCTGTGTATTGAACCGTCACAATCTGGCTGCCTTCGTCCTCCTTATTTCCTGTTTTCTGTCAGGGAAAAACCAGACAATTAGCTATAATCTGTGCAACCACATCAATGCCCATGAAAGAGAACAGTAAAAATAAACAGTATTGCCTACATAAAAGCAGACTATCCTTTCAAAACTCCTAGAGATCCACACACACACACACACACGTGTCAAGGTTTTCTCCTGATAAATGACATCTCGTTCAGAAATTTTACAGCTGTCATGAAGAAATAAAGACTCAGGTGGTGATCCACAGGCACATGTTACATCAGAGTGAGCAGATTTACTGTTCAACTCCAAAGGCCGAAAGGGTAAAACAGCTGAATACAGACAGGCAATAAACACCTCCACCTTTTCTGTTAATACAGATAAGAACAATGTGTGTATATATGAAGTGGGCAGATGGTTGGCTTTAGTAGACTGGACCTGCTGTGACAGATTTTGAAAAAAAAAAAAGAAAAAATATGGAAAAAAGGAGCAGGGGGCACTAATCCCATAGCTCCCCTCTAAGTGTTATGTTTACTTTCTCAGGGCTGCCGGATTAAATTCAGCCCAATAAAGAGAAACGAGAGGCAGAAAAAGGGGTAGGTGTGACTGGAGGTGAAACAGTGGTGAAAGACAGGCTCTGGGTTGCCAAGAGACTTTTAAAGTGGAATGGCTTGAAATCCAAATGAGGTTTAGTTTGCAATATGTATTGCCAGCAGCAAATATCACGTAAATTTGTGCACGGACCATTACGTGTGTTTTACTGTTTTGCAAAACACGCTGCTGTGACTTACCAGAATCGTCCTGGTGGGTTTGTGGTTGCTGTTATTCTCTCGTCTCGATTTGGTCTGCTGAACTTCGTGACGGTGGACCCAACCCCTCAACTCATGGGCCAGCCTGCCAAATTAACACAGTGCGTCTTTGCATTTTAGCATGAGGGGAAACATATGGACAGTAAGCTGTATATGAAATAAAGTTACTTACTCAATGCACTTGGTCCTGTTGACAGAAGGCTGGCAGGGCGGAGACGGTCTGACAAAGATGGGATCCTTTACCACCATCAGGGCTTTATCTTCAGATCTAAAACAGAATAAAAAGCACAGAGATGTGAAATAACCAAAGAGCCAAATCTTTGCACAGCCACTAAGATACTCAAAAATCTACGTCAACCTGCTACAAATATTGTGAATAAAGAGCAAGAACTAATACGGCTGCATGCAGTTCACTGCAGGCAAAGTACCCATGGTGGAATAAGTAACAGGGAACAAAGTGGCACCAAATTGGAATTCATCTTGGCTTTAATGTGGTGATAATTACACTAGGAACTAATAAAAAATATTTTTTGGTTCTTTTTGCTCAACATGTGCAGAGGTGGCAGTGATCCAATCGCTGAATGCATGCATGAAGACATATACTTGCATCAAAGGGGCGAGTGCAGCGACGCATGCTGCTGTAAATCCTGCGCACAATTATCATAAACATGCTACAGAGTTGAGCACTGCCACCCAAATGGTCACATATAGTCTGACTCTGAGCACAGACAGATGAAAACAATCAAACGTTACCACATTTAAGTTCAAATGATTAGCACCACGCAGCACCTCCTGACTTTACTCTGCAGATTTTACTCCCTGACTCTGGTTGGAGAGTTACAGAGAGTGAATGTAACTCTCGAGGTGCCGATGTAGACTACCCAAAGAAAGTGCCCACCTGTGCGGGGCTTTGTTAAGAAAAATGTAAGTCAGCGACGTAATCCCTCCCCTGGGCCTCACCAACGTGAGCCAATTTGTTGACTATGCCTCATTTTCCCGTCTCTTAATGTCCTGGAAATGGTTCCATGAGACAACATGTCAGACCAAAGAGGCCTGATAGTAAGTTTAAAAGAGGGGCCCATTTTAACCTTCAAGCACATGAGCAGCTTCCTGTTCAGTGGGACCCTAAGATTAGATCGCATATCTCCCCAATCATTCTTCTCACTGCTGGGTTTGGTGCTGTCACCCCTTTTGCAAAGGCTAATGTGTTCCTTCCTGCCTGCGCTGTGTTTAATGCTGCTGAGAAACTTGATACTACACAAGAACAGTCTGCATTAACATGTGACAAAGCCTAGGCAGAGATCTAACACACAACGCAGGATGCCTTGGAGACGTTAGATGTTTGACCACCTTGCAAAACATAATTTTCATGACATGGGGAGTCAGGTATGGTACCAAACAGGAATGTTATTCATGCAATTTACAAATGTAACTGCAGGATCTGGAGTGCATTTAGAAAAAACAAAGAATATATACATAAGCACATAGAAAAATAAACTATTAACAATATACAGCTTTCTGTCAAACAAGAACTGACCCCAATTTCTCACCTTGCAGTTCAAAGCGCAACTACTAGACTACAGCAAGGACGCTGGAGGCATTCAAACGGCTGTTTGGACAAGGTAGGTGATCAGCTGCCACTTGTGTTTACATGGGCCTTAATGAGCTTCACCGGTTCAGACTGAGCACAGGTGCATCCTGGTCTAGTTACATACTGGATAAACATGCTGTTGTGAAGGCAGTTAGGGGGTTTAGCTCATTACCTGTCGCCCATCTCAGACGGCCTGCTGCCAAGAGCGTCAGGACCGATCAGGCGTTCAATTTCTGCCTCTGGTGAGAAACCCAACAGGTGTCTGCCACTGTGCTGCGTGGAAGCAACTTCGAGCGAAGAGCCCGGGCCACCCTGAAACAGACTGATGACAAAGAAAAAAGTCAGTTAAGAAAAACAAAAAACCCGCAGGTGAGGTAAAATCAGGACACTTGAGTTAGAAAAGAAATGTAAAAAAAAGAACTTGGTGCTGGACTGAAATGCACGTGACCCACATCCTGTGCACAGGAGGGATTTTTGTTTTTAGCCACGAGCAGAATCTGAACTCTGATCTCGACTGCACAACCCAAAGGGCGCATGCACACAAGCAAAAATACACACAGTTACTTTGAGTGGTATTACTACGCTGTGTGGCATTTTCATTTCAAAGGGATCTAACCTCAAAGCGGGCATTTTTTACATTCCAGAGGAGAGCCCAAACACAAAAAGCCCCAGATGTGAGCACAGGTAGAGGCTCACACACACTTCAGATACTGTGAATGCAACCGCAAAAGCAAACTCATTCGCATGTTTCCATGTTTAACCTCTAGATAAAAAGGAAAGAAAAAAGTGGATTTTAGTAAAGAGAAGTTTCAGATCCAGAAAAGATATGCTTGGATCCTCGTGGAGAATGAAATTCCCAGTAGGAAATAAACATTTTTATAAAATGAGAACAGAAAATTTTTCAATACACTTGGAGGTGAACTGCGCTCTTGAGTTACACAACCCCTCCATCTGCTAGCTGAGAGGAATCAAGTCCCCCCCCTTTGGTGTAGTTTTATATAACTCATTACAATTTGTCCCAATTGTTAATATTACAAGCAGAGATAAGAAAAATGACCATGTGCAAATGCTTTTTGCATTTCTTTCTTATGTTTGAAGCCAGAATGATTTTATTTTACTTTCACAAGTGGTAACAGTTTACTTTTGCCCCAGCCCATCACAGTGTTTTGAGAGTTATTCATCCATTAGTCAAGAAGTCCTATAAACTCTGGCAGCAACATCAGAGGACTGAACTGTACACACAAGAACAATACGGCACATATGAACTATTAATCGCCACTTTCTTTTCCAAGAGATTGGCTTTGGTCAGGATAAAGGTGGGCTTTTATAGCATGTGCATTAATGGACTACATACTACTCAGTACTATGCTCTGGTGCTTGGCTCCAGAGCATAGTAGTAAAGTCTTACGGGGAAACCCCCAAAAGTATTACCATGCAAAGTCAATGACTTTTAATATACACAAATATTAGCTCAACCGATGATCACCTTTTACTTTTTGTTCAATATACTTGATAAAAGAGATTTTTCTTCGTTTTGAGGGAGTGGGGCGGTTAAAAAGTTGAAGACATCGTCTGAAAAGGAAAACGTTTTTTGCATAATATCTTACATGTAGGGCGTGCTTCCCACTGTGAGTCACGGGGCTTCCCATTTCTATTCAGTCAATAATCATGGCAGAAATATTCATGCAGCCTGACAATATCAGCGTCATCAGCACTCATTTGGTTTGAATTGAATTTCAGCCATCGATCACTGTATCAAATGACTTTTTATGGCAAGTGAAAGCATTCATCTGTTCAGTGTCCCACGCTCACCTCATTGGTGCAACATTAAGAACGAGGAACACCACGACCACCATGAGGCACACCGCTCTCCTTTTGGGTGCTGTTGCTTTCAGCGCTGTGTTCTGCAGAGAAAGCGAGGAAACCCATTGTAGTAAAAACGACTTCCAACACGTGCACATGTGCCTGTACTGTGAGGGAAGCGCTGGTCGTATCTCACCTTGCTCAGAAGGCCCTCCAGCTGTTTCTTTAGGTTGCCGTTCTCATTCTTGAGCACCTCGTTCTCAGACAGCGCCACCTTCAGGCGAGCTTCCAGCGAAAGCAAATACTCTTTCTTCTTTTTCCGAGACAGGGATGCTGACTCGCGGTTTTTTATCATGCGCTGTTGTCTCTGGGACAACTTGGACTACAGTGGGAATGTGAGAAAAAAACAGAAACAAGGACATCATTTATTATTGAAGTTACGCCAATATTTTATCCTTCCTCGACTCCAAACAGGAAAGAGAAGCAGTTACTTCCTAAGCCACCCGTTGGACTGCAGACCACAGGTTCTTCTGACTTAAATAAAAAGTCTTTTGAATCACATGAGCAGTTGTTTTTAGTAAAATGATCCAAAAGTGTCTTGGGAATGAGGAGAAAACTAGAAACATCTCGTGCTTCCAAAAAGTTAGGTTACGGCTGTCTCATCCAATATGCATTACAGACATCATAAATACAGCATCAGAGGAGATTCACTCAATCACTACATCTCTACTGAGTCACCACCGGTACAGAACTTACTTTCTGTTCCAGAGTGATCGTGCTGAATACCGCTGGCAAAACATTATTATTTCCCAGAGTAGTTGATCTTTAATCTTTCGAGTGTATTTTTTTTTGATAATTATGGGAAATAAGCGTGTGAACGTGTGCTTTGTGATTTCACAGTGACGTCGACCATCAAGTCCAAACAAGAACCGAGGATGGGATTAACAAAAAAAGAAACAAAAAAAACCACACAAAATAAAAACAAAACAAAAAAAAACTGCCCATAAACATAATTACTCTGACCACAGCGTCTCTGGGAAACTAAACATCATTTTACAGTCAATTCTAAAGACGTATGTTATATTCATTTGTATTTACTGCCATTTCATTTCACATACATGTGCTCCGACATCTGCTCTGTCCATTTCTTGAACCAACACTCATTCATTAACACTTGGAACACATGAGGTATATTGAAAAATACTGAGGAAGGAGAGGTGGGAGAAGGCAGAGGTTTGAATTGCAGAGATTGGCATGAGAAAAAAGAAATCACAGGAAACGCAGAAAATAAATGGAAGCAGGAAAGATAAACCCAACATAAAAGCCGGTGCCGACTGTGTTATTCTCACCCAGAGACTCCCTCTGTTGCTGGTGCTCTAGTTTACCTCAGTGATAGAATAATAAACAGACACATTAAGGATGTATTGTAAGGTTAATGACAATTCTTCAGCAAATCCTGGCATTAACATCGCTCCAAAGAGCCCTTAAGTGTATGCTTTAAGTAAAATATTTACACCAGGATCGTCTAGGGACATAAAAGGTCACCTGCAATGCTTCTATTCTATATGTGTGTTTAGAAAAGGTGTCACTCATTGATAAATGGGTTCACATCAGGCACATAAACACAGAAACAGTTTATATGTTAGTGGTCTAAATGTGGAAACATAAGAACGGCCACAGCCAGCATCTATTGTTTTAACTCTCAAGGTAAACTATAAATAAATAAATACAATTCTGGCATTTTTTTCAGTTCAGATTTGTTTATCTGAGGCGTTTGTGTGAATCAAGACTTTAAAAATATCAACATAAACAAATTAATAAATAAATAAAGACACGCCCAAGTTGTTAGATTCTTTCCACTTGACGTCAGTAAGATGAGAACTGAAATCAAAGTCTCGCATGCTAACCCAAATAGTGCATATGTTAACATGACCTCTCTCAAATTAGCAGAACCAGTGGCACAGATTACCCAAACACCTTCATTGTCCACCCACTCCCCAGCCATCTCGCCGCCCCTCTTCTCCAAACACAAACGTCCTCCTAAGGGTAAGTCTCTAAGATCCAGGGTCTAATAGCCCCGCTGGTGATTAAGTTATTTGGATCCCTGTATTTGTGTTCTGTCTCCTGAGAAACTCTTCTGTCTCCCAGCCGAGGTCTGGGAGCCGTGCCACTAGCCCGAGCCTGGGAACACTGCAAGTAAGCAGTTACCAGGGAGTGAAGAGCACGGGGAACTTCACGTCGCGTCCACAATGAGGCTGGGGAGGAAGATGTGGGGCAAGGGGCAAAAAAAAGGGGGCTGAGTGGCATTTCTCAAGAAGCTTGGCGGGTTGAGAGGCTAACAGTGATACTTGTTCACACTCAAACTATTTGAATGCCAGTGGGAAATGCAAACAAGGGGGGAAAATGCCCATTAGCAAAGCACAGCTCATACAGCAACAGCTGCAGACAGCTGTTGGTTTACTGATCAGCGCCGTGTGAATGCATCTAATTGCATGATCATCCCAACTCCTGGTCAACAGCACTTCAACAGATGAATATGGGTGAAGAGAGAAAAACATACAGGAGTCTGATCGCCACAATGCAAGTGAGGAACCCCTCATTCAGTTCAACAGTTCAAGGATTATTCCAAAAGGAAGTTTGTGATTAACCATTAATCTATCCAGATGATAGTGGCTTCCTCTAACGGGTCAGGGTGTAAATGTTTCATGATTTTACTGTGAGTCATAAACCCTCATAACTGTGAAATGGTTTCCATAGGTGACATTTCAGTCGAGCGTGACGCAGACAGTCGCCGAGATCACAAGTCCCCCAACAGTTGAAAGGATGCGCACAGTACCGACAAAGAAAACATCTTTGCTAATGCAGGAGGAAGCCGGGAGAGAGGTGATGAGTTACAGATCTGTCGTAGCCAATGTGGTTGCAATATGTTGAGCAAAGAGCAAGCAGAATGATGAACCTACTTCAGCCATAAAGTTTGCTAATAGGATGCGAGTGGATCATTATTATAGTCGTGTATTTTCTAATGTGATTTTTGTTTATTTCGTTTTGACTTCTTTAAGTCTATTAATTCAGTTTAGTTTGAGTTCGTTTCCAGAGTGCGTTTGGTTGTTTCAGTTGATTTTTTGTTGTTTAAAAATGTTTAGCTTTAATTTAGTTAGTAATGATTATTGTATGGAGGGCATGAGCCAGAGGCAAGATTTAGGAAAATTAGTACAGGCAGTAGAACTTTTGGAAATCAGCTGACTCTCAATGAACACATCAATTTTAGTTTAGTTACTATAATAACCCTGGATCAGAGTTCTGGCAGTTTAAGGACAAAATTTTGGAATTATATATAAACAGTGAGCGATTAACCGTGCTGTGCTTCTGAAAAAAATATAACAGCTACTACTATTTTTCCCCATCAGCAGTATGCAGTGTGAAGTGCACAGTGCTTGTACGGTGAGACTACAAAAAGGGGTCTTAAGTTAAGTGTTCATGTGTTATTCACTCACTGCCTACTTTCTTCAACTGCTAATGGCAAAGAAAGGTGATTTAAGTGACTTCTGAGTATTTCACAAACTGCTGACCTACTGGGATTTTCCCACACAACCATTTCTAGAGTTTTTAGAGAATGGTCCAAAAAACAGTGAGTGCCAGTTCTCTGGGTGGAAATGCCCTGTTAATGTCAGAGGCCAGAGGCACACTGTGGGCCTGTTAGTACCAAGTGTGAATGCCTAAGCCTACCACACTATTGTTACTGAACATGTTTTTACCACAGTGTATGCATCTTACAATGGCTGCTTCCAACAGAATTAGGTACAAGGCTCTTCAACATGACAATGAGCTCAGTTTACTCAAAAAGCCTCCACGGTCACCAGATCTCAATCTAACGGATTAAGTCTGAGACGTAAAGTATTGGAACAAGAGATTTGCAACATTGAAGTGCAGCCAGCAAATCTGCAGCAACTGTGTGATGTTGCTGCAAAACCTCAGAGGAATAGGTCCAAGCACCTTGTTGAATCCATGTCATGAAGAATTAAGGCCATTCTGAAGGAAAAAGGGGTCCAAGTACTAGAAAGGTATACCTAAAAAAAGTGGCCAGCGAGTGGATTCAATGTTTTTAATCAAGCTCAGTCTCAGCTGTCCAGCTTTAGAAATATTTCTGATGAAAAGAAGTTAAACATGCCTAAATATCTGAGTTAGCTGTACGCAGGGACCACCAGGCCTTCCTGGGGCCCACCCCTGTAAATCCTTCCATCCTACTAATGGGAACCTTTGTTGAGGCCTGCAATTTCAGACGGGATTGGTTTCCCTTGCATGCATGCACATGCACACAAACACACACTCACATACATCTAAATCCCTTGCCATTTGGGAGCCCATTACACTACACTGACCCAATCCCTGATGGCTATTTACAGCTGTCGCACTGCACAACACCTGTCTGAAGCATGTAATCCTTTGCAGCCGTTTAACATCCAGGCTTACGCAGGCCAAAATACAGCACTGTGGAGACCAGAATCAGCGACACACACACAGACTTACTGTACAACATGCAGCAACACCTGGCACAAGCATGCCATCTTTAACAGGCATTTTACACATCCACAAGCCTATCAAGTCCACCACTCTGCTGCAGCCAAACCACGATGAGTGAACGCAGCTGCAGTGCTCTCTCACGAAGAGTCGAGCCTCTTACATTCTCCTTGTTGTGCCACAGAAACAACCAACTCCATTGAAATTGCTCTAAATATAAAAACATTCCATCCTTAACAAAAATGTGTAAAAACTGCCCCAGTTGTCCTTTAAAAGGCTCTTCAGATGAGCTTTTTAAATTTCCACTACCTTTTTCTCTTGGTAAATAAGGTGAACTTCAAAACTTTGGATCTCTTTGTCCTGCTCACAATTAAATGTTTACAGACCCTTTCTTTTAATCACCTATTATAAACTTTATTGACTTGGTTGGGTTTACAAATGGCTGAGAGGAGTATTTGTTTTGGCCTCTGAGGTTTGGAATTCTTCGACATTTCTCTCGATGTCTGGCACAAAAAGTGCTTCTCTCGACTGAATTATGCCCGCGATAATTGGACAAGTTCCTCTACGCCCTTTTAGGGGTGGGCGGCTTTTACAGCTAGAGGTCAACCATTACATTTTATTTAAAAAAAAAACACAACAAACCCAGACGCTTTTCAGAATCTTTTTTTTTTTTTAATTACCCGATTAACCAAGTTAATATTAATTAAGATGAAGTGAACTGTTTTTCCATGTTCACATATATCACTGCCCCATGAGATAATAACAGCAGAAATCTGGATACATTTTCCCACTGTCACCACAGAAATCACTACACATGGTTTTAGAGACATTCCACAAATGTGACACATGGTTTTCCATAATTAACAAAGGTTCAAAATGTGTTAACTTTTCATTTTTGCAACTTTGCTGTTCAGCCTAATGCTAAGGAGACATGCTGGGAATGTGGAAGTCCTGCTAACAAAACAGACAAGTCTGAAAGAGGAGACAGAGTGAGAACATGTTTCTCAACCCAATAAAGGTCAGATGAGAACAAGACATGAGTAACTGCTGTGCTGGAGACCGAAGCCCGAAACAACAGCGAATTTGCTAAAAGTCCCAGCGAGTCGCTAGCCTCAGGTCTTTAAAAGATCACGACAAACGCGCCCACACAAAATAAGACAAGCACTTGTAAAAGTTGGTGACCCTTTATGAAGAGACCAAGAAAATGTGCCATAAACAATAAAAAATACTACAAGTTTACTTTATGTCTTTTAAATTGCTGGGGCAGTCTCTGCTGCAGTTAACGGGGCCTCGGTTGCATGTATACGCTGTCGTAAAAATCAACCAGGGAGAAACGAATGCGTGTGGGGAAAGCGCAGCTGTCCTGGCATCACCCCTGAACGCATCACACGAAAGAATACACCCTCTGCCATTAATACTGAAAGCAATGTCCCGTCCTTTTCAAAGTAATCTGTTCTACTGTAGCAAATTAAAAAAAAAACACTCATCGTCTATTTGTATTTTTACATGTTTGTGTCGTCTCAGTGCTCTGCAGCATTCCTTAAGATTTATCTCTGATTACAAAGTGAAAATCATTCCTTTCAGATCATAACGTGGTCTCAAGCCACGGTTCTCAAAGTGTGGTCTGTGGTCACAAATGGTGGCCGTTGTTAACATTTTATTCGGCCCCTGCGCACAACAAAGAAAGAATGTGATTCTCTACATTTCATACTATGTATAATGGTGCAAAATGAGACAAAAGGAACAGTTTTCTTCTGTTTTAACTTCTTAGGGGTGGCTGTGGTTTAGGAGATAGAGTAGGTGGTCTCCTAATGGGAAGGTTGGTGGTTCGTTGCCCAAGCGTACTGATCTGCATGCCAAGAAATCCTGGGGCAAGATACTGAACCCTGAGTTGCTCCCGATGCATTCACCAGAGTGTAGGTGTATGCGATCGTTAGAGAGAAAGCACTAGTCTAGAGGCAAGGCACAGAAAAAGGTGCTTGTGCGAATGCATGTTCTATAAAGCACTTCAAATGCTCATGTAGAGTAGAAAAGAGCTGCATAAGAAAAAGTTCATGTAACTTTCAGTTCTGCTCTAGCCACCATAAGTCTTAAGAAACAGAGTTGGTTTCAAGAAATGCCACTTCATCAGTGGTTTAAAAAACCCGCAAAACAAAACAAAACCCTCCAAAACTACAAAACTCGCACAAAAATGACAACCACCAAGACAAACCACCCTCTGAGCAGTGACATTGCAAAGTAAGTGTTTCACGTGTGGATTTCTATAGCCCTCCATCATAAACTGGCTCCCTACACTGGCACTTTGAGTGCCCCTGGTATAAAGCAGAGGTGTGGACTCGAGTCACATGACTTGGACTCGAGTCAGACTCGAGTCATTAATTTTATGACTTTAGACTTGACTTGAAAAAATATTGTAAGACTTGTGACTTGACTTGGACTTTTACACCAATGACTTGGGACTTGAATTGGACTTGAACCGGTTTACTTGAAAAGACTTGATATTTTACCCCAAATATAAAATTTAACATGCATATTATATAGAGATTGAAAATGTGACGTCATTCACGGGTAGAACCGCAAAGGATTCTGGGAACTCGTGGCAAAAATGTCACAAAAATGTCAAGAAGCCGTTGTATTATTAACTGCAATAGCCGGTCGCATGACAGCCACGGGAAGCCGACGGGTAAAGAGATCGGTTGTTATCGGATTACGTCGTTGAAGAGAAATTGTTCGAGCCATGTTTCCGAAGTAACAAAGAGGCGACTGGATTGCAGCCATTCAAAGATCAAATATAACGTCCCAGAACCCTCCAGCTCACAGGTTAGTCTGCTCCAAGCATTTACAGGAAGGTCAGTGTTTTTTAGTAGTTAATACGTCATTTTCATAACATAATTGGTGATATAGGTTACAAGCAAGTCTGGCGCTGAACAGAAATTGTCGCGCTATGCTCCTTTGTTTATTGTGCATAAATAGTGAATTGTCCTGACACAATATTGCGTTTCGCTTCTGTTATTATGGTACATTGACAAAAACATATACTTTTATTCACAGGATAAAACAGGTTTTTTGTATCACTAATTGCCCAGTACGATTACAGCATACAGTATTATTGTCACTGCTACATTTCTGTGATGCTACCAGAAATTATTTCCACTGCTAATTAATTACCGTTGAGCTCAAAGGTCCTATTAATAAACGGTTAAGGAATGTGTATTTATGACGACGATTTGTGAGACTGGTAAACTTATGATACGTACGATGGTCTTTCGTTCTACACGGTGCATTTCAAGGTCCTGCACCCATCCGTCGGTAAACTGTACCTGGGCTTGTTGCAGTGACCGGAAGTTACTAAACTTCATGAGTGTATGCGCTCACTCCAAGAACCGTATGATTATAAATATGCATATAAATATGCTACGATGAGATAGCTGACTTCATCTAACTAGCAAATGTTGTCCAGGCTACGTTGGTGATACAGTTTTTTTTAATGTGTATGATATTTTTGTCATGCGATTTTAAAGCCGGTCCTACAACCGCATCCAAGAATAACATGCAGCTTATCTCAGAACTGTCGGTGAAAATTATTCTTGGAGCTAGGTTTAATTGAGCTGCATTTTAAAGAGGTGCAATTTCACAATTTGTGTATATTTTCTAAGTTCACTATTTTGTCATGTGTTGAGAAAAACACAGATTTAAAAATTACATGGTCTAATATTTACATTTAGCATAACTGCAACATTATTTTTTCGTTTGTTTTTTTTAAAGACTCGAAAGGACTTGAAATTCAAAGTTTCAGACTTGTGACTTGACTCGGACTTTTACACCAGTGACTTGAGACTCGACTCTGACTTGCCTGACATTACTTGAGACTTGACTTGAGACTTGAGGATAAAGACTTGAGACTTACTTGAGACTTGCAAAACAATGACTTGGTCCCACCTCTGGTATAAAGTAAATGAACGTGCCTGGTACTCACTCTCTATGCAAAAAAAAGCAGCAATTTGTGTCTTCAGTGACTGGCATGGTCCATGCAGAGTAATAACTTTTCTCTCAGTGTGGAAAAATGGATTCATTATTATAAACAACAGCTATAAATGCTTTTTCATTTCCACCATTTTAGCCAAAAATCACAGTTAATGGTTTGTGAGATTAAAATTAATACCAAAAAAAAAAAGGTTTAAATGGGGGAGTTTGGGTTGGACAGGATCCAGTTCAAGCGTAAACACCCGGAGCACAGCATCACAAAGTGAGCAACTGCACGCACACTCACGATGCAAAACAATGCTGCTCCATGCAAGCGCACACAGGCAAGTACTTGCATGTCGATACACACACGCGCACACAAACACAGGTGTTGAAGGCACCATTTATTCCTGTGAATAACTTGGGCACATTGCTAGTTAGGTAGCAAATTAAAGACTACGACCATCACAGCGTTTCGTGAGCTTAAAAATCCTACCTATCCTTAAGATACTCCTCCACTGTCGTTGAAATACTCATTAAAGGCCTGCATGCTTCTAAAACACACAGGGTAAAAATAAAAATGTTTTACAAGCTTGTAATTTATTTATTTATTTTGGTAAACTTGCTCTGAACGATAATCAGATATATTACTCCGGTGCTTTCTTTTAATTTTATATTTACTTTTAACTCCAACTCTGTATAGTTTGTAAAGCACTTTGTAACCTGTCTATGAAAAGTGGAACAAATAAGAATTATACTACTTATACTTATATCACCACATGTGCCTGCATTTAATGCACCTGATTTTAGAGTAAACACCCAACAAATCCCCACAAAAACAAGTTAACAGTCAGCATACAGAGAAAGATGAATAATCATGACACACAAAATAAGAAAGAATTTTTTTTCCCTGTATATTTTATGGATAAGAGCTTTTAAACCAGAAGTGGTAACATCTCAGTGTTGGGTGATTATATAGAAACTCTCATAAAAGAAGATTCTTAGAGAATGCTCAGAACTCACATCATCCTCTGAGGATGGGGTCAAAAGTGTGCCCGAAACCACTGGTGGAGCAGCGACGGGTACAGACCAGTCCTGGCTGAGTGCTGGCATAGTGACCACGCTCCCAGAGATGGCCTGTGGTGTTTGGATCTGCAGTAGCTGGCTTGGCTGAGACAGCAAAAGAGGGTGACCTGAGAGAGAGACACACAGGCTTTTTCAAATTAAAGGTCTTAACCACGCTAATCATATTTTTATTGTGTGATTAACATAGACTAATGAAGATTACTTTGCTTTCGCATTTATTTTTTCATCCAGCCTTCGTCTTGTACAGTGACAATACACAAAAGAAAGATGAGCCCAATGTGCCCTGTAAAAATGATGCAGATGCAGGTTCCTCCAAACTCCTCCCTGCCTCTGGTGACCCACATACACCTCCTTCTCTTTAACAGGACTTTTTTGTTAAATTACAGGTGGAGAAGATGTTTGCCATCTTGACCCATGGTCTTAAACTTGCACATTCCACCGTGATAGGTTTGTGATGCTTATCAGCTTAAACAGACATAAATGTGCACGTGTCCCCACACTTGAAGTACAACATAGCTCAAATGCAATAAACAAGGAAAACATAATGCAAGACTGTCACTATAAATTAAGGTCTTACTAATGCAGAAGCCTCCCAGAGCGGTGTGCCAGGAACCACTCATCAAGCTGACCCTGCCACCTTCCCCTTTAATGCTAAACCTGTCAATGCTAATTGTGCAAGCGTTTGCCAGTTCTGCTAATGAATGTGTGCAGTGCCAACACCAAGTCCTGCACCCAAGTTCACCATGTGTAAGAAGTCATAGGCCTAAAAAAAACGTCAAACGTTTGGTTCAGCATGTTTATTTGTTGGAAAATAATCAATAAACAGTTTCATTTCCTTTCTTTCCTTTTTCAAATCGTCCCGTTGCTGAGGAGGTTTACTCCTCAGCTGTGAATGTTGATGAGCTCATAAAACAATACCCTTCATAGCACTGAGCACGCTTGAATAAATTTCCATCTGGGGCTTTGCATTTGAATGTCTTGGCCTTAACCATCTGCCATCTTGGCCGTTACAAGGCAGACAGCGGAGCCAAGTTCAAATTCACTTCGAGAGAGGTCAGATGCTCCACCCATTTGGGACCCAAGCAATGACATAAGTATTTACATTGGCTTAGATGCTGCTGATGTAACAAACACAGAGGGCCTGACTGGTCACCCAGAAAGGCTAAACCAGAAAGAAACAACAGCAATAATGACTCTAATGCACGAAACACATAGCAGCCCATAAACAGTCTCACTTTTTGGTTAGAAAGCAAGTTTGTTCGGCTATTTATTAAAAAATAATGATTTAAAAAGAGCATATTTTTTTCCAAATGTTAGGCAAATATGGACATATTTTGATTAAGATAATCTACTGTCTAATTTCATTCTTATGTATTGATCATCAAGCAAAATAGTGAGAAACAGCCTCACACAGAGCAAAAACTGTTGTTAAAGCACCACCTACTGGCAAAGATACAACAATTAAATTATTGCTTACAAAAGATTCAGTAGCACTGACAACATAATCCTGAATATCATCTCTAAATTATGAGTTACAAAGTATTATGAGTAAGACATATCAAATTTCCAGTTAATATGACTAATGCATTGGTCTGATGCAATACAGTGCAGGGAGGGAGAAGCATGTTTTGATGTGTTGCAGTGTGAGCCCTGACCTGCAGGGGGTGCTGGTTTGATGCTGACTGGAGCTGGTTTTACCACAGGGAGCACAGTGGTCTGCAGGGGCTGGATGATGATTGTCTTGGCCTGCATGGGAGCTGCTGCTTGAGCCAATGGCACAGCTGTAATCAGTGGTTTGGGCTGGATGGAAACCTTTGGGCCAATCTGAATCGGCTTCTTGACCGGCTGCACTGGCTTGGCTGGTGTGCATGTGTGCATATGTCAAAGGACAGGGATGGAAGTAGTTAGACAAGGAAACGGTATTCATATAAATATCCTAAGCTCAGGAAAACAAATATGCATTTACAGTTATAAGTTATTCTTAAAGGACTTTTTTTTTTCAGGACTCGACATCCCAGAGTTTTGCAAACCCATACTGTGGTGCAAAAATAGCAAATCTTCCCTGTTTTAGTAATCAAATGTCTAAATATTGAGAAAAGCTGAATAGCTAGCAGACGTGTGGTGGCAGAAGCTGCCTCACCTCGTACAACCTGATTGGTCCTCTTTGCAGCTTTTCGAGGTGGGGAAGAGATTTCAGAAAAGCCACTGGACTCTGAGCAGACTGAAAGAGGAGACGGCTGCGATTGTGGAGACAGGGCCTCATCCTGAATGAAGAAACAAATGAGATTTAGATCGTGTATCTTCAAGGACATGATCAGTGTAGTCACATCACTGTTTAAATACGTTTCACCCGTGACACTATAAATTAATTTGTGAAGCCATTTGTACTCTATGTGTGCTCAAGGCACGCCAGATAAAAACAGATAGAGTCCTTATCAGTACTCAAAGACTCCAGCAGACAAATGTGTCCTTGGAGAAGTCAGGACGATTCCTTTAGCAGACAAATGCGTGCAGACTGTGTTGAGGCCAGAAAAAGATGTAACCCTTGTCCTTGTTTTGACACGCTGTGAAAACATCTGCCTGCTAAATTATGCTAATATGCTTGAAGCTGTCAGCACCTTTTTTTCTGTTTTTAACGAGACGTTGGAGCACATTTCAGATGGATGGCAAATTATTAATCTGACAAGGTGTTTAAGGCTTTTGGTAATAAGTGTCTCAAGTGTGTGCATGACCATCCAAAAGGAAAGAGCAGCTGTCATTGTTTGAACGCCATCTGGATGAAAATTTTTGTTGCTGCAACTGCTCAAAGCATGTAAGCATGTAAATAATCACATTGTGAAACAAAGTGCAATTTGCATTGGAAATGAAATTCAAATGCAGAAAAACCAGGAAGGACAAAGAGTTGAAAACCGTGTCTTACCTGCAAGGAACACGGAGACAAAGCTTCCACTGAGGCAGGAGAGGGCACCGAGCTCAGAGTGTGGGCAGGTGACAGAGAGTCCACGCTCACCTCACCATCTGGATGCACAAGGACATGGAAACAATGGGCAATATGTGCGAGTCTTATTCAGCATAAGCCAATGCGTCTCTCAAGTATTGAACCATTCAATACTTTTGTATTGTTGGACCATTAAACCTACTGCATGGTGGACAAGTTTGAAAAATAATGACGCACCAATGTTACATGCATGTAGTAAAACAGCTATATTATCCCTGAGTAATATCCCTTTTAGATTTATTTATATAGTCCTTATTTTGTGCTGCAGTGTGACACCACGTACCTGTGGAAATGCTGCATGTATCCATTTCATTCCATGGAGGAATGTCGATGTCAAAGTCCAGAACTGGAACACCATTGGCCTGAGAAATCAAACATATGGTTTTGAAAAAAAATGGACTTCCTGAGAAAGCAGAATGGAAGCAAATGCATGTAGGGAAATCCAATCAATGTGTCATTTATAGCTGATAAAATTAAACACGTTTGAATTCTGGGACATTTATTTGAGTCTACAGTATTTTTTTTGCATGCACGATGTAGGTGGAATTTTTTTTTTTTTTGGTGCATGATCTATCCTTGCATAACAAAATGTGGCTGTAGCCATCTTAGGCTCTACCTTCAGCACCACACAGTCAATTTTTTTCAGATTTCCACTGGGCTGATCTTTCACTTCCCCGTGTATTTGCATATTAAGAGGATGAGTTACTCACATAGCCAGCATTATCAAGAGCCTCAAGCAGCTCATCTGCATCCCGCAGCTCATCGCCTAGTTTCTCCAGCTCATCGAACAGGCTTAAGTCTGTATGTCAATGAGAACAGAACACAGACAATTGCTTTCCATTAGAAATCTTTATCATGAGATTATTGAAGAAGACAATTACAAAACAATTACAAAAAATATCTTCAAAATAAGTAAGTGGCACATTTGGCTTTTGCTTTTTTCTTGCGGTTAACTGCCAGTAAAAGAGACAAGCTGGTATGATCAAATTTACTGTATTTAGTTAGTTCTGCCATATTCAATAAATAGCCCATACAGGCAATGTGTAATTTGGAAAAGTAATCAATACAGTTCAGACTGTGCCACAAAAACATGCATGCTCAACACGCACAACACAGCATAACACAATTACAGACAAAACTACTAACACCAAAAAATGTACCCTTAAAAATGTATCTTTGTTTTTTGTCTTTTTCAAAGCATAAACTCTAACAGGCCAAACAAGTTTATTATGGTCACACTTTAACAAATCTGTTTCACTTTCATTTTTAACATCTTATTTGTTTCTTCTACATTTTCTTCCTCGGGTTATTACACAACTCAGCATAAAACACAAGTAAGTGCAAACAGCAAGTCTATTATTAGTAACCTAATAAAAAAATAGCATTAATAATGATAATAATAGATAACAATAAATATATAAATTGTTAACAAGTTGTACTTTTCGAGACCTTAAAAGCGATTATTAAAATAAATCAGTAAAAATTAGAAAAAAAATCTACAATCTTCGTGTTTTTGTTTTTTTAGGGTAAGTTGTGCACTTTATATATTATCAATATTTAGTATTACATATCTGTAATAATGATCAGACAATGCAGTGTGAAGTGTGCCCTGTCTCCAGTTACAGTGCTGGTTATAACTCCAATTACCTGCTGTTACATCATCACAGCATCATGGCTAATGCTAAATGGCTAACTTAGACTTAGGAGTGTGACAACAAGCACAACACATAAACCTCCTACTTGTGTCTTTAAAACAACCGACTTATAAACACTCCTCTTTTATACGTGTTGTCTCTGTTGATATCCTGGGTCAGCTACACTGCTTCTCTCTATAGGTCTTTCTAGAATATGTGAGCTCCGCTGTTGCTTACCCCACTCTCCCTCCTGATCGATGGAGATGATGCCTGCCTCACTATCCATCGCAGGGTATTGCCGATGATTTTCGAAGTCTAACGTTAAGTCGGATGACATCCTCTTTTGAATTCATTAGTATATTATCACACTGTAACAAAGCGCGATCATACCACTGTTGATCAAGCGGCTGTTTAGGGATGAACTTCCCATTTAGATACACGTCTGACTTTACCGTCAGTCTACGGGTGCCGCCGAGGGACCCGTCGCGCAGCGAGCATGGGCGCGCAGCTGGGAATTTTATTGTAATAATTTCTTTTATTGCTCTCTGATTCTCAAAACAGAAAAAAAGTAACAGATACACAGAACAGAAGACTGAGTTATAGCTATCTAAATGACAGTAAGCAAAATAAGAGATCTTAAAAGAATTACAAGTAAGACATGTATATATATAAATACACACACATATATAGGAAGAAAAAATGAACAAAAACAACAACAAACAATGCGAGAGCGACAGTGACATTAAACAAAGACACTAAAAGTATTACAAATTGCAACCGTTTTAATGCTGCTGGAAAATTGACATCGCAGCTTGTGGTTCCTAACTGCGCCACTAGGCAGCAGGATCGTACTGCAGGCTCCACGGTACGGCGTGAAATGTTTAGTGTTCAAACGCTGATTTCTGTCGACACGGAGGAGCTGAGATCATGAGGCAGAAGTTGAGTAAGTCACTTATGTTAAGTTCTAAAGCAAACTAGTAATTTTAAAGACTACACCTGCATTTCTGCAGTTTTAAAAAAACCGAAAAAATCCTGTATTGGCCGAATATGGTTAAATAAAGGTAATGTTTTGGCAAGGGGTCATAAGGGGTCATTTAAGAGACAAAAATATCTTGTTCATCAAAGTGTATATACAAAACGCAGTCTGCTTTGTGGTAGACACCAGTGTATTCTTCTCAGTAATTCGTCTTAGTTTAAAGTTCTTTACTTTAAGTTGACATCCACCGCCAGCTTTCTCGCTTTCCCCCCTCTTTTTTTGACAGAGAGGCAAGGCATTGGAACCTTTTGCCTCATGCACATGATGATGTTTCACCATGAGTCATTAAGGCCACATGCACATGGTAGTCACATGAGAGTTGTCAGAAACACAAAAAATAAGGTGAAAAGTGATATCTAATCAGACCAGATTTTCACTGATACTTCCCATATGTTGGGTCTTATTGAAGCCAGAGTCAGTTTTGTGGGAGAGAAATTTTAAAAAACAAACAAACACATAAAGGTATTTTTTTGAAGACAGATTCCTCAGTTTAGACTGGTCATTTTACCCCAGCTAGCTACTGATAGGGCAGCGTTCTTAAGACAACCAAACTTGGCTGTAATAATGGTCAGAGGAGGTGTGAATTGCATGGACAGAATCTATCCACTCTGTCCAATTCCTGGGGTTCTGTGCTGCTGTGCAGGTCCATTCTGATGTGAACTGTACTTGAGTGTCAGAGATTTCATCTTGGTGTGAAGCTTTTTTTTAAAACACACATACACACCTTGACAGCTACACAACTCTTCACACAGATTATATCTGCTACAATAATAGCTGGACACGCATAGACTCTGCTAGATGTTAGAGTGCATTTTCAGTCCTATTTCTAGTTCTGTAAGTAAAACTTTATTTTTAGAGGTGGACGTAAATCAGATCATATAAAATCATTCCAATTTTACAAGGAAAAAAAGCATGTTAAGACATTAAAAATGTGCTCTGCAAATATGGACAAGTTAAGGGTCATCAGTTCTGTAGCTAAACTCTAAGCAGTCCTGCATCAGAGATTTATGTATCGTTGAATAACGCGGGTAATTAATCAGCTCTTAAGAGTTATGTTTATAATTTGTGATTTTAAAATAACGCAGTCACTTTAAGTGACATTGTGTGCTAAAAATCAGCGGCAGGTGTACACTGGACTTAATCCTTCATGGGCATTTCAGGTCGTAGTGAGATTAACCTGAGGTGGTCTGGTTGATTCCCTGCTGGATTGGTTTGAAGCTTCTCTCAACAAGAAATAGCCACTGGTTTTAACCTAATACTTCAAGGTGGAGACTTACATTGAGGTCATCTACGTCTAAAAATATATTGTGTTTACTTAGCAGGATATAGTTCTCTATGGTTCCAGTCTAGGGTTTTACTATTAACAGAACTCAAAATGCTAACTTTGTGGTGTCTTGATTATGGTAACAATGCAAGCATGTCTGTTTGGAGTCTGTGGACAGTTTGGGACTTATAATATTGATCGTGAGAAAAGCCCCTGAGAGCCAGACACAAAGAGCAGATTAACAGGTTAACCTGATATGTTGGCTGAATGGTTTAACAGAACATTTGTGTAAAATGGATTAGAGGCTTTGGTCATATTGCTGCTGCTGTTGGTGTACAAGCTGCTACAACACATCTCCTCCCTTTGTCTGAAATGCACCATTCATGCTGATGCTCTGCTAATTTTTTTTAAAGTTTGAAACAGACTTAATACATTTTTTTTTAAATATTCGTAGTAATTTTAAATGAACACCAGAGTAGAAATGATGATAATTAAGGGTGCCCTGTGTAATTTTGGGACAGGTAAAGCAGTTACATATATTTTATACAAATATGAACAGCTGATATAAACAGTGTATGTTGCCACTATAAATAACACACAGCAGAATAGGAACACTATGTTATTTGAATATTATGCCCACTTTAACACACTCACAACAAGCTTTTTTTGTTGTTAGTTCTTCACAAAATCCCTTAGAATAAAACAATAACCCGTTATGAAACCAGTCTTTGTTACTTTACTATTAGCAGCCTGTGAAACACATACTTTGTTTCCATCTCTTGAGTTGAATTCATTAAAAAAAAGCTAAAGACTGCACAACTTGACAGACATAAAATAGTACTTTTGCTCTATAAAAATAATTCCCACTGGCTATTAGAATTGCACAACGGGTTGTTATTGCAGCATGGTGTGCAATGTTTCCTTAAATCTGAGGAAAATGGACAAAGGAACAGTGGACCAAAAAAAAAAAATCAGTACCAGAGAGATGCTAGCCATTCAGCTCATCCATGTACTGTTCACTGAAGGGTCACCATAAATGGTCTCAGTGGAGAAGTGGCTGTCATAAAGCCATTCTTAAGGAAGGGAAATGGGTAGAAAAGGCTGATGTATGCCAAAAAATTATTGAAGCAATGTAAGATGACAAAAGTGAAACAAAAAACTGGAGAACTTTTCCTGAAGACTACTTAAAGAAATTACAAGAAAGCTTGCCTATGAGAGTTCAGGCCATGTGGATTATAAAGGTGGTCATACCACATATTGACTTTCAGGCCTTTTAGAATTGCATAAACTCTGGTTTTGCCTTATATACTTTATTTCAATTTATATTGAAACATATTTCAATAAATCATTGTAAGTGCTTCTAATTTCCCTAGCAACATAAAGGAAAACGAGGGTTAGCTTAGGATGTTTCACTGTACTGTAGATCAGTAAGTAGAAAAAAAGCCATTTTTTTAAGCAGAAAAGGTTTTCAGTCTGTGTTCTTGTCTCTCAGTTCATTTTCTTTTTTTTAAATGCAAGATAAGTTTCCTCTCGTACTGCTTCCTCAAAACACTTTTGAAAACAGGGTTAAATAAACTCCATTTAGACCAATAACGGAAGATGTAGACCAGGGGTGTCAAACTCAAATACACAATGGGCCAAAATTCAAAACTGGAACAAAGTCGCGGGCTAACGTTAATATTTATTGAAATATATTTATTCCTCCAGATATAAGAATGAATCTTTTCTTATGGACTCAAACACGTTTTGCTGAAAAACTGAATATAGAACAAGCAAAGCTTAATACTAAACAATATATATATATATTAGCTGTATAATACCAGTAGGCCAGCTCTAATAATAATTTGGTATGGCTTCGTGGGCCAAATGTAATTAGGCTGCGGGCCAAATCTGGCCCGCGGGCCAGAGTTTGACACCTATGATGTAGACGGTGCCCATGATTTCTCTAACAGGATTTTGCTCAGATGAGATGAGAAACAAGCAACAGAGCAAGACTCGAGTCAGATGACTTGATGACTGAAAAAGAAGAAAAAGTTGATTACAGCACGTTACTATACTCAATTTATTGGTTGTTTACAGTAATTTGTTACAGTTAATGCTTTGGTGGTTACATTCTGATGCTCTTGTTATTTGTCATGCTGGTTAAAGAGGTGAAACAACACACTATTGTTCACATGGATCTAAATGCTGTATAAGTAAATTTACATTTACTCATAAAAGGAGTATCTTGTTAGGAATGTATTGCTGAAACAAATAAACACATAAATAAAACAAAGACCACAGTGAGTGAACAAAGAGCCCCACGCTGGCCATGAGACAATGTAAACTTAATCAAGGAACCAAAAGTAGATGGTGTCATTTATTTGACAGCAGGCTTTAATTAGCATTTACCACAAAACAAATTCCTGTAAATGTGGCAGAGGCCTCATGCTTTAGTGAGTTAACAGCATGTTTCCAGTCAGGCTTTTCATGCCTAAAAGATAATTTTGCTGCCACTGAGTACATCTGTCACTTGATATTGAAATTGTGTCTACATATTTGATTGGGTTTTTGTGCAGTTGTAATTATGCACTGGTGTTTTATGAAAAGACAGCCATACTTTCCTCCTCTGTGGCCATGAGGAGAAGAACTTTACTTAGCAGTGAAAAGGAGCGAGAAAGTTGGGCTACAAGCCTCTTCTAAGCAAAGAGAAAACCCCTTTTGCGAAAGGGACTTTGAGCTACATTTCATCTTTTGTCTGCCAGATTGATGAGCTATGAGATGGATGATGTTCTGTAGTGCTCTGTGGCATTGTCTTATCCCAACCCGCACAAAGAGGGAGAACACTTATCATCGCAGGCTTATGTAGGCTATTGAGCAGGGGGCAGGGGTTGTCAGAATGGTGAAGAGGGGTCCAGGAGGGTGGGGGTGGTGGAAGTCCCTCGGATAAAGCGTGATGGAGATGGGCTCATGGCTGCGGAGGCAGATGGAGAGAGTCATCTCCCATGACGACGCAGCTAGAACTTCCATCCCGAAGCCAGAGAAGGACACATGCAGAAAGGAACAGGGAAAATACAGGAAGCGGGCCAAAAGAATGGTGAAAGACTGAAAAAAATGAACGCACCTATAAGCTGGTGCTGTTTACATGAATGCATGCGAAGGGGTGATTAAAGGTGACTTAAACAGACGGTTTGGTTAAGGTTTCGGTTGGCCTCTTAGCTGCACTGTGACTTGTTAGCAGGTAGCCCAGCTTTGTCGAGCTTGGTTTAGGATTAGGCTTTAGGACAGTTTGGTGGGAATGGGGCCGTGAATACAAAGGGATTAGTGCAAAGGGTTGCTTCACTGAGTGGGCTTGAATGGGTGTGTGTGTGTGTGTGAGCAGGATGGGTGGGTGGGGAATGAGATCTGAAGTTGATGGATGGATTAGATGATCCCCAAAATAAAACATTAGGCAATTAAATGAATAAATAAATAAAATATGATAGATTAAAAAAAGGTTTTAAACTATACATGTGGATTTGAGCAGATTTTTATAATGTGAATTTATTTTTTAATAAAGCATAAAAACCAGTAGGAACATATGTTTTTAGAATTTCAAAATTTTCATTAAAGAAAAAAAATACACATATAAACACACAGACTCTTATATCTATCTATCTATCTATCTATCTATCTATCTATCTATCTATAAATATATATATGTATATATATATGTGTGTGTGTGTGTATATGTAATTCCCACGTCCCCCCTTTTTGAGCCAGAGTGCAAAAAAAGCCCTACCAAAATCATTGCAATGCCTTGAACCATGTGCCACCATTAGGAACACACAAAGAGAGAGCTGACAAATGACCATTTTAATGCCTCTGTTTGACTTTAATGAATTTATATGTTATCTGGCCCTAATGGAAGGCTGCGCTGAGGGGCTGGCGCAAGGCCATAACAAATGAAAAGCTCTGATTAGTGTAGAATGAGCTGAGAAAAAAATCCCATTCATCTTGGTTAGCATCCTCCTGTGCTCTTTTATGGGTCGCTGTTACAAGGACGGGAGTGCCGGGGTGCCTGTCCTATTAGCGGGGCAGCCCAAAGGCCCGCTGAGTGGTCAGCGGCCGGGCGTTGACGGAGCGTCTGCCCGCTCTGCAGTTCAAGACTGTGAATGCCTCAGTGCGGCTTGACTCCTAAATAACCTTCTGAGGTACCGGGAGCTTCACCCCTACATGACCCCGCACTGTGAACAGGGGTGTGTGTGGGGGGGCTCCGGGGGGGTACCCAGACCAGGACTCACACTAAACAATTAGGTAAACACTGGAGAGATCCCTTCACAGGAAGACGGCAGGAGATTAAAAAGAGTGTTTTGCATTTGGAATTGTTATAGGCTGTAGTCACAGATTTAATAGGCTTTAAGCAAAGCCAAATGAGATATTTAATTGGAGTTAATAACCTACCAAATACAGATTAAACCGGATAATTTAGGAGCTGGAAGCAGGTGTTTGTTTTTGGAGTTGTGTGTAGGCTGCAAATAATAAAGCTAATTTTTTTTTTTAAATCGCGTGATTTTATGAGAAGAAGTTAAAGAATCTGTGTCAGATAAGTACAGACCTACAGACTCTAAAGTCAGTGGAGCAATTATTTTAAAATATAAGGATAACGTTACCTATTGTATTTAAACTGGTTGTCATGCCCAAACATATCGCCTGTCATCAATAAAATCCAGCTTGCATTCCCTTCCTAGACCGACTAGATTTATTTTCATTGGCCTATTAAAGATTGATCTGATTACGCTGCCTATAAATAGGAAGAAGACAACGTGTAGACTGTAAAACACCTTATTTCTTTCTTTCTGTCGCCAAAGTAACATTTTACTATGAAAATATTGCAACACAGTGTCGCTGCAGGAGAGATGTTTCGTCATGATCGTGTTGGAGCTTGATATCGACCACTGTTGTCATTGGGAGAAGCCCTGTTTTTGCCGCCCCCTCCCTCGCTGGGCCCCTGTGTAGAGCCGCCTTGCAGAGAGAGTTCAGTCGGGCTGGGAGAGGAATGTGCTGGGATGCGGAGCAGCACCGACTGTAGGAAATCGACGCAACAACTCGCGCAGTATGGACAGCAATGATCCATATCTACACCTCAGTGAGTACTCTTGCGTATTTTAGCCCGGGTCCGATCTTGCTGCGGTGCTCCCCGCGAAGCCGCTGCATTTTGTTGTGACTTCAGCGGCGAGCGCGTTTGTTTTATGGCGTCTTCTCTCTCCAGTCAGCAAGCGGTGCGCGAAAGTGTTCTCGGACTTTAACCACCAACTGCTGTGTGTGGATCCTGTTGTTACGCTTGCTCTTAAATAATCGCGTTAGAACAGCGCGAATTGAAACGAAAGATGCGGTCACTGCAAAAGTCAGGTGATCATGGCTGTGCCGGTCGGGCAAGGTCAGAGGTTGGCACTTTAATTGCGCTTATGTAATTTATGGTGCTTGTCGCGCGTCTCTTGCTAAACAGTTTGAGACAGAAACACAATTTATTGGTCTGGGTAGGTCGTCAGATCCAGAGAGGGGAAAAGCGTTCAACTGCGCAGAGGAATGGCGGATTTCCACTGATAAACAAACTTATAGGCTCCCTCTTTGTGGTAGAAAGGAGTGCAGCGTGCTAGACGCGCCCTGGTCACCGCCGTGGCCATATTCAGCTGAATGACAGCGTGATGTGATTTTGCTCAGTAAAGCTGAAGTCTGATCTGACTCGGTGACTTTGCCCTTGAACCAGTGGATTGGATTTGTTCTGTTATCCTTCTTGTGGCCGCTTAAAATCATCTGAGACAAGGAAATAGGACGTCTTGGAGCAACACGTGGGACACACTACTTACAGAAATACCCTGTGCCATTTAAGTGTTTAGTTGAAACCAAATGTGGTCTAATAGGCTTGCGCATATAGTCTCATTAAGTCACACACACTTATCCTTAAAATCTAATAGCAGGCTAACTCTTTGAAGGCAAAACTGTACCGCCTGTTTATGCTATCACAGATATCTTTGCACCATTTGGAGGGGCTGAGTATTGTTTCCATAATGAATGTGGCTCCCAGGGGAATGACATGACATCTGGATAGGAGAGTGTGTTGAGAGAAACCCACAGTGTACAGAAGTAATGGAGCAGTCCCTCAGGGCTAAACTCTTTCTTCTTTCTCTTTAAAGATCTGTTATGATTGGGCAGTAATGGCATCCTAAGATTTAGATATTAATAGATATTAGCCAATCGTGTTTCTGCATTGAAGTTCCACAGTGCGATTTAAACACTGTTCTTTTCCAAAATTGCATTGGTCTTTGTTTAAACAGAGAGTCTGTTCTCCACAGTAATGCTGCTGTAGCATTACTCACTACCTGCAAAGGCTAGAGGTCTGTCTTAAACGCGAAATAGTCATAATTTTTGGTATGAAAAAATGTATTATGAATAAATCTTAAAGTAGTTCTCATAAACCAGGATTAGCTGAATCCTCCTCTTCTGGTGCATTTGCTTTTGAATGTTGGTAGTAAAGCCACAGAGCTAAATGAAAACCACAACCACTGAAAGTCATTCCAAATCTTGTTTTGTCTATGTGTTGGCTCACAGCTATGATTTAGGATGCACCAAAGCACGTACGAAAACAGAGCCATAAACAGTACTTGTATTCTGACTTGAAAATGGTCACCCTTTGTAATCTGTCAGGAGCGTGAAGCTGAGGCGAAGCAGTGTGGAGTCAAAAAAAAACAGTCTGGTGATTATGTGCAGATTGCTTCATGATCCACCTCTTCCTCCTCTTGGCTTTTCTCAGACTTGTTATGTTTCAGCAGGTTTGATGCAGGCCTGCTCGGAGCTTAAAGTAGAATCAGCATTTTTTTTTCTCTCTCAGCACTTCAGCATTTTTTTTATTTTCCATCAGTGGAAGTGATTCTAGACAAGCTGATGAGCGCGTATTTTGGGAAATTTGACGGTGAGAACTTATTTGGCTCACACAACAGGGAGGTCATGACAGAAAGAAGAACTGGATTGAAACCAGGGTGAGGGAATGGATGGGGGTGGTTTGAAAACTCATCACTTCCTAGGGATCAACAGTTGACCTCCCAGTGCACGCACAGACAGAAGCAGGAGGACACCCACACACATTCACACACCCATGCCTATTCTTCACAGCTGCGCAGTAGCTTGTATGAGTAACTCCTTTACAACAGACTGTGACCGTGATGGCACGTGACTTAAAGAATGTGAGTTTTACCTTTTGACTGTCAAGTCCCTGCAGTAATAAAACCTCCTCCCCTCCCACTGCGGCAGAATTAAATACATCACACAGGTAGAGAAGGTGTGGCTCTTTGCAGGTATTTGCTCAAGGATCCCAGCTTGAGACATGAAGTACCCCTGTGTTCACACATTCATTAGCACACAATACCTACAAAAGGTTTATTTTCAGGCACTTTTTAAGTGAGCGTGTGCGTATTTGTGTTTCCGCGTAAAATAGTCAGCTTGCCTTGATTGTGTGTTTGAGTGGGTGCCAATTGTGAGAGCAGGATGAGGGAAAAGAGGGGGCAAAAAGAGGCCATTCTCTGGGCTAATTGCCAGTAATTAGTCATTAGTGAAGAAGGTCAAATCCTTGATTTAATTCCAGCTTTAATCAAGCAGAGAACCTTCAAAGGCTCATGTGCTAAAGCAATGTTTAGTTATGAGATGCATTGAGCTATTTCTGATTTCAACAACCTATCTAATTTGAGTTTTTAATTTGTTCACTGCTTGGAAGGCATCTTAACATCTGGCTCCTTTTTCCATCTGATATTCAATAAATTGTCATTTCCTGCAACAGCACTTCTCAGTGTGTGCAAGCTTTAAGTTGCACCTGCGCACACAGAACTAAAGCTGTTGATGCATCTGCAATATTATTCCTAGAGGGAACATTACTTGATTACTTAATTGATAGAAAACTGTTTGCCAGCAGTGCTACTATTAGTTTGAGAAATGCAGAGTGGTTCACTCTTACTGCTCTGCTAAAAAGGCTGGAGTGCAGTGAATAATAGTAATAAATATATGGAATCAAATAAGAATTAGAAAATAGTCACACAGGAAAATATTTGAGGATTCAGTAGTGAAAATGCAGTAATCTGCTTGTGGATTTGTGCAGTTTTTTTTTTTCAATTTAATTTAAAAAATGCTAAATGTGTGTTTAAAATCTTCCACTGGAAATAGGCCAAACATTCCCTAGTTTACTACGTGCATGATGTGAATTATTTCTTTGTTTTGTCTTTCTTTGTCATTCATAATTGCAGTTAAGTATTTACTGGTATTTGCACAAAACAGGCATATAGAAGCCATAACCTTGAGTTCTAGGCACATTTTTAGACAGAGTTGTAAACTGACTCTGTAGGCAAAGGTGCTGGAAGTTTCTTAGCTTTACATTTGTAGCCCCAAGTTCTTCTCACCAATCACGTTCAGGCAACTTTGTTTGCATTTCAATAACTTTTAAACATTTTCTTCAGTTGTGTGCATACAATCACCTGTGAAATGAACAGGAAGGTTTGACCCGGATTTCCAGTATCCGCTGTTTGGATATCCTCGCCACACAGGAAGCTGCGAAAATTGGCCGTTGGCTTTGCAGGCCAAGTCGGCAGACTAGCTGATGTGTTCCCATGTTGACAGAATAATGTATGTGGAGTCAGTTCCAAAACAAGCACAGGCTTTGAAAGTTTAAGCACTGTGGAACTCATTTATACTATTATAGGAGTGTGATTAATGAGCCCAAGTTCATAACTCAATAGATGCTAGTTTGACTGACCAGCCAAAATATTTCTCATGGTGCTTTTTTTGTCCTGTGGGTGCACAAATAGCAGCAACAGGTAGCAGCTAAGAACATTAGATCTCATTAAACCTCTCCATGAAGAACATGCTGGAAACCTCGCTTGGTTATTTTTAATGCTTTGAGAGTGCCATTTTAGTGTGCTGCTCCTGTCTCACTTCTACAGAGCATCAACATGTAGCAGAAGCACACATTAATGTAGCATAATTTCCCTTCTCTTTTCTGCTTTTCCACTGTATTTTCCTATAAATGTCTACACAGCTGAATATGCCACATGATTATGTCCTCAGTGCTGTCAGAAATCACTACCGGCAGGGAGAGCAGGCCATAAGGAAACCTTTCTCCTGAGGGGACAGTACGCTGATTACATTATTAGAAGTTTAGATTTAAGAATGTAGCCTAAATTTAGGGCTGCCAATTATCTTCTTCCCGCGCCTTAACAAACCATAATACATCTGTGATTACTAATTATGGCTCTCGGGGTTAATTTCATGTATTTTATGTGGGCCATGACACACTAATATAACACAGCGTGCTTTTCAGAAGGATTGCATTATTTTAATTTCTCCCTCTGGGATTTCTTAAAGAGACGCTAGCGTTTCTCCTCTTCCGTCATGTTCTCCTCTTATGTGTCGGGCCGCTGAGTCACAGGAGGAGGACAAAGCCAAACGAGTGTCACTGAGAGTATATGTTTACTAGTGGTTCTCCTTTAAACACTGTGTAGTCGATCCAATCACTTGCTGGGTAGTCTGCGCAAGAAGGCTCTGAGTTGTGTAAGGCAAATGGATGGACACAAGAAATGGGAAGTTTCTGGTGCCATATCTCAGTTTGAATATCTGAAGAAGGATAAATTAGAAGGAACACTTTAACATTTACGGGTTGGTCTATTTTGTGGTGATAATAACATGTTGCCTTGCCTCTGTCATCACTAAACAAGTAGAACATCTACTTCTTGCATGCATATTTTTAAGTCTAAAAATTATTACCTGATTTAAAAGCCTGCTACAGTAGACGCAGTCTTCCACCAAGGGTTACTTTTGCAGATCAAATCCATCTCTGCATGGTTTATTTAGCTTCCCTCAGGATTTCTCATGTATTGTTCCTCGCTGCCTTTAAGTTATATTTTTGGCCTGTGTGTGCATCTGGATTTTCACTTTGCCCTGTGTTTTCCTGGCTATCCTAGAGCACCTAAAAAAGACAATTCCTGACTTCCTGGAATGCTATCACACTTGTTAAACACACGAACATATTCACAGAGGCGACTCAACTGAACATGCTGCTAACAATACCTTTAAGCTTGTATGCTGGCACAGTTATTTCACAGCGTGATATGGTGTTAAGTTATTTTTGGCAAGACAAAATAGAACTTCAACCTCTGACCACTTCTTGTCACCCACTCAACACACGTCATTTATAAAACCTGCAAAACAGAAAGAGAATTTGTGATGTTTAAAAAAACAAGGAGAACGTAGTGAAGAAATGTTACTGACATATTATTATATGTCAGTAACATTTCTTCACTACGTTCTACGTTTTTTCTACTACGTTTTCACACCTTTGGACTGTATTAGTGTCTTCATACTGTCTTCCCTTGCTCTTTAGCCCTGAACCCTTTTTAGAGGAAGTAATTGGAAACGTCTGGTTGTACTGTACTTTTAGACAACCCCTTCCACCATGACCTTCCCCAACCGCGCCCCCCTCTGGCCAGACCTCCTGGTTGTACCACTACAACAGGTGTTTCTGTATAGATAGAGGGGGAGATAAAGAGAGAGGAGAAACATGAGTTGAGTGGGCGGTAGAGGAGCTGATTTGTGCTGCAGTCGGGCAGCAAACAGTTCCTGTGGGATTGATCTCTGGGGAAGGATAATCTGGGTAATCCTATAACCGGCGCTGTTGGACTCCGCCTCTTTTGCTCTTCACGGAGGCCCCCCCATCCCTCCCTCTACACGCCGACCCTTCCGTCCCGTTCTTCTCTGAAAAGTGCTCGATTGAGCACCCACCAAGCCAGCACTTTGAGTCTGACACCTGGTCCTGAGCGACTCGTGTTCTTCCAGCACTACCATTAGGGCCTGAAGACATGTGGCATCCAGTGGCATCACCTGGAAGTGGGGGCAGCCCTGGAACGGAAATAGGTTATGGTCACTGTGAGTAGCTGGGTTTTGTTTTTTGTGTGTGTGTGTGTGTGTGTGTGTGTGTGTGTGTGTGTGTGTGTGTGTGTGTGTGTGTGTGTGTGTGTGTGTGTGTGTGTGTGTGTGGAATCATTCTGATGCAACGCGTCTCTTCTGTTGGTTTCAACAGAAGTGAAGCTTGAGCACGAAAAGCTCGTGGTGCACAGATGCATTTGAGTAATGCCTCTAATCCCTGTGCACTCTTTGATGAAGTTATTTTGAATTTCTTTCTTCCGAGGAGACACCAACAACTCTCATGGCAATTGCATCTGCAGATCGTTAAACCCATTTTTTTTTCTTTTATATATATTCTTCTCTCACCCATGTTGTATATATCCCTTGCTAAAAAATAACGAAACATTTAATTATTTTTTTAAACAAGGAACTGCATCTTTAAATCTATTTCCAGGATATTCTCTGTTAACAGATTATTTCCTGCTTTTATCGTCACTGGGTCATTTTAACAAGTTGTGGCAGGTACAAGGTTTTCCAGTTGGAGATCGGGATCTAGAACTAGTGACTCACTTGAATTCTCAGATGAGTTCAGCGGGGTTGTCACTCAGTTTAAAAGGATGCTTCCAGCTCTCTTTGCCTTGTTCCTTCACTGTCTCTTTATCTCTCAACACTTGTCCCTTCCTGTTAGCCCTCTTCATCACGCTTTCTTTCTCCATTTGTGTCACACTGCCTGTCACCTTTCCATCAACAGCCTCAGTGATGTGTTTGTTTCCTTTTTTTTTTCTCCTTTCTATCCTTCCTGAAGAGGTGTGGGAAGCATTGGTGTGAGCCATTAAGTGGCTTCTCTGTCTAGAGAATATGTATATCTGCAAATTGTGCATTTTAGAGCACCCTCGTGTTTTTGAGTGTCCTTGAGAAACAAATTCTTCTGAAAATACTAAAGTTGTTCAGTGGATTTTCTTGGCCTGGGTGGAAGTATGGTCTGAGGACAGTAATATAGTCTAATACCGACTTTCAAACCTGGCAGTCAAAGTGTTTTATGTTCATGGTTATGCTTATTATTGGCTCTTTCTGTTCTGATCATTCATTAAAAGCACCGCAGGACATTCGACAAAGCTGTGATTAAATCCATATTATGCTCAGCTTCAGCTATGTTGATGAAATACAGTGTTGCCTATTTAGTATCAGGAGCAATTCAATAAAACTTAAACAAACAACAGGACTATAGCTTAATAAATGCTGGCAGTTTTGCATGTTTTTCAACAGTCCAGTACAAATTGATAGATGTGGCATTAAACCGGAGCCACCATATGGTTTCATAATGATTTTCCTTGTCTGAAACAGCGATTAGTTTATAGGAACTTTTAAAGCAACCAAGCACTGGGTTTAAATAAATTTGATCCCATGTTAACTTTAAAGATATTTCTGTTGTTTGATTTTCACATTTTAGTTGCTTTGGCAATGTGGAGTAAATCATAGCTAAGAATAATTTTTAGAAGATTAAAGGAAAATCGTCAAATGCCTCTTGTAGTTAAAGGGGTACGGTGTAGTTATTCTGAGGGAGCGAATCCTTCTTTTTGAAAACTTTGTTTTGTTGTGCTAAATGTGCTACCTCCTAGCATCATGTCCGAATAACCAGCAGCTTGCCTGACTTTAGCAGTTAACTTAAAGCAAAGCCGTTAGCATGGCTATGGCTTAGAAGCTTAATCCTATCACTACCTCGCTTCTTGTCATTTAGCATTTTTCTTCTCATTTCCCGATTGGCCTTTTTATGTTTCTGTATATGACCACAAGGAACACATTGTTTTTCATGTGATACGGTACCCCAAGACCAGACTGTCTGTGTTCACTCTAGCTGCTAAGCTGGTGTAAGTCCGACTGTCTTTCTAGGATCCAGAAAGCTGGTGTAAGTGTCGTCCTCTTTCTAGGATCTGTCTTCAGTTCACGAGGTCAGGTCGGCCTGGTCGCAGCATGAGATGAATGGGTTTGTGTGTGTTTTGTGTGTCCGTGTGTGCATGTCAACAGCACATGGCTATATCTCCATTGCCCCCTTTAACAGTGAATGACTACTTCTAGGAACTAATTTGAGTTACCTCAGCAGGCGAAGCCAAAAGGGCGGATGCCCGATTTGCATTGGGACTTTCGGCCCAGCTGTTTGTTTGTTTTCCAGGACTGCTTGGTCAGCCTGTTCTGTGTTAGCTCGTGTTGTTTAAGTTCCAAACTTTTATCACTTGCAAAACAGTCTTTATCTTGTCCCTGTCTCAGTTATGGGCTCATCGATTCTCTGTGGGCCTGTGTTTAAAAAAACCCAAAAAAAACCAAAAGTGGCAGGTCTGTGTTTGATTTAAGAGAACTACAAACGTGGTCCGCCTGTGGGAAAACAATATATGTACTTTCCAAACAATTTGCTTTGCTTGTATGAATGCTTGCTATAGGGAAACTGAAAGAAATGGGGGAAAGAGTTTATTCCTCTTCTGTTCAGAAGTATATTTGATTTCACTGGAGGGTTTCACAGGGCAGAATTTGGGGTCAGAGAGGTTTGCTATCTGAAGCCTTTATGTTGTCACAGCCGTAAGCCTTTATGGACACAACTCCCCCCCCCCCACACACTTTTCTTTATGTTTCCAGCAAGACAGGAATGATACACAGCTGTAACATCTGTTCTGCTTGTAAAATGAGCGGTATTAATTTTGGCTGACAAAGCAGTACGAAAATGGAACAGGTGTCCTTGAAGCAGCTTTGGACAGAGTGCTGCTTATGTAACAGTGGACTGTATCTTTATTTTCTATCACCAGCAACCATTCGTATCTCCTAAAATCACAGCTGTGCAGAAAATAAACAGGGGCTTTTCTCAACTCATGATCTAATGTCCTCGCACAGGCAGGGCGATTAGGAGTGTGTGGTGGTAGTGTTAGTGCAGTCATGAGGGCTGGGAAGAGAAGGAGAGCAGTGCCCTCCCCCAGCCATCCAGCCAGCCATCCGTTGCTACCTTCTTCCTCCCTGGGTCTATTCGGCTCTCAGTCCCCTCCTCCCCGGGCCTCCCACCTTCTTGACAGCTGGCCTGCTGAGCTGCACATACTTACCCGGGGATAAGAGGATTTACTGACACAATTGATCAGATATCAACCTCATTTAGTCAAGAAATGAATGTTAAAAGGGTGGTGATTTTTATGCTGGTGTGTGCAGACAATTTGAGGGGGGGTTTCTCCCCCCCTCTTTTAGTGTGAGCGAGTATGTGCGCATGCAAGGAGTGAGTGTGATGGTTTGCAGCCAGCGCAAATGAGCCGGACTGGCAGCGCGGAGATTTCTTAATTACATGTTCACTGAATCTAATGAGCTCCTCAGGCTGTCCGTCTGATTACTTTAGGATGCATTCTGTTCTATGTCATTTGGTCACGGCACTGTCATCTACAGACTTTAACTCATTTTGCATAAAAACACATATAGAGTAGACGGTTATTGAACGAATCCATGCACATGCTGAGGATTCCTTTTTGTTGGGGTTCATGTGATAGATTTTGAAGTTTATGTTGTCATTTAGGAGTGCTGCTCCTGCTGCTCCCACCCCGTCATCCCCTCACTGTGCACTCCCAGTGCTGGTCTGCTCTCCAGACGGGAGCTATTATTAGTTTGGTCTTATTGAATTACTACTCAGTGCAGCGCTCCATCCAGTTACAACCCAGTAATTAACTGCAAGGGATTTAGAGGGTTTGTGGTTTGTGATGTTTTTTTTAAACCTGTTGATCATCAGATCAATGTGATGTATTTGTGGCTTTGGGTATTCCTTCCTTTGGCTTTCAAAGTAAATATGATCATCTGACACAGCAGAGGCAGTTTGATGAGGATGTTTGAATCTTTTGCATGCAAGGGAACAGAATAATGTGATGTTGTTAAGCTCAGTAAAGGTCATATTAAGAATTATTGTTAGTATTCACTGGTCTGGTTAACTGGTTAGTCTATAAAAATGCCTTGGAGGCAAAAAGTACTAATCCCAATTTTCCAAAGACTACAGCAAAAAGAGTCAATCTTGATGTGTGTGGACATGGTTGGCACAGGTTAGTTTAATATAACACTACCGCGATTGGTTTGTTATTGTTGATAACTGTGCAATCACTCTACATTCAAAGATCTTTCAAACACAATAAGCATATCAAAAGGGAGCTAATATGAAAATAGGCTGATGTGCTGTAAAACTCTATGGGTTACATTTCTTGCTAAAAGTAGCTGTGATTTACACTGGGTCAATTTTTAGGAGCCTTTCATCGCAAAGTCAGATCAAGCTGCATTTTAGCAGGTTATTGTGCGAGTCCTGCATCCGCCCTCAGTGCAGTAATTTCTGGGAACGATCAGTAGAGACCTGCGCTGCTGCAGACAGAAAACTCTTTTGAACTTGGCTCAGGAGTTTGGTAACAAGTGACCTTTGATTTGCGACACTAGTGTTCAAAGGTGCCCTTCACTGCTCTGTTTGCTCTCAGATAGATGCTTGAGTTGCTGAAGCGTTGCATAGGTTTAGACAAGACTGAGAGGGAAAAGTCAAACGACATATTTGTGAATGCTGCAGACTGCTAACGTACATTTCTGTGCCACGAAATGAATGGATGGATTATGGTCAAATATAGTCTGTGCATTTAAGAGTCTTTGTTGTGCAAGTGACTTAGATTGGACTGCCAGTTGAGGCGGGTCATTCAAGGATAGGCTTCTTTGAGCCGCTCGGGGCCCATTTGTGCTTCCTCCACTGAGCATGTTGGCCTTCTTACACACGGACACAAAACTCGCACACGCCCTTCCCAAATGTTCACCTCTCTAGCAATTCCCTTTTAGGCATCCCACCAGCTGACTGTCCGTGTGCTTTTCTTTTCCCCTGTGTAATGCAGCCACGAACACACTCAGGTCTGGGCGAAGATTTGTCGTTAGTGTTGTGTCAAACATGTATGTTGTTTTTCAGAGTTTAAACGGACCCTGTCTCCAGACAAGCAGGAAATCTGAACATTCAGGTCACAAATAGAACTGCACCGATCTATCCACCGATCTACCTACTTTACTTTTCATTTCTCTCCATATTTTCATCCTCATATTATCTTTTACATCTAGTCTTGTTGGTCTTCAGAGCATGTTGCTAAACTATTGGCTGCTGGAGAGTACCCTGTTGCCATATCTCCCACTCTGTACTAGAATAGAATGGATCTTTATGAACCCCAAAGGGAATTTGTCATGCACATAAAAGAGGGGCCATTGCACGAAATCAGACACAGAACATGTTGTACAGTGGACGTCTATTACATAAGAGTGTTGATTGGATGAAAATGCACCCGGGAAAGTTGGGAACAATGCCGCATAGTTGAATTTCAATCTATGTAGTGCATTTTGTAACAGCCTGGAGTGTGAAGTATATTTCTTTTATCCATTCAGCTCTGTGGGAGAGAGAGGAAGGCCCCAATCCATTTCTGCCTGCCAGGGATCACTTGTGGAGGGCTGGAGAAAGTGGGCGAGTAAAGAAGGGGGTGGAGGATATAGTTTCACTGCTAAACAGGAAGTTGCACAACATCTGTTCCTTTGCGTACAGAGAGGGAGTGAATGGCCAGCTGTGTCTTACTGTGTGTCTTTGTGCAGAAAGTGCTGCGTCCAGCCCGACAACATGACATTATTCCCTTTTTCACAATTTCTTCATATTTCAGCGCAATGGTCTTTCATTACTCAGTCACCATTTCCTTTAATGTGGTATAAGTGGGTGCTAAAGGTTAAATATCACAGCAACATTTCAAAACTGTTTCAAAATGTTTGACAAGTTGCTCTGAGTAAAGCCTTAAAACTGAAGTCACAAACTTTTTCAGGTCTAAAAGGTCAAAAACAAATTGTGACAGTTTTTCCCCCAGAGTCAGATAAACAAACAGATTAGCAGCATTAGCGTTTAGCAATTTTGACACATTTTTATCAGATCAGATAAGGAAAACCAAGTTTAATTTATATTTGTGTGTTCCATTTCAAGTCACAGTGACCATGTTAGTAAAGGGGCCTGCAGAAAAAGCGATGACAGCAATGAAATTCAAAATAAATAAGATGATGCGAACTTCAAAAGCAGAGATTAGAAATCATAATTACAGACCAAACCATATGTATAGGATGTTTTCATTCAGTGGGAGCAGGAAAACTCTTGTTTTAGGCTGATATTTTTGGTGAAATCTAAAATGCACTAAATAAATTTAAGTCAGGAAAAAGAACATGCTTTTGAAAGAGTGCTGACAAGTACATACAATTCAGATTTTGTGCAATTATGACATACAGGAGGAGCTGAGATGGCTCTTTAGATTTAAGATTATCACACAGACTAGTCACAGCGAGGTCTAGGTCATAGCTGATCCTTTTTTTTTTTCTTTTTTTTTTTTGAACTGTTGATTAGTTGTCAGAATCTTTTCTGTGGTAAATCATTCTTAAAATGGTGAAAATGTCCCTTTCCCTTCTTTTAAATCTCGCAAGATTTTTCTAGATGTCTTGTTTTGTCTGGTCAACAGTCCCGCAATCCTTGGACATAATCAGTTTACTGTCACATAAGAAAGGGGGAAGCATCAAATTCTTCACTTTTGAGAAGCTAGAACCTGCAATTTATTGTGTTAAATGAGACTTCACAATAAACCAAGCAAACAAATCAACTCATGGAGCTCTTGCTGCCCAGCTAATCTCCAGCATCTCAAGGGTCATGCTGTAGTCACGCTGTTTTTGACTCATGATTTTAATTGATCACTAGCATTTTCTTGTTATTTACAGTATTTTTAGCAACTCAGATTTGTTTACAACCATGAATCTCTACTAAATGAACTTTCAAGTGATAAAAGACTCCATTCTTATCTGTTGGAAAGTGCACAATCAATAATCATCTTTTAAACTTTCAACTTTTAAGTTAAATAAGTGTATTTTTTGACATTGGAGATCTAGGTTATTAGTAGTTGTGACAAAAAGACATCAAACCCTCCCTTGGGGCTCTCTCCGGGCACCCGGTTCAGCTTTGATTCAGGAAAAAAAAAAAGGACTTTGAAGATTATAAGAAACCCAAAACACAGGTGCTGTTCATTGCGTGTCTGTGCAATCATGCCACAACCCAGCTTTATAGACGCACATGGGACACAAGAATGTGACATTTAACTAAGAACAGTGGTGCAAAGCCCAGTATCACGCTGAGTTTGTGTGTGTGTTTGTGTGTGTAAATGGAGGCAGGGGATATACACTGACAAAAAAGCCAAAACTTCTGCAGGCTTATCCAAATATTTATGTGCATATGGTGGTCTGTCACTCTTCATCAGTAGCATTTTACTCAAGAAAGCCCAGTTTTGTTCGCGTCGTTGAGTCATCACCATTAGCCCAGAGGGGTACTGCTTATTGCATCTGTCTGTATTATGATAGCCTTTGGCATTTGTGTAAAGATGTGTCTTGGTCTCTTGCTCGTACACACCATATGTATATGATGGTATTTGCTGAATTTGTATTACTCGCAGCTACAACACATGCATGAAATTACACACCATGCCCTGTTACCCAGCTGACTGACAGCTTTTCTAAGTAGGTCATCTATGTAAATGCCAGCCTGTCAGTTTACATCAATGGCCGCTGAGCAAAGTCAGCATCCTGTGACCAAAATCAGATGGGCTTCACTGTGTGTCGCTAAATTTACACTCCAAAAGGACACATGGCACCACTGGCCAACAATATATAACCCAAACCTGGATTCTAATTAGATAATATCATCATTTTGACAGTTGCTAGACTTTACGTTTTAAAGTGTGATTATTTAGTGTATCCATTCATGTGGAACCTCTAAACTGTTTCGAACCTTGAAGCTAATTTTTATACAAATGTATCAAATGACTAATGGTAATGTAGAGACGTCCTTTTTGAACAATCCACTGATTTCCGTCATCTGACTGTAGAGCATCATCCTGATCATCAGTTTGGTTTTATCCTCCACAACTTTACTGTTCAGGTCTTCGTTCTATAAATATTGTTTCAGAAAAAAAACACTGAACACATCGGCTCAGTACCAAATGACAAACTATAGTGGAGCCAGATTTATTTCGTTTTTCTCCTAGTTGGTGGAGACTTGGTAGCTAACAAGGGTTTGATGTGGTTGAATTTTATTTTAATTTATTCGCCTCTGTTTATTAGTTTTATGTCTATTGTATCTGTGATTCAGCAAATCTGTGGTGTCGAGTTCAGCTTCATGAAGTCAGACAAGTCGGTATTGGTTTCAAACTTGTTACACTGTCACCCAATACCCCGAAAGTCATGCATTTTAGATTCAAGCAGTTTATTTTGGATGCAGCTAAAAACTGGCCTTGGGTGGATATTTTGATTTTCGTAATACACAAAATTCCCAGATTAATAGGTCCTTCCTAGGACCAAAGTTAGCAGAGATACAGTACTGGGTTATATAATGTTTCTGTTATTCTGCCGCTGTGTATATACATAAATATTAGAATCACCTTTGAATAGTCTGCTGTTCAAGTGGCTTTAGATAGTGTCTGCTCAAAGTACAACTTCGCAAAGAAAGCATGTGTGGTAGCATGGATGCATTTGTTTGTGTAGGTGTACCTTCCTAATTCTTTTATTCCTAACTCCTAAATCCAAAGTATTTGCTTGTTCTTTTCAACATGCACCTTCTTCCTTTCCAGACTCTACAGGGCCGATGAGTACAGCCCACACCCACCCCCCTTTGATGGGCAGCATGGTGGGTCACCCATCAGTCATCAGCACCTCCAGGCCCTTACCGTCCCCCATGTCCACCTTGGGCTCACCAATGAACGGCCTGGCCTCTCCCTATCCAGTTATTACATCTTCCCTGGGCTCGCCCTCTGTATCGCTGCAGTCTACTCCCAACATGAACTTCGGACCACTCAGCAGTCCACAGGTGAGACATGTGGGGGTGTTTGGTCGTCAGAAGATAACAATGAATTGTTATTTCCCTAAATGGCTCGAGTATAAAGTTGCTTTTATGTATCCATGAAATTATCATGACAGGATTATTATTATTTTTGCATTTATATTTGAAATGTTTGTTCTTCTTTCACCATTCTCTGTCAAAGCGAACTCTTAAGGCAGGTAAGTAAAAAAAAAAAAAAATGCACCACTCAGAACCCCATTTGGAAATGCCAGAGAATGTGTTTTGAAGCAGAGTTTGTGTGTTTTAAGGTAGTGAAGAATGCAAATACTACTTGCTAGAACTGTTACTTTTGGCAAGGTGCACATGTATTAAATAACATGTTTTTCGGTGGTCATGTGCCTTTATTGCTTGGGATCTCCTCCAGCAGACAGGACTTTGAAGGTTAGCCATATCCAATGTGTTTGGCAGGCATAGCTTGGCTTTACTCTCACTCTTTTACCCTTCTGCTGACCTTTAAACTTTTCTCCCTAAAGGTCATCCATGAGTTCTGAATTACTACACTCATAGAATTGGACATATAAGACACAGTATGACTATTAATGGATTCCTGAAAGACGGAGAAAGGGCAGCCTAATTTTTCCTGGTTTCTCCTTCTTCCTTTGCGGATATTTCTATTTATTTGTTTTACTTTTATGTGCTCATTTAGGCATATACTAATAATACCAAGGCTCTTTACGTCACAGGAGCTCTGTTGCACTTTTTAAGCTCAGTGATTTGACAGTCAGCCATACAAACAGAAACAAAGATGTTTGGATGCACATGGTGCTTTCAAGGCTAGATTCAGGACCGTGCTGTTGGGAATAGCAGGCGATGATATACATTTTATGATAGAGATTTTGGCTTTTTTGCTGCATGCCAAAAACAAAGCTGCTGGCAGGTTTTTTATCATGTAATGTATGTTTTTCATGGAGTGAAGATTACGAACATGACAGTGTTAGCAACATGAGGCAACATGAAATCATTATTTTAATTACAAGGAGAAATGATGTGTAAATTTGATTTATTTGGATGATTGTGACTGACTTTGTTTTACATCATCACATTTGCTTTGGAGTAGCTGATAACTGATTTTCTGATCAGTTAAATAATCAGCGATTTAATGAATTCATCAATCAGCAAAAATTTACTCAAAAAAAATCAATTTCATTTTACAGAAATCTTTACATATAGATTTAAAAAACAAACACGTGCATCACTCAGTAAACCTTGCATGTCTCATGCAGTATTTTCTTCATACCATGTGTTGAATAAAAAATGTATGAAGCATCAATAATCCATATGCAGTGCTCGTAGCCGTTTTCTACAGCATCCTGTTGTCTGTGTAAAGCTGCATGTTGTCTAAACGACAGTTTAAAAACACTTATTTTTTTAGATCATGCAAAATTAATTATGAAAACTCTATGCTACGCTGAATAGCTGCTCACTACAGACACGCCAATAAGCGAGCACGCTGTTGCTGAAAGCTTATTTAGGGTGTGACCGCCTCCCTGCAGGCAGCCAGCATGCTGACATTAAACTGAATGACGGCAAAAAGAAACACTCTTGTGTGATGGTCTCTGCTGCAAATTCATGGATATAGAGTCCCAAATTCAGACTGCCATTGGAGAATATTGAGAGTGCACTTTGTAAATAAGTGATAGGATCTGTCAGAAGGATGTCCGATACTGTATATCATGCTGCATCATATAGTACAAGGTATATGTAGGCCAGGCTTGTTTTTTTCTGGTTGGAATCTGGAGATCAAGCAAATATGCTTTCCATGTGTCTCTCTGAGAGAGGATCGACAGGCTGGACGATGATAAGAAGAGAAAGAAGCAGATATGAAGAAATCAAAGGAGGCTTAACTTGTTGCTCTTTTTTTGGGAAACATATTATATTACACATTATTTCTAAATTGGCCATACTTAGTGGTTTGGAGTCTTGATGTACCATATTTGGGAGTTACTCGTATATCTCGTGGGGTTCCTTGGGATCAGGTGCGAAACCCTACGCTGCAGTAAGAGATATAAATCATGTCAGTTGAAGTGTACATTATTGTGCATCTACTTGGGATTGAAAGCTGCTGTAAGCACTGCTTATGATATAAAAAAAATGGCAGATAAAATACATTTGGCCTTCATTGGAGGTCTAACAGAAATGCCAACTGTCATCACAAAGCATAAAATTCACCATGAGTTCCCTCTGCTGCTGAGTTTGAGAACTGCGCCTGCTCCACGTGACTCCCCCTTCCTGCGACTCTCCCTGTCTGCAAACATTAAAAAACCTGTATGACAGGCCTCAGCCCCTCCTACAGGCTGAGCATGTGATCATACCAAGACACTTTCACAATAAAGTGTGTGGGTGGGGGAACAAAAAAATATGAGTGAGCGGAAGACAAAATGAGAAAATAGGGGAAGGGAGAGAGTGTCATGAGACTACCACAAACTTTTCACTCTTACTTCCCCTCTGCTTCCTCCTCTGCTCTGTTCCGTTCAGCTCTGGCCACCTCAGCTTTAATTCTTTGTTCTCTCTTCTCTCTTCCTGTCATCTGCAGATGAACTCTATGAACAGTGTTAGCAGCTCAGAGGACATCAAGCCTCCGCCGGGCCTACAGAATCTGGGAAACATCAACTACCAATGTACGAGCCCGGGAGGGATGTCAAAGCACATCTGTGCCATTTGTGGGGACCGCTCCTCAGGTAATGTTAGCATGCAAGGACGGAGGAGAGGGATGGGCAAGCATATTTACACTCCCACTCACCACCACAACTCCCCCCACCCAGATGAGAACAGATAGTAGACAAAGACGGACTTGTTTGAAGTCATTTGTTAAGTATTTTGTCAGGATTTGTGCCGTATGTTTCTGCAAATATCTTTTATCGGTGTGTTGTTACAAGTAGGTTGTCTATCATACAGAAAATAGTTAACACATTTCCAATCCTAATTCTAAAGATGTGCCCAGAAATTAGTCTACAAGCCAGTGCGACGCTTTATGCACTGTGACGCAAGCTGAATAGTGGTCCTAATCAATATTGATCCTGTGGCTTTATTCTCCTCAGGAAAGCACTATGGTGTATACAGCTGTGAGGGATGTAAAGGTTTCTTCAAGAGGACCGTGCGCAAAGATCTCAGCTACACTTGTCGAGATAACAAGGAGTGCCTGATTGACAAGCGCCAGCGAAACCGCTGCCAATACTGCCGCTACCAGAAGTGCCTGGCCATGGGCATGAAAAGAGAAGGTGTGTATGGAGGGTTAGAAAAAGGTTGGTTCGAAATTTTAACAATATGTGACATTTTGCAGTTAAAATAAAATCACATGTGGTTTTGTCTTGTAGTAAAACTATAATTTTCAGGTAAATTCAGTTTTGTTTATTGAATGTTCTATATAGCGCCAAATTATGACAAGAGTCGCTTCAAGGCGCTTAATATTGTAAGATGAAGACGCTACAAGAATAGAGAAAATCCCAACATTCAGACGTTCCCCTGTGAGCAAGTACTCGGCAAAAGTGGGAAGGAAAAAAACCTCATGGCAGAACCAGGCTCAGGGAGGCGCGGCTATCTGTCGCGACCGGTTGGACGGGTTTTGAGTTATCTGCTAATATTACGGATTTTCTAGTCAACAATTCAGGATGTTTAAATGCTGTGTGGCTTTTTTGTGTGTCTGTGTGCAGCGGTGCAGGAGGAGAGGCAGCGTGGGAAAGAGCGGGGTGAGAATGAGGTAGAATCCACCAGCAGTTTCAATGAGGACATGCCTGTGGACAAGATCCTAGATGCTGAGTTGGCTGTAGAACCCAAAACAGAGACGTACAGCGACGGCAGCCCCGGGAACTCGGTAATTAATACAGACACTGGTCCATGTCTCTTTCACTGTTTGTATTATGAATCTGAGGCAGTTTTTCTGGGGAGAAACTAGATGCCAAGATGTGCTGTGCTATTAAGATATACTGATCTTATTATAAACATAAACACACAAGCTTGGCTAAATAGTTTTGAGTGTGAAGCTGAGACCGGATGGAATTGGGTCAGTTGAATATAAATAACACAAGCTGAGGAGTTTATGGGAATAAATCTAGGCTTTGCTCCAAAATTCTGACAAGCTACTTTGTGCAGTTGTCATAATCTCCTGGGTTAATATGTTGAGATAATGTAGCCGAGCTGCCGAGTTGCTCTGGTCCAAAACTAACTCTTAAATCTGACAAGTTAGTAAACAAATTAAGTAAACACTGATTTAGCAATTTACTGGGTATGAGCTCAAGCACTTAAATGAATTTTAAAACCTAGAGGTTGGGTAACAAAGCCACAATTTAAAAGCTGTGCGGAACTTGAATTGAATTGTGCTTCAAGATATTTCCCTTCTTTGGTATGTAGAATTTAGGATTGTATTAAAACTACCGCAAGCAACGAGAGAAATTGTTGGTTTAAAAAGAGTCAAAAATAGCCACTGCTGCACCTGGTTACCAGCTGTTGCTAGAAAAGATTTAGATGTCACTAACAGTGCCTACAATCACATTAAATCGGTCTGGCACTTGTCCTACATGTTCTTCTCCAGACCAATGACCCCGTCACCAATATCTGCCAAGCAGCAGACAAGCAGCTTTTCACCTTGGTGGAGTGGGCGAAAAGGATCCCGCACTTCTCCGAGCTCCCCCTCGATGACCAGGTCATCTTACTACGAGCAGGTAGACACGCAAACACAAACCAGTGCATGCGGCAAGCTTATGCTCACACAAATATCAGACCACACACTCATACACAGCAGTTTCCTGCAAGGGTAAACAGTCCTTTATCCTCCCTTTCCCCCCTCACTTTTTGTGTAGTATTTTCATTCAGCATAGTTGCCGAGCCGATGTCAAGCAGTCTATTTAAGTCTTTTTTTTTTTTTTTTGTAACATCTAGTTTAATGGAGCAGTGAAACCAAAATAACTGGACCATTTGCAAGTCCCAGCAGTGCAGTTTGCTGCCAGTGCTGACCTCTGCTGGGAGGAGATTTAACACATGCCAGGACGATAAAGTGAAAAAGTCACAAAATGGATAATTAATTTTAAGCAAGCAGGGAAATCACAGAACATGTTTTGTGTATTTAATTTACACAAACTAAAGACGGGCTTTAAAGAGACGAGTGGATCGAGATGTCACTCGTTTTTCTTGTTCCTTTTTTGTGTCCAGGCTGGAACGAGCTACTAATTGCATCATTCTCGCATCGCTCGGTCACGGTAAAAGACGGTATCCTGCTGGCAACAGGTCTTCACGTCCACAGAAGCAGCGCCCACAGTGCTGGAGTTGGCTCCATCTTTGACAGGTAGGAAGGATTGAAAGATGAGACAAAAAGATAAAATAATGTGACATTTAGACTCCTTCATGATTAACCTCTTAATTCTGTATATTTTGTGGTTGGAGGCAACCCCCCCCCCCCAACACCACCGTTAACTGGCTGTAAATGTTACTAATGTCTTAACTGCATTCATTTCAGTGTGTTGTCATTTAAGCTAAGTACATATTTGCATAGAAATGCAAATTCTTTACTGAGAAATTATTCTAATTCTTGTACTGATTTAATTCAGTCCTATTTTTGTGACTAGTCATTGTTTCTTTCTTGATTTCCTGCAGAGTACTCACAGAGTTAGTATCTAAAATGAAAGATATGAAGATGGATAAGACGGAGCTCGGCTGCTTGCGAGCAATTGTCCTCTTCAATCCAGGTCAGTCTGGCCTCTTGAGACTGTTACATACCACCCAAAACAACATTTTCACCGACATTTCAGTTGTGTTATTTCACTGCTTATTTTAGTAACTGCAGAATCACTATACTGGATTCATGAAATTCATGTGAACATATTTGTCAAGTGCAATGTTGGTCATCATAATATTATGGCTAGTTGGAGAGATTTTACTGTGCACCCATGCGTTCCTAATGGCTCAGTCAGACTAGACTAAAAATAGGATAGTAATCTACTTTATATCAAGAAAAATTAGTGATTGCCCGGATTCTTTTTGCTGATTGTAAGTAGTTGCAGCAACCATTTTCAATTGCACAGGTGTCTTGGTAGAAGAAAACAGCTTTGCTGAGCACCTGTGTCATATAAATCAGTCAATTAACCATCCTGCAGCAATTAGGTCACTATTTGTGGAGGAATTTCTGAATCTCTGTTTAAAATTTATGAGGTTCTGGCTGGACTCTAAATGTAATGATGCATTCAGTTTCCCTTGGAAGCAGGGCTGGGAGTGACATCACTCCCAAGTTGAGTGTGTTCCAGTAGTGAAGTCAGAAAAACAGGATTTATTTTGTTCCTTAGCAAGTAGAGCCATTCATACCACGATGGGGATACAAGGTGATGTTTGTTTGGGTTTGTTGTTGTTTTTTAACTGAAAAACACAACAGCAACACATTTATGGTTCGAGCCTGCACGGTGTTCTGTATATGGCTTATTTAGCGAATCAAATATGTACAACAGTATTTTCACAGATTGAAAGTTGAGAACGCTGAAATTCAGACTTACAGCTTCAAATGGAATACACAGAATTTCTGTGTTGTTAGACAGCAAAAGATTTATGATTTTTGCTCACAGTTAACAGCCATGTTATCACAAACAGACTGCAGAAAATTGACTCCATTCGATCACAAACTAGCAGAATGACTTGTGTGTTTTGTTTTGGGTCTTTTTTTCCAGATGCAAAAGGTTTGTCTAACCCAGCAGAGGTTGAGGGGCTGAGAGAAAAGGTCTATGCTTCATTGGAGTCGTATACAAAACAGAAGTACCCGGACCAGCCTGGCAGGTAGGAACTGTTCCATTACAACATCGATCATTTTTAAACACATTGCTGCACTGGATGTAAAGAATAATAAGGATGGCAGCTTGCATTATATTAGTACACAGCTCTTATGCAAGTAAAAAACTTTTGCCTAACCACAACATTGCATTTAAAAGGATGTAGGCTGATAACGCTATTTGTAACTGCAAATTGTTGCCATTGACTGTATTTTTTATTTGGGAGCTGATTGAGAGCAACAGGTATTAGAGGTAAAAGCAGACACTGCAAACTTCCTGAAAAGTCAACACATCACAGCTGAGATGCAGAAAGAACGCTTAAGAATATTTTGGTCACTATTGAGATCACAGTTATTATTATTATTACCCCATGAATATTTCACCTCACTGAAAAAACGTTTAATGGTGAAATTATGACATAAAGTGCACATGATTGAAGTGAAACTAGCATGCCACAGCCCGGCAGTGAAAAAGATCACCACTGCAACATGTAATACTTTTTCTTGTTTGTTTTCATTAATCTAAATCATAAATCTCTGAGCAAAGAATTGATTTTTGAAAGGTAAATGTAACACTAGCTTGACTTTCTTTGAAATGGCTTACTGTGTACGGTATGTTGTCTCATGAAAAGTGAGATGTTTACAATATTAAAAAAAAAATCTTGATATGCACTCACTATATTCTTTATTAGGAACATCTTGCTAGTCCTTTTGGGCCATATCGATATGATCGCTGCATGTCTATGATGGGATTCTCACGTTCCACCACATCCCAAAGGTGCTCTATTGGATTGAGATCCGGTGACTGTGGTGTTTTATCCTGCTGGAAAAAGCGGAAAATGGGAACACTGTGATCAATAATGATATAGTCAGCACCAATGTTCAGATAAGCAGTGATGTTTAAAGCGATGCTCAGTTGGAGCCCAAAATGTGCCAAGAAAATATCTCCCACACACACACACTACCACCACACTACCACCAACAGCAGCCTGAATTGTATACAGGGCAGAGTGCATCCATGTTTTCATGGTGTTTGCACCAAATTCTGACCCTATTATTCTAATGTCACAGTAAAAATTGTGACTTATCAAATGAGACATTGTTTGTCCATTCCTCTGTGGTTCAATTTAGGTGGCGCTCTGTCCTTTAGCAGGTGACCCGGTGTGGTCTTGTTGCTGCTGTAGGCCATCTGCTTTAAAGTTTAATATGTTGTGCATTCAGAGATGCTCCCATGCAGGACAGTTTTTCCAATTTCATTGTACTACTGTACTATGTATGACTGTGCAATGACAATAAAGAGTTATCTTATCTTATCTTATCTTATCTTATGCATGTATTTTCTTTTTTGGACTATTCTCTGCAAACCGTATAGATGATTGTCACCTTTCGTCCTGAACTTCAGCAGGTCATCTTGATCATGTCTACATGCCTAAATGCAGAGTTGCTGCCATGTGATTGGCTGATTAGATATTTGCATTACAAAGCAGGTGAACAGGTGTATCAAACAAAGTGGCTAGTGAGTGTGTGTAAAATATGGCTTTTTTTTTTTTTTTTTAAACAACTTTGAACATGTGTGGAAGTGAGTTTTAAGCTCAGTTGTTCTCGCCTCACTATTTGGCACGACTTTTTATTATTCTCAGGTTTGCCAAACTGCTGCTGCGCCTGCCTGCCCTGCGCTCCATCGGCCTCAAATGTTTGGAGCATCTGTTCTTCTTCAAGCTAATTGGGGACACGCCTATTGACACCTTTTTGATGGAGATGCTGGAGGCTCCGCATCAGATCACATGACACACGTCTTCCCCTTTCCCTTGTACATACTCCCGCATCATAAGCAATATGATGATGGAATTAAAAAGACTTGATTGAAATGTAAAACAGCTTATTTTGTACCCATTTTAAAAAAAAAAATGCAATTAAAATGTTTAAAAAAAATGTGGTTGTGGGGATGGTGGAGTCATAACTCGATAAATTCCAATAAAGTTGGTTTGGAATTTTGTAAATAGCTAATTTCAGGTGTTTGTTTCAAAAGCCACCAAATGCAAAATTTGAAGAAAAAAAATCATATTTTATTCAAAGCAGAATTGTATAAAACAAAAACCATGCCTGAATTTCTTAAACGTGTCTGAGAATTCTTACAGAATAAAGTTATTTAAAAATGTACATGAAATATTTTGTGCATTGTGTTAATGCCTTATCACATTTTCTTTTATTAGCTGTGTTTGGTATCAAATATAAAGTGAACCTGCTATTTTCACTCCTCGTCCACCAGATGGCGTCCACAGAGTGCCATCAAGACGAGAGACGCTGCTTCACAGCATTTTTTTTTTTTTTTTTTTTTTTTTTTTTTAGAGCTGTTTGCACGGATTCCTGTATCCTCCTCGTGGCTACGGTCTGTCAGAGTTACATGACTCGTCAGGGCCTCTGCAGGCTTCAGCATCACGAACTGCCAGGACCTCATCACAAAGACCTTTGATTTCATTAAGACTTCTTGGTGAAGATAATCCACGAAGAAATAGGAATCTAGAGAGAACAAAAAAGAAAATAAATCTACGTCGGAATATGTGCCTATACTGGAATGAGTCAGTATGTTGGCTGATATGTAACAAAATCCGCACGGGTTTGCAGTTGTCCGCAATAGTTGCAACTGGAGCTAGAATATAAAATAGCATACAGCCATATCTTGCTCACATGTTTCAATAGGAAAAATAGATGTTGTTATTTTGCAAAAATCATTGGAATCTCTATGATCCCATTTACTGCCAAGACTGGGCTAAAGTGAAACTTTGTGAAGCCACTAATTCGCAGAAAAACCAAACTGATTATTTAAAGCTTTTGGGGGTGGGGGGGAATCATCACTTAAGTGTGTGACCTTTTAACCTGCAGTTTACTGTGTTATCAAATCACAATTTGAATACTACTGGCATTGAGGCTTGGCGAGAGAGACACACAAGCGTGGGGGAGAGAGCAAGTGACCGAGGGAGGAGAGAGAGTGCCTGGCAGAGAAGGAGAGAGAAGGAGAGAGAGAGAGGTAACCTGCACCTGCACATGGAGGAAGTCTTACTCTGTTTCGCGCTCGCTCTCTCTCACTCTCTTTCCCGTTCACCCCTAATAGGATAATTGATAGACAGCCCAAATAGTCAATAACTGTGGACTCAGCGAGGTCGCTGGAAGCACTAAGCAGAAACTTTGATGCGCTGCTCTCTGCTCCGAGGAGCAAGTTGCAGGGGAACTTTGAGTGGCGGAGATGCTCTGAGCAGGACTGGGAGTTCATAACCAAAATCCTTCGCTGCTGACCGGAAACTCGCATTTTACAGGTATGCCACTCTTCTTAGAAAACTCTAAGAAAAAAATCTTAGAAAAATGTTTTCCTTAAATTAAACCTTGGTGAAAATATATTTCGCAGCTTCTTCAGGGAACAGCAATGGTGGATATACCGGATACATCCTTAGGTAAGTAAACATGTATTTTATCAATATATTGAGATTAGATTCGTTTATTTTAAGCAACTTCATTTGTTGTTGTTTTTTATCAGCTCAACAGAATTACTCAGTTGCTAGAATTTAACAATTTGAAATTTTAAAAAAGTGCTAACTTTAAAATAGTTGTTCAAATGTATATCGCTCTTATAAAACACACGCACACATTTCCTCTGATTATAAAAGAGGAAAAGTTTGGTTAATTTGCCAACCTTCGTCTAGTTCAGCCACTTGGTTACGCAAACAACAAAATTTGCCAATTTTCATTTCTTCAGTTTTATCCTTCTCGCTGAACCAAAATATTTACCAATTAAAGGATTTCCGTGCATTGCAGATGTGAATCGGAGGGCAGTGTGTGCAGGATGCCATCGGTTGATCAGAGACAGATTCCTGCTCAGAGTCACTGACGGCCTCTGGCATGAGGACTGCGTGCGGTGCGCAGCGTGCGGGGACGCGCTCACGAACTCCTGCTTTCTGCGGGACCGCAAACTTTACTGCAAACGGGACTATGCTGAGTGAGTTATTATTTATAACTGTTTGGTTCATAGGTGGCGTAAGTAGTAGTTCCTTTTTCACGGGAAATCACCAATTTCAACTTTAACCAAGACGTGACAAAATAAAATTTGCAACTTGGGCACATATAATGCAACACACGCAGGCATGTTAAGAAAAAACTACCTAATATTTCTCATACAGTTAAAAAAAAGAAAAAAAAACATATTAAACGACTCTAACCATTAAAATGTTTGAATAAGCGTTTTAACACAACACTAAACTAATAAAGTTCTAAATAAGGTAGTAGTCGTTTTATGCAGCCTCCTGCAAAAATATAATCATGATATAGAAAAATATATATGACCTTTTCTGCCATTAAAAAAAACAACTATGTTATTTGACTTCAGTTTTGATCATTTTATTCTGAGGGCCAAACCTGATGGTGTATCATTAAGGTCATTTTTGCAACAGTACAGCTTTGTCCAGACTTGACCTTGACTAAGAAAGTGTGTGTGTGTGTGTGTGTGTGTGTGTGTGTGTGTGTGTGTGTGTGTGTGTGTGTGTGTGTGTGTGTGTCTGAGAGATAAAGAAAATAACTTTCTCATAAGGCCAACATAAATATTTCTAATCCTTCTTAGTGTTGTATTGGGTAGACATGGATGCATTTTGTGTGCAGTTGTGTTTAAATGTGTGTATATGCCGTAATATGACTTCCAGTAAACTTGGCACAGTGCACTGAGAGAACAAGGTGACTGTAGGAGGAAGGGGTGGCAAGGGAGCTGGAATGTAAGAAAACTATTGTATTGTGTTGCGTTCGTCCGTACATGCACATGCACACACACAATAATGTGGTCACACCTTCATGCACAACCAGGGGTAAGGCTCAACTGACACATTGTCAAAATGTGTTAAAATTTTGAGGCCCACTGACGTGGCAACTGCAAGCTGGGGACAACATATGGTCCCCCACCCATCCACACACACACAAAAAAAAAAAATCACCTACTGCTCATGCCCTCCTACCTCATTCACCAGCTCATCCCCCCTCAGCTTCCAAATACACTCTGCACACCCTAAAAGGCAACAACTCACATTATTTTTGAACAATTTGGTAATGGCTGTTCTGCCAAGCACACAGGGAAGCAAGGAAATGTTTCAACACACTCATGTTGGAGACATATACCTTTAAAGGAGACGGAGTGTTTTAGAAAAATATGTAGATTTAATTTCTGTAAAACAAAACAAAAAAATTAATGTACTTAGTGTCTTCAGTGGAGATAATAACACTTGGCGAAAACACGTAGTAAAGACTTGTACTGAGAGGTAATTAGGAGTGCACAGCCATATGTCAGAAGGTCTGGTGCATCCCTACAAGAGGGACGGTGAGGATGGTGTGAACTTATTTTGGGGGACAGTGCGCTCCATGAGCCCTGGCGTTATGCGCCGTGGCATCTGGAAAGCTCTTCACACAGCAGCCCCTGTGTTGAGCAATGGGACAACGCCCAGCCGACCGTGAGTTATCTGACCTGATCAATTAGCAGGAGGCCTGGTGCCAAAGCTCCACCTCTGAGTCCACCCGTCATCCTTCCACCCCTGCTGTCCTGTCTGGAGTTACGACACCCAATAACACATGAGCACTACTTTTGACCACAATGAGGGTTTTAAAACTGTGCCAGTTTTTTTTTTTTTCTTCTCACCAACAAACTATGTCCTGCTCCCCCGTTCGGCTGATGCAAAACAAGTGTGATTATTCCATACTGTGACAACATTTGTCTTTTACCACATGCTGCATCGTCTGACTGAATCTTGCTTTGTTTTTACCTTTGTTTCACCATGAAGCCTGGCCCATTCATGTGGTTTATAAGACAATAATGCTAATATTTGCCAGTACCAGAGGACCGTACAGATTTCAGTTTTATATATATTTATGCATCTAAAATGTTTCTTTTTAATAACAAGTAGGAACATGAGGATATAATATATGTGCCACAAAGGAATAATAACATTAAAAAAGGGTTGAAAATTAAAAAATTAACTTAATTAAAGTAGTTTATCTCTTTTTGGATGATCTAATATGTGTGATATAACAAACAAGATGCATAAAAACATTTTTGTTTTAACAGAACTTTACTGATTTTCATTGTCTGTCCCAGTTACTGTGGCAGACAAGACTAACTTAAGCATATTTAAACTCATTCAGTATCTGAGAAAGTCATCACAACAAAAATAAATAAATTCAACATGTTTTCATATCATAATACTTTCTGATAGTCATTTTTTCCTCTTTAATGTAATTTTTGATTATATCAAAACACTTTGAATTAAATTTTTTATAAAGACCAGCTGAGCAGAGGGGTTTTTGCACCTCAAGCGTGGGGGGGATCCATCTGTTTTTCTTCCTCTTATCCAACCTGAGGGTTGCATTGAAAAAACACAGTATTTAAGCGTTAATTATAAAGTCATCGGCAGTATGTGTTGTATTAGCTTGCAGTCATTTCCCCACATTTTAGAGAAGCCGCTGAAGCTTTTCTAACTGTAATCATTAATTTACAATAATCTGATTCATTTAGACGACTGAATGCAGTTGTTTTTAATAATGCTTGTTTTATTCCATAGTTTATACATTGGCTGTCTGACCTGTAGTGACTCCAGTTTTCTGAAGCCGAATGCAGAATCCTGTCTGACAGCGTGTCTTCAGCTTGGTTTAGGTTAACTAAACGGTTCAGCGGGCAGGTGGACCGGACAGCAGATTGGTCGTCAGATCTTCGGTGTGACTCGCTGTGCACTTGACCTGACGATCTGTATCTGATACATAGCTCCCGCTGGTGTGTGCGTTCAGCAATGGATCTAAGTTAACCTGATCCAGAAACAAGATCTGCCTCTCTGCTTGTCCACTAGACCAGCAGTCTGAATGCCTGACTGCCAAAGGTCAGCACTGAAGTCAGAGCAAGAACAATGAAAGAGGAGGACTTGAGGAAAACTGTGAGTTTGTCTGTGTACATTTCTGCTAAACACTCATCTTTTTATACAGTGCTTCTGCATTAGGAGTGCCTCACCCAGACCATGTCAGTGTGGAGGAGTGCAAAATTTTGCTGACTTACTCCTCTGTAATGATCTTGTCACTAATTGCCATGTCTAAATCCAGCGTGACTGAGTGTTCCCGCTCTCCTGGCCGAGCCTCTGGGCCAATCATGTCAGCGGAAACTCTGAAATATTAAACACCTTGAGCCACTCCATAAGTATTGGAGGTACTCTTACCTTTGCATTAACGACGCTTAAGAGTACTGGGGATAATTAGACGAACTGGATAAGGCGTATAATGGAAAAGCGCTTCTCGAAACACGAATGATCTCAAAACATTAATGCCCATAGTTTCTTCTCCGCTGGCATTAGCATCATACTGAGATGTCAAATCAAATGCTTTGCGGTATCTCAGAGACCCAGAAACATTCAGGGTATTTCCTCTGCCACACTTCCTTTGAAATATTTGATTGATGCATCTTGTGTTGCCACAGGAATGCACATTCCACAGACGGTATGTTGACCATATTAAAGCACATACCATTGAAGCTGTGGGGCAGACAACTCAGATGGGTCAAGCAGACCGACCCTCCTGAGCTTCTGGGAAGGGGCTCTTACCATCGCCATAGTGACCCCAGAGCAACAGTAAGAGGTCTTAGCAATGTCTGGCTTTAGGACGTACGAGCTCCGGAGCCTTTGACAGGGATATGTGTGTGTGTGTGTGTGTGTGTGTGTATGTATGTGTGTGTATATATATATATATATATATATATATATATATATATATATATATATATATATATATATATATATATATATATATATATATAACAATTCTGTAACTGTAACTTCGGTCATTGCTGTGCTTTTTGGAAGTCGAATTTCCCAGAGGAACCCACCCGAGGGATTAATAAAGTTCTATCTTATCTTATCTTATGTCAACATGGCTGTTAGTTTTATTTTCAACTTAAAAATTTATTTGCTTGGAAATATTGTTCTCATTCGGAATTTGAAATATATCCAAAAATTAATTAATTTGCTTAAGTTTGGGTGTATTTTTTTTCTAGGTAGTGTAAAAAATTTCAGTATCTTTGTACTATTAAGAAGAAAGTTAATAAAAACAACATTACACAATTTATTCAAATTAACTTATTAAAGTAAATAAAATAGATTCAATGTGATTAGGACATACAGAATAATAATTGTGGTTATTAATGTGTCCATGCACAGTGTTAGAATAACCTCCAATGCTCCTATTTTCTGATGGTTTCACAGTATCAAGAAAAAGACTTTCTCATGAGGCACATGGAGTATTTTTATTTGGAAACAAAAAAGGGGAAAAGCTGTCACTTTCTCATGCCTCTGTGCTGACTGCTCTGGTGACCTAGTCAAGTCTGGAGACAAACGCCAGCTCCAGAATGATGACGCATCATCCTGCGTGACAGACCCAAAATGCGGAGGTGCCAGCCAGCGGACAATGGTCCTGCTGCTTGAGGGCTGGCTCTGTCTTTGTCTACTTCTGGTTAAGCAGACTTACGGATAATTCCACGGATAATTCCTGGGACCAGTGGCTCAGTCTCTCCCACCAGGAGATCTGATTCCACCCCTCTGCCTGGAGCCATGGCCTGCCGAGAGCCTTTCTCCTGCCTCCCCAGGAGCGCAGCCTTGGACACGGCAGTCGGAGCCACGGCAACAGTCTCTGAGGCTAAGCTCACCAGTGCTGGTTGCCAGGCGCTAAGATACACACCCGACACACTAAGGGTATGTGTCTGAGTGGTCCGGGCAGGAGGGGGGGAAAGGCGAGAGAAGTCAGGCTGGCGGTTGTTTTGAGTGACAGCTCGACTCAGCAACATTCTCAAAGTCTACCCAGCATTTTTTGGTTTTCTCATAGAGTCCCATCTTACTGATGTGTGAGGGGGTTCTCAAGTGTCTAAAGAAAACAAAATCCCTATTCTCTGTTATTTACTCAGCTCTCACACTTTCTCTCTCTGTGCGCTTGCTTTCCTCCACTGTTCAGTCTGTTTGCAGTGCGTTGTGCAGGGTGCACAGAAGCCATCTCTCCCGCAGAGCTGGTGATGCGTGCGGGGGCCGCTGTGTTCCACCTGCGCTGTTTCACCTGCAGCGTTTGTTCCTGCCGCCTGCAGACAGGAGATCGCTGCGTTCTCAGGGAGGGACAGCTACTATGTGCCAGAGAGGGCTACCACCAATGTCTGGCCAGTCCTAGCTCTTCTGAAACAGGTACAGAAATTGCATGCTTTCATGCTGCTCTTTGATTTGTAATAAATTCACAATCCATTTTGATGATTAAATCCCACTTTAAGAATTCAAACTCTGTCCAGCATTGGGTAAAATAAGCACATTTTAGTTTGAGTAACTAACTGTAACAGTGCAATAAAAACATTGCCAAAATAATGATTCAAGTGAAGTGGTAAAATACCAGTTCAAGTTGGGACATAAAAATCATCCTGGGAGACACAGAAAAGCCCAAAACTCAGCCCGACATCAGCCAGGTTGATGTAAAGTATCTGCATTTTAAACAAAAACTAAAATTCTTATAAAAAAATATTTAAACATTAGCAGGCATGAATTTTCCTGTTTTTATGTGAATATTTTCAATCATATCTATGCCTGTCTTCTAGGTAAAAGTAATGATGAAGATGAAGAAGTTGAGGAGGAATCTGGAAGGATTGCAGGCAGAAAAGTTAAATCAGATGATGTGGAGAGCAAACGCCCCAAAAGACCTCGCACTATTCTGACCACTCAGCAAAGACGCACCTTTAAAGCATCCTTTGAGGTCTCCTCCAAGCCTTGTCGAAAGGTAAACAAAAAAAATATCTTCTGTTACTTTGCATTCAAGTTAAAACTATGAATCTATTTCATATGAGGACCTAACATAGACATTTTAGAAATTTTCATACAGCACTGTCTCATCTTTACACTTATTTTATTCATTGTTTAAAACAAGGTGCAAGGGCTAAGCCTTTTACTAGCTTGTACAATCCAGAGACCCTTTTACCTCATATTGTGAAAGAAAGCCCTTGTACCATGTGTCACCTTGACAGAATGAACAAAAAAAGGAGAAAACTTCATTCAAAAATATGTGACATGGTTTCATGTATCTTCTGTACATTATTATCACTGTACTGCGGGTGGGTAGTTGGGCAGTTTTGTTATAAGTGACATTGCTAAATTCCTCATGAACTGACTTTAAAAGTACCAAAGTAAAGATTTTTGAAAACATAGCAGTTATTTTCACAAAACAAATAAGCATCATGAGTGTTTCTTTAAGCAGTTTCTGCCTCTTTGCTAAATTTGTGATGTGACGCAGATTTTTATTATCCTTCAAATGACCTCCTCATTCTTTTTTTTTACCCTCGCATTCTGTCTTTGTGTTGCCCTCCTGAATCTTAATCCAAGGTAAGAGAGACCTTGGCAGCTGAGACTGGTCTGAGTGTCCGGGTGGTGCAGGTCTGGTTCCAGAACCAAAGAGCCAAAGTAATTCAAAGTACACACACGCGCACGCACACACACACACACTCATGCACTGCTAATAAAAGCCTTCTTTCTGCACTGTATTCGTAAGCCAGAGTGGAAATCAGCCTGGTTATCTGTTCATACAGGAAACTGATGACATCTCATGGAGAGATCACTGTAGATTAAACCCAATATTTCCTCACAATTTGGGCTCATGTGTGGCTGCCCTCTACTTCATTCTTGATACTTTACAACTGAGTGAACACAAGCATACTCCTGGGTGGTAGATGGACTGTGGAGTGGGAGGACAGTTTTTTACAGTAGACTTGAGGATTTGACTGCACTGAGGCATTAAAGAGCTTTAATGTCTCTCGATGCATGTTTTTAGATGAAGAAACTGGCCAGGAGACAACAGCAGCAGGAGCAGCAACAGACTCAGGAACAGTGTGAACACCCATCGCATCACACAGGTATTATTCATAATTGCTTTTGTTCTCGCTGTAAGAAAAGGTACCGTTTTCTCTATTTATTTATCAGTTTCTAATAGGTAATGGGAAATACCTTGACTAAAGATTTTATTCAGCCTTTAAGTTATAGAAAGTTCAATTTTTTTTTTTTTTACCTTTTTATTGTTTATTTTATTTTATTTTTACTTGTTTGATACGGGACAGACTGGGGAAAAGAAAGAGGGAAAGAAAAACAGCGGGGAAGAGGGACGGGGATAAAGGGCAAAAAAACCCAAAACAACAACAACAAAATAAGCAGACAAAAAATACATCTATCAATCACCTGGATCACCTGTTGAGAAAGAAAAAAGAGAAAACAAGCAGAAGAAAAAAGAGCAACATAATAAACAACATCGCGATGATCTATGTGAATATAACTGTAAATACTAAATATTAAACATTATTGTGCAGCACGTAAGATCGACAGCACACAGTATGCTTTGAGGTAGGAGTCAAAAAGGGTTTAGTTTGTGTGTGTGAGTCCCCGTGTGTACACCTGTTATCATGAGCGCGCTTGTATTTAAAAGGTTCCTTCAAATAATGATCTGCTAGAGGGTGTGGGGGGGCCACAGCCCCGTCCTCCAGGGCATGAAGCAGGTGTGGAGGAGATCAAAACTCCAGACATCCAGAGACCCTCAGAACACAAGAGACCAAGGAAGACCAACAGAGGGGCAGCCGCGCCACTGTCCCAGAAAGAGCTGAGGAGAGCCCCAGATGAGGGGTCACTCAGCAGCCGCGGAGCAGAAGCCAGGGGGAGTTGCAGTGACGCGCCCGTGAGCTCTGCCGGCAGCCAGCTGTGCCTGAGTGACCGAGCCCCAGGCCGAGAGGCCGAGGGCACCCCACCCCCGAAGTGGCCCGAGCGAGCCCCAGGCTCCAGGCCCCGACAAGCAGCCACCAAGGAGTGAGCCGGTGTGTACCTGGACGCCCATCCACAGACACAAAGAACCACCAACGCACCGATGTCTGATGTCAGGCCCTCCAAACCTTGGAGGGCCTGAGATGTCCCCAGAGAGGTGGCGTCTGATACCCAATCTGACATATAGACACAGACATACAGGCACACACAGACACAAACATCCATTCCCACCCTCATGCTCTCATATGCAATTACTCAACACTCACCCAACGTGGAGACAGACATAAAGAGAAACTGTACACACAATCACACTCCCCAAGCGTACTCTAAGCCCCAGGTCTAGGTACCCTTGCCCCTGGAGGGGGAAACTGCACCAAGACCCAGGTAGTGTTACCCTTTTCCCTGGGGTGGAGAGAAGCAGACTGCCCCGGCTCGGCAGCAGCAGGGAGGCCCCACATTCCAGACCCCAATCGGACGGCCAACTTCTCCTCCCAGCCCCCCCGCTCCAGCAGGCCGCAGAGAACGGGGGTGTGAGAAGACTCCAAAGTTTAGAGCTAAAATTTAGCTTTTAATTGTTTTGAAGGGCTTTCTGCAGTTAAAACAGGCTAAAATCATTAACAGAGAACTCTGTTACTTTAACTACATTAACTCATAAACACACAGCTCTGTGATCTCCTTTGGTTTCCTATGCTTCATAGCGCCCTCCAGTGGCAGTGTGACCTCTGAGATGAAGCACCTCGGGTCCTCTTATGTCCATATTGAACTGCAGCAGCAGCAGATGGGAATGACCACACTGGAACAGCAGGACTGGGACATGGACCCCTTCAGACAGGGCCTGACCCCGCCTCAGATGCCAGGGGATCACATGCATCCTTATGGTAAAAGATCTCAACGCAGTCAAATCCTCAGCTTATTTTAAGCCTTTTGTAAAACAAACATGAAATAAACATAATTTTAAAAGTAAAAAAATGTACTTTTGATATTGCTGGTATTAATTTAAACTTCCAATAGTAGTTGAGATACAAAATAATAATTTATATCTTTTTAAGGTTTCAAGAGCCTGTATGGCGATGTGGACAGAGACCCGCTGTGTCATATGGCTGACGGCGACTGCCTCTCTCTTGGCAACTCCTCGCCACTCACTCCTATTGACCGCCTCTACTCCATGCAGGACTCGTACTTCACCTCGTGAGGGTGGCTATCAGATTCAGACAGACTGAATTTATCTCAGAAATGTGGTAATTTGGTACGTGGACGTAAAATGTTAGAAGGGGACAGGGGTACACTCACAGTGATACCATGCAATACTATACCATGTTCACCTCTATACAAACCCAATTACACTCCTGCCTCTTATGCTTTAAAATCTCTTCGGAGTCTCCTGTACGTGCATGACACTGAACTCTCATTATGTTTGAATGCCAGATTATGAGAGCGTAACTGCATCTACTCATGTAAATAGTTGACTGGGTGTGTATTTGTATTTATTCTCCAAATGTGTGTGTATGCTGTTCATCTCGATCGAATTAACAATAATCAGAAAATAATAAACATGAAACGGTGATTGTTCACTATGGTGTTACTACAAACCACGGGGTGATTTGTCCATATGAAAATGGGATATTCATGCTGAGGGTTAGAGGCAGGTCAGTCCATCCTCAGTGCTTATCAGTCCGATCTAGGTGACGGGTCAGTGAGACATCTTCTCCTGGCTGTTGAATGGATCGTCAGATTGTAAAATGCTGGGCTATGACAGCCGTATGGGTCAGTGGCAGGTAAGCATCACATCCACGCCGCCATCATCAACGCTCACATTGTGCTTTTCTTGGTCAAAGGCCTTTGCTGCATTTTTCTGCCTTTTCCTTCCTTCAGTCAAAGAGGATGGGAGGAGGGGGAGGTGGGGGACCACCCAGGCGCTGTGCCCAGCTGGAATGCACCAATCATGGGAAGGGAGGTTGCAAAAACCCATGGAGGGGGCTTCAGACAACGGAGTGGCTGAAAGCTGTGTCAGGGGAGAATGCCCAGGGTGACACGGAGATATGAAGCCCTACTGTATGGAGTGCCTCCTTGCCCCAGCCGTGAACCCTCTCCTGGACCCATCTCATATTTCCCACTATGAAATCAGACCTTGCAAAGCAGAGAGCTCAAGTCAATGGTCAGGAACAATCTAACTGTCTGTCACCGTAGTACACTACTGCCAACCAGAGCTAAAGAAGCAAGCAGCAGAGTATACCTACAGTACGTCTGTGTTTCGCAGTCCCTCAGTATCTGTTTCTGTATCTGCTCTGAGCGTCTGCTGGCATGTGCATGTGTTCATTCTCATGTGTTAGATGGAACAACACTCTTTGTTGTAGGGCCTAACATAACATAATGTATTCCTTGTATCTATAGGTGAATGAAAAGAGGGGGAAAAAGGCTTAAATATCGGGGAAGAAAGCCAAGGTGGTCACCTGGGGGAGCCTTTTACCTTCTTGTCTGTGTGCAGTTGGCATACGTAGCAGGTGAGAAGACCAAAAAAAAAGTTCACACTGTGATCATACGGTCACAGCGGGTAGCAATAACCTCATTATTATTCCGATGGTAGCCAAACAGTTTCCTGTCAACAGTGCGGTTATTTATTGCACGCTCCATGCCAACCACAGGCCACAAACCCTCTGTCTTTTAACTGCTATAATTGGCTTCATGCTGTTGCAGTGCCAAGACAGATGCACACGCTTTGCTGAACGTACTCCAAAGGATGCTTGCAGATTATAAATAAAGTCTGTTTGCACACATAGACCAGCAAGGTTTAATGCAGTAGATACAGCCATACCATGGAAATGTATCATTTCAGCCACTGGACTTACATATTCACAAATATGACACACATTTCAATAATCAGTGTAATGGGTGGGGGTAGTCATTGTGGGATCAGTGCCCATTTTGACACTGAGTTGATCACCTCCTCACCATATCCTATGATGGGAGCTTTCTGGTCACCAAATGTGCTAAATTGACAGTTAACGGCATTTCGGCAAGCCTAGAGATTTCTGGGAACATTCCCAATTGACCCCACAGCATTCAAATGCCAAATGTGTAAAATATGAATTTCTGATGACGACCTGACAGGACAGGGTTATTCCAGATTGTACCACATGATACTGGACATAGCTGAAAGAATGCCAGCAGTAAAATGGGACTGAATGAGTCGGGGAAGAGTAAACATAAAACAATGAAAAAGCAAATGAAACAACAGTTTTCTGAGATTTTTTAAAATTTTATTGACTTTTGGAAATTTTCAGGGAGGACCTAATGCAACAGCTGTAGACATACTTTATGTATCGTGGATGAAGTCTGTCATATGAATTGCTATTGCTTAAGCGAGAGCAAGTAGATGCAGTAACTACCAAGCTTCTTAGAATAATAATAATAACAAGCAAAAAGTAAAATCACATCTCAAAAAAGGAACAAGAGGTCAAAACTCAAATGCTGGATTCTCTCTTTCACCCCATGTCGGGACATCAGAAGTGATCATATTTCCTACAAAGATGAAAAGATGGGATTAGAAGTGTGCTCACCCTGCTACACCACACTGTATGTGTAAATGTGCATCACTACAGTAAGTTTCACCTGTTTTCTTAAATTGTTTCATGATCAACACAGTCAGTCCTATCAGGAGAAGTATCACAACAGCAATTCCCGCCCCTGCGCCAGTGTACAGCAACATGGCAGTCCCTATCGACATACCTGGCGTGGGATCACATAAAGATTTTAATGAAGCTTTAGGGAACTGTTCTCAGTGTATACTTCATGGCCAGCAGAAGTCATTGTTTTATAGTGTATGTTGATATTAGTTTGGGTTTTGCCTGTATCACACCACACAGTGTGCAAGAGAAGACTCCTATCTTAGAAAATGGTGTCATTTATAAATTACGGGGGAAATAACATTTTAAACTACAGAGAATAATTTACCTGTGCAGCTGGGCAGGCTGTCATTCCAGATCCCAGTGGCAGAGCAAAACATCACTGCTGTGCCATTGAGGGTGAATCCATCTTTACAGCTGAAAACGCATTCAGAGCTAAAGCTGAAATTCCCCAGAGGATGAGAGCAATTCATAGACAGGTCTGAGGAGAAGGCACGGATGGCCTTACACTGCACAGCTAAAAAGGACAGCAACTACAATTACATAAGATCAATGAATATGTAATAACATTCAAAGTATTGCTATGCACTTACGTCGACAGGTGGGTGGATCCTGATTCCAGTGGCCTGAGGTGTTGCACATCATAGAAGATCTTCCTTTCAGCCAGAAACCTTTATTACATTTAAAGTCACACTGTGAGCCATAACTGAAAGGAGAGTTCAGATGGCTGCAGTTCATCCTCCCATGCTGTGGTGATTTGGCCAGCAGGGGGCATTGGCGTGCTGTGGATAACATAAAAACAGTATAGGCTCAGTACAGCTTCACTTTTGACTTTCCGGGTGGTGTAGAGTTTGGAACTATTTAATGTATGGACACAGATTAAGAAGGACTTTATGTGGATGGCAACCGTATCATGTTTTGGTTTATTACCCTGACAGCCTGGTATTTCTGTGCTCCATGTGCCCGCAGAGGTGCATTCAGTGTCAGGAATTCCAGTTAGCAGAAAGCCGTCCTCACAGGTTGATGTGCACCTAGAGCCAAAACTGAACTCGCCATGAGAATGAGAGCAGTCTAAAGTCCCATGAGAAGGAGGAGTGAGAATAGGACACCTTTCAGCTATAAAGGAAAAAAACTCACAGCACATAGAGGAACAGAGCAGATTATTAGCTTCTTTAAGAAAAAAGTGTAGCTGTGCAATTTAAATTATGGAAAAAGGAGTTTATCGGTCTGTTTCTGATACACTGGATATTGATACAAAGAGTGTTTTTACCTAAGCAATGGGGAACAGCTCTGTTCCACATGCCCATGGAGGTGCACTCTGTGATAGCTGTACCATTTAGCACAAAACCTTCTGCACATGTTGATGTGCACACAGAAGCAAAACTGTACTCTCTGTGGGGATTAGAGCAGACTAAGGACCCATGAGAGGGTGAGTTCAGAGTGGGACACCGTCTAGCTGCAAGAGGAATGAAGACACAGAGGTACCAAGACAAAGAAAAGGCATCATGCCATTGAAACCTTTAAATTAAGCATTTATCTTTGATTGTCTGATCACTTATTATTGATGGAGGGTTTTTTCCTACCCAGACATTGAGGTATGTCTGTGCTCCAGTTGCTCATAGCCGTGCACTCGGTGTCAGCTGTCCCATTCAGCACAAATCCTTCATCACACGTTGTCGTGCAATGAGAACCAAAACTGAACTTTCCATGAGGATCTGAGCAAATTATGGATCCGTGAGCAGGAGAGTTCAGTGTGGGGCATTTCTTAGCTGGAGATGAACAAAAGGAAAGATGTACACAAGGTATTAAGCTGATTTAGTGAAAAATTGTTGTAATGCAAACTGAACCATGAGACTACAAGCTTTTAGCATGTTCTTTACCCAAGCAAGGTGGAATGTCTGTACTCCACATGCCCATGGAGGTGCACTCAGTGCTGGACGTCCCATTCAGCAGAAAGCCCTCATCACATGTTGATGTGCACACAGAAGCAAAACTGTACTCTCTGTGGGGATTAGAGCAGACTAAGGACCCATGAGAGGGTGAGTTCAGAGTGGGACACCGTCTAGCTGCAAGAGGAATGAAGACACAGAGGTACCAAGACAAAGAAAAGGCATCATGCCATTGAAACCTTTAAATTAAGCATTTATCTTTGATTGTCTGATCACTTATTATTGATAGAGGGTTTTTTCCTACCCAGACATTGAGGTATGTCTGTGCTCCAGTTGCTCATAGCCGTGCACTCGGTGTCAGCTGTCCCATTCAGCACAAATCCTTCATCACACGTTGTCGTGCAACGAGAACCAAAACTGAACTCTCCATGAGGATCAGAGCAAATTATGGATCCGTGAGCAGGAGAGTTCAGTGTGGGGCATTTATTAGCTGGAGGGAGGGAACAGGCAGGGTAGAAGGTCAGCAATACGTTTTTTAATCAAGTGGTAATTGGACCCTCTGTGAACCTTGAAAGTACAAGCTCTTTTATTAACTAAACAATTGAGAAGCATGGATTTAGAATGTTTTTTTTACCCAAGCAATGTGGGATGTCTGTGCTCCAGTTGCTCATAGCCGTGCACTCAGTGACAGCAGTTCCATTTAAGATAAAACCTTCATCACAGGTTGTCGTGCAACGAGAACCAAAACTGAACTCTCCATGAGGATCAGAGCAAATTATGGATCCGTGAGCAGGAGAGTTCAGTGTGGGGCATTTCTTAGCTGGAGATGAACAAAAGGAAAGATGTACACAAGGTATTAAGTTGATTTAGTGAAAAATTGTTGTAATGCAAACTGAACCATGAGACTACAAGCTTTTAGCGTGTTCTTTACCCAAGCAAGGTGGAATGTCTGTACTCCACATGCCCATGGAGGTGCACTCAGTGCTGGACGTCCCATTCAGCAGAAAGCCCTCATCACATGTTGATGTGCACACAGAAGCAAAACTGTACTCTCTGTGGGGATTAGAGCAGACTAAGGACCCATGAGAGGGTGAGTTCAGAGTGGGACACCGTCTAGCTGCAAGAGGAATGAAGACACAGAGGTACCAAGACAAAGAAAAGGCATCATGCCATTGAAACCTTTAAATTAAGCATTTATCTTTGATTGTCTGATCACTTATTATTGATGGAGGGTTTTTTCCTACCCAGACATTGAGGTATGTCTGTGCTCCAGTTGCTCATAGCAGTGCATTCGGTGTCAGCTGTCCCATTCAGCACAAATCCTTCATCACACGTTGTCGTGCAATGAGAACCAAAACTGAACTCTCCATGAGGATCAGAGCAAATTATGGATCCGTGAGCAGGAGAGTTCAGTGTGGGGCATTTATTAGCTGGAGGGAGGGAACAGGCAGGATAGACGGTCAGCAATACGTTTTTTAATCAAGTGGTAATTGGACCCTCTGTGAACCTTGAAAGTACAAGCTCTTTTATTAACTAAACAATTGAGAAGCATGGATTTAGAATGTTTTTTACCCAAGCAATGTGGGATGTCTGTGCTCCAGTTGCTCATAGCCGTGCACTCAGTGACAGCAGTTCCATTTAAGATAAAACCTTCATCACAGGTTGTCGTGCAACGAGAACCAAAACTGAACTCTCCATGAGGATCAGAGCAAATTATGGATCCGTGAGCAGGAGAGTTCAGTGTGGGGCATTTCTTAGCTGGAGATGAACAAAAGGAAAGATGTACACAAGGTATTAAGTTGATTTAGTGAAAAATTGTTGTAATGCAAACTGAACCATGAGACTACAAGCTTTTAGCGTGTTCTTTACCCAAGCAAGGTGGAATGTCTGTACTCCACATGCCCATGGAGGTGCACTCAGTGCTGGACGTCCCATTCAGCAGAAAGCCCTCATCACATGTTGATGTGCACACAGAACCAAAACTGAAGGAACCATTTGGGTCAGAACATGATATGGAGCCATGAGAAGGAGAACTAATTGGAGTACATTTCTTAGCTTAAAGAAAGACAGACATAAGAAGAGGCAGCTTCTTAACCTGTGGTTCACATTCAAAACAGTAAAAAAAAAAAGTTTTCAAATTATATAGTATGTATATCAGCATTTAGTCATACCCAGGCAAACAGGAAGTGCATGACTCCAGTTACCCTGTGAAGAACATTTTGTCACATTTGTACCAATTAGATCAAATCCTTCTTCACACTGAACAGTGCATATTGAGGTGTAGCTGTGCTTGTTTATAGGGTCATGGCATTGCAGATAGGCATGAGGTGGAGCCTGAAGACTGTTGCACTGTACCACTAGAAAAGAGGAAACACTGTTCTTTCAACATCACAGCATGCAATTTTTATTTCTATCCAGAAAGCGTGTGCTGCTTTGTGGTACAGCAGAGTAGTTTGCGACACACCTGTACATGTAGGTGTAGGCTTGCTCCATTGTCCCAAGGTCAGACAGCTGAGTACCTTGTCCCCAGTTAAATAGTAACCCTCCTTGCAGGTGAAGTTACACCATGAGCCATAAGAGAAAGGCTCCACAGGGTCAACGCAGGTCATGTGGCCCATAGCAGGAGAGAAAACTGGGGAGCATTTTCTCACTGTGGTGAGACACAGATATCACTCATAGTTCACATAATGCAGATCAGTGCTCTTATATAAAATGTCAGTTTGAACAACTGTATGTTATGACTGTGCTTTCACAAACATAGCTTAATCATCATGCTGAGATCATTTACGGTCAAAGAAAAAACAAAAAAACAGTTTACCGACCCATGAAAAAAAAATCAGTGTTTGTCCAGCACGGACTTAAATGAGTGTGAAGTGGAGTGATGACAGGCGTGACCTAAAGCTAATCTGCTGCACAGTCCAGACAGGATGTGAAAGTGGACTGAGTGCAGTTATGCAGTAGTATATCTCGAAAGTAAATCTGTAAAAAGGGTTCAAGTATTACACAAGTTCTGTGAAAAGTAAGTGACACTCAAATACACACACAGACACACAAAATGAAAGCTATAATCAATTTAACTAAAAATAAAAATGAGTAAACTAATTAACCACCATACAGAATGATTTAAATTCAAAGGCAATGACAACTTTACCTGTACAGACTGGAACAGTGGCTGTCCATTGGCCAGTGTGGTCACAGATGATCTGGTTCTGCCCAATCAGTTCATAGCCTTCATCACAACTGAACTCACAGGTTGAGTTGTAGCTGAAGGCTGCGATGGGGTGGCTGCAGTTCATGCTACTCGCGCTGAAGTTGGTGTATTTCAAATTTGGACACTGTGCAACTATGATAAGCAGTCAAAATATGTTTTGTAACTTTGCCATCTGAAATATCAGTTTTTAAAAACAGCTGGTTTCCTGTTGCCATACCTTGACACAGAGGAACAGGGTGGTTCCAGAGCCCATTGGCTTGGCAAATCAGTTGAGGCGCGCCTATTAACCGAAATCCAACTTCACAGAGAAAATGGCAGGAAGAGTTAAGATGATTAGACCCATAGGGATTAGAACAGCGGAGAGACCCTTGATCTGGATGCGGAAAAGGTTTGCATGTGATCGCTGAAGATAAAACAAATAAAAATTAGTTCATGTCTTTTGTTTAGGTTTGCAAAAATATCTTTAACAATTGTCAGTAGGCTAAAACTAAAATACAGAAGTTCCCGAGGAACAAATGAGGGACAAATTAATAACAATCGAACCCTAAATGGACTGCTACAGTGAGGTTCTATGCCATTCAGATATAAAACGAAGACTTAAAGATGGTCAATATTATTCAAAATCAATCACTTGTTATGGGGACTCTTGTGGCTTAGTTGTCTGGTAACTTCATTAAATAAGTCTGAGGTGGTCAGAATGAAATATCAGGCTAATCCCGGCTGGTTATTTTAATTTAATAGTTGTATATTTGGATTGCATATTGCAATATTCTACAGATCTTATCAGCTTACCCTCTTCACAGCGTAGGCCTCGGAAACCAGGATGGCACTTGCAGATGTGGCTTCCACTGCTTTCCACACAGTCTGCATGAGCACTACAAGACTCATGTTTGCAAGAGGCTGCAAATCACACAAAAGGTGTCAGATGCTGTATTACATTTACTGCCAAAGTTTTCCATCAAACTAAGTGAAAAGTATCCTACCGGTGTAGCAGACAGCTCCTTTCAACTTATTGCAGTTCTCATTGTTCCACTTGGCTGTGTCTCTCGCCCTCTTAATGTATATCTCCACACAGTCCTGACGGGGTATGGTATCTGGCTCTGCTGATGCCCAGTTTTGAGCCTCTTCAGGTACACTCTGACTGGTGTTTACTGAGGTCCACAATCCAGCCACTCTGTGAATCCCTATCCAGTAATATTTTGGATTAAATGGTAGCAGATCATTGAGGAAATTGGTCTCCTCTTGGTTCTGAATGGCAACCATATCCGTGAAGAACTTCTGGCACCACTTGCGAGCCTCGTACCAGTTCTGGTTTGGACCAGTGCTGTAGTTGTATGTCCATGCTTGCACACCTCCTTTCCTACTACTCAAGTCTAAAAATGTAGCATAAGGACAGTAAGATAAATGTGGACTGGTGAAGAAAAGTGTTTGGTGTGTGTATTACGCAGGCTTACCTACAGCAAACACAATCAGTGTAGCTATCAGTGCGTTACAATGCGAGTTTTGTCTTACATCACCTGACATCTGAAATACAAAGAAAAACAACTGAGAACGACACATGGCTGCTATATGTGAGAATGAGGGTACAGTATCAATTTCTATAGGTATGAATGAACAGCCGTTACGTGTCTTACCTTCTGAGCCGTCTTTAGTTACTAATTCTTGGCATTTAACTCTCACCTCTTCAGTAAATGGCAAAACAGTATTATCTGTCCTCCAGGGACTGAGCCAATGTCCAATTTTGTAATATCATTTCTACCACAGCTTCCTTTCAGGAAGGGTTTCACTCAACCACTCACAGCACCCTCCACACATGCATGCACACATCCAAAGATAATTATATATTCAGAAAAAGACATGCAGACACAGTCACTAAAACATTATTTTTATTCACATTTACATTTCAAAGCAATTTACAAGAATGCGGCACACATGTCTGAACCATACCATGATGACAAACCATCGAATATACACAATTACATAATTTATAAGTATGCAACATATCAAATGTAACTTTTACAACATATTAGGTAAAAGCCTTAGCTGACTGATATTTAAATCAGCATCCAGTGCATGATGCAAGGAGACCGATTTCCTCAATCTCTAAGTGAACTGTCTTGGTGTCAAATATATTCTAATTAAGGCGTGGGACGTTGTTTACGGTTGTGTATCACAGGGTGGACTTCCTTCTTCGGGCAGCCTGTGCAGGACAGAACAATGTTCTTAGATTTTTCCCCCAAATTCTTTGAATACTAAGTCAGCAAAGGCTGTGAGAAAGGGTGGAGCAGCTTAAGACAAACGTATAATTTCAACACTGACCTTTCTTGGGAAAGTTTCTTTCCTGTGAGAAACAGAGAAATGGATTACTTTTGAGGGGTGTTGCAATAAGATTGCACTGAATGTTTTATTTGTATAGAGAGTAGTTGAGAATGACTGACTTTGTCTGTGTTTTATGCAACAAAAACAGATGCAGCAGAAGGTAGAGAGGGCTCCACATCCAGCTAAAGCCAGCAAAGCCTGTTTATAGCCTGAAAAAGAGGGGAAAGCAATTTTTACCATTCAGTTATACATTACAGCACATCATTCATGTACATGTCAAAACTACTGCTTTCCATCAAAATGATTTAGCATGAGTTACTGGAAGCACAGTTCTTATGGCAAAGAAACTATAAAAACCATACATGAAATGGCCGGCCGCCATGTTTAATGTTTAGCAACATTTTACAAACATTTACATGATTTTTTTGAAATTACTTGTACAAGTAGGTCTTGGGCCACTCCAGACTCTGGTCTCTCCACAAGTGACGGCTGGTGAGCCAATCACAAAGAAGCCAGGGTCACACTTAAAATGACAGGTTGTCTTGAATGTCTGATTTCCTCTGGAGCAGTTATGGGATCCATTATAAGTTTGAGGTAGAGGGGGACACTCCACAGCTGAGGGCACAAACAGGTTATACAACATCTTACAGTATGTTATAATACATTTTAAAGCACTGTACTTTATTTTTATTTTTTTATTTTTTTATACTTTATTTTTATTTATTTATTTTTAGGAACAGGAACATTAACATTTACACAGACACAGCAAGGGAAAAAGGTAAACAACTAACTAGAAGTAAAAATAATAAGATAAATAAGATAAATAAACAAATAATAAAAAATAATGGAGGGAGGGGCTCACCCAGGGCTATGGGAAGTTACTAAAATGTAGTTTTTCCACTTGGAGACACACCGTGCATCTTCACCCCCATACCTACGTCTATGTACATACTCACATATACTTTCAAGTATCTACATACACATCTACATATACATACATAATACATATCTACATGTGCATGCATGCATACTCGTGCATGTATACCCTTTGACATAAAATCAGGTTAAATGAAAAAAGAATGGGAAGGGAATGAATAAGATCCTTTTCCTACATTATTCACAACCCTTTCGCATATTCGAAAACCATTTTGACCAATATCTTTGAAATTTGTCTTTACAGAGTCTTAGAGAAAAGGTCATCTTTTCCATTTCACAAATGTCTTTTACTATGGCTGACCACTCTCCAACCGTTGGTGGGTCCTTGTCCAGCCATCTTCTAGTTATTGCTTTTTTACTTGCTGCCGGGAATATTTTAAAAAGGTGTTTATCTTTCCTATTCATCTCAACTGGTACATTTCCCAAATATATATTGTAGCAAAGCAAAACTCAATCTCAGAACCCATGACTTTTTTAAATCCTCATTAGTATTTCGGCCCAATAAGTGTACTTTATTTTTAATGTGATGTTACAGTTTGGTATTACTACCGCTCTAATCAGTGGTAACAGTAACTTAAAATGCTTCACTGGAAGCACAGCGCTTATGAAAACAAACCTGTGTATTTTCAAGAACCTTTAAACTTTTAGATGATTTCATGAAATTACCTGCACAAGTAAGTCTTGGCCCACTCCAGTCCCCAGTGTCTTCACAAGTGACAAATGACGAGCCATTTATGAAGAAGCCAGGGTGACACTTTAATCGACAGGTCGTGTTGAAGGTTTGATTTCCTCTTGAGCAGCTATGGTATCCATTATAAGGCTCAGAGAGAGGGAGGCATTCCACAGCTAAGGACACAAACAAGTTACGCAACATCTTGTAATGGTTTATAAAACATTTCAAAGCACAAACATGCTGGTGCATGCACATTTTAATGTTATATAAGAATGTGGATAATGAGTCGCTGAAAACAGAATAAGTGTAGCAGTTAAACTAAATCTGTTTTTAAGTATTTACTTCTATATCTAATTGTACGATAAGGGGGGGAGCACTCAGGACAAAACCTGGGTTCCAGTTAAATCGACATGTTGTGTTGAACGTTTGATTTTCTCTTGAGCGGCTTTAGTATCTGTTCTCAAGCTGAGGAAAATCCACAGCTGAGGGCACAAACAGGTATGCAGGGCATTATGTAATGTCTTGTAACAGGTTTGTAATATGAAAATAACACATTTTAAAGCATTTATATTGGGTTTTTGTGTTCATACTGATGTAGGCTTAATAATGATAATTTCAGTTTTTGAAGAAAAACAACACGAGTCACTTATATATGTAGAGCATAAAAAATTGCGCATATCTCAAAGCGTGTGTGTTGGAATATACAACTCTGTTACGATTACTTGTTTCCTCCGTGCAAGTATGCCTGCACATTGTTTCACACATTACTAATAACTGTAAATGGCAACTCTTTATGCATTATAATAAATAACACTAAATTGCTCACGTGTTTGGCACCTGTCTCCCTTAAAACCACGTTCACAGAGGCAGGTTGTACTGTTGATTGCCTCCTGGCATCTTCCTCTTTCACAGGATGATTCATTGCACTGGGCTTTTAAGAAAAAGCACACCAATATAAGGTCACTTATCACTATAAAACCTTCACAGCTTTTCTTTGTATAGAAGACACTTTATTTCTTTTTTAATAATAGATATTAAAAAAATTAGTTTTAAGACAAGACATGTTATCCTGAAGATGTTAGAAAAGTTAAACAATGCAAACAAAAAATATCTGACATTACTGTAATGGTGGATAGCACATTAAAATAATATGTAAACAAAAATACAACAATTTACTTCAATAACAAATTAAAATAATATTTAAAACAAATATTATGAACATGTAAAAACTATTCTGAAATCAAGTTATCACCTTAAAGGAAATCAGCCATGCTTTTTCATGAAAATATAAAGTTATGATATAGCAAAAAGAAAAAAAATCAACAAAGCAGAATTAAAAATGTGGTAAAAAACTGTACAGGAATTACTATATGACAGGTTTACGTACTTTTAAAACACGCTGCATATTTTGATTTGCTACATTTCTCATCGTTCCACTTCCCTCGATTTTCTCCTGTGTTAGTGTAGATCTCTACACAAAACTCTGTTGCATGGACATTATTTGGTTCATTTGGTGCCCATGAATTGTTACCAATCCACGTGCTGTTATTCCCAATCCAAATCCAGCTTTCATTCATATGGTTTCTAGTGATTCCAATCCAGAAATATGGGGAGCTTCTTTTCTCTGGCAGGATGGAGACCAGATAATCATTCTCCGCTTGGTTTTGGATGACCACCATGTCTGTGAAATATTTCTGGCACCACTCTCTGGCCTGGGTCCAGTTCATTGTCTCGTTTGAGTAGTGATACGTCCAGCACAGAGTAGTCTCAGCCAAGCAACTACCTGCAAATGTTCAGAACAGCTTTTAATGTGATAATTAATAAAGTTTTCTGACACGTGTCAGCCGGTCTTTGCCCAGCAGCCACACATTTCACTGGAACTGGAATTAAAACTTACCAAAGATGAGGATTAATGTCCACTTCATCTTCAAAGAGCAATTTACTGTCTGTACAACGGGGGGGAAAGACTATATTTTCAAAAGTACTAATGAATGTCACCACGGAGAGTTGCTGAATAAGAAAATTGTGACTTACCCAGAATTAATATTATAATATTGTCCTTTGAACTGTTTGACACAAACTCCTACATAAGTTAAATCCCTGTTTTTTCTGATCAACTCAAACATAAAACAAAAAGCGTTACAGCAGAAAAATGTAAAGGTTGTTAGACGAAACTAAGGACCAGTGTCAGGCTTTTATATGTTCTCGTTTGCCATTCAGAGCAACATTATCATACAATAACTGGATGTTTGCTGTTCAGGCTGAATGCATGTAACGAATGATTTACTGAATATTTTAATGACTTTAACAAACCTTTAGGGAAACCCCACCTATTTCTAGTAAAGGTGGTTTCAGGGGCAGATTTTAATGAAGAAAAGGTACACAATGCCACAAGGTGCTTACTCATAGAGGTTGGACTACAGCCTTTGAAACACTTTTTAGTGTTTAAATGGGAATTTTTAAGCCTTTCATTTGTGGCTAGAATGAGTGTTTTCTTGTCTGTTTTCAAAAACACGTCTTCTCCATATCCTGACATATTGATGTAATGGAAACTCTTTTTAACGGCAGTGTCCTTCGAGACAACTTTAGACTTATGAAAGATGCGAGATGTGAGTTCCTGTCCAACTAAAGTAAAAGAGACTGAATTTTTTTAAACAATGAACTCTGGGAGAGAAAAAAAGAATACCTAGGAATATAATTGTTCCTTCTTTGAATACCGCTCACTTTTATATGTTTATTCTGCTTTGTCATGAAGTTTATGATGGAAAGGTCGATGTTTTGGCAAGAGATCTGGGAATTTTTCAAAACACATCCTTCCTCAACCCCTGAAAAAAAAACCAGAAGGTTGTAGAAGGTCATGGCTGAAACTGGGAAACTAGATTGGTTTATGATAGAAATCATGAGTCAATCTATGAAGGCTGGCTCCACAGAAGGCTATTACACATCCCACTACTACACATCCTGCTTGGCTAAGCATTCCTACCAGTGTGGTGACACTGACACAACTGGCTGAACTTTTTTATTAGTCCTCCGTATATTTTTTTCAAATGAATATCAGAACATTTCCGAACATAGAAAACAGCAGATAAAAAAACATCAAATTTGAAGTGTTACAGTAACAAAGTCAAAAAATAGAACACACACACACACACACACACACACACACACACACACACACACACACACACACACACACACACACACACTCAGCTATCATGACAGGACAGGCAGATGATGATAAATGCAGAGGAGGAAAAGCAATTACTGGATCAGCTAGGTGTAGTAGGGAGCGCACAGGGCCCTCATTATCAACAGACTGTAGAGTTTGGGATACACACACACACACACACACACACACACACACACACACACACACACACACACACACACACACCACCTTAAAAAATAATGCTTTTTTAAGAAAATAAATATTACATGAATTCTATATCAAATTATTTGCTGCTATGCACTACAATGATAATTTACACATAATGCGTAAAACCATCTGTAGTTTTCTATTATAGCACGTTTTTGCTATATTAGGCTGTCAATACTGTTCTTGGAAACTCTGTGGAGGAGCCTCTATGTCAGAGATGCTGTAATAAAAGAGAAAAGAGGAAAAATCAGAAAACCCCAAAAGACACATATATGATTTAAACGAGGTAAATTCTTTTCTAACCTGTTCAAACTTGTTTGATTTCTTCAGTTTTTTAAAGATCCACATAGCCATAGGCACACCAGAGAGGAAGGCAATCCCTCCTGTGGCTACACCAGCAGTGACTGCTGCAACTGGAGCAGGAGCTGTGGAAACACAGTGAAATGTGAATAGTGTGAACTTTTGCTTTCCCCTTTGATCTGTTGTTGCTCATTTACCTTGGCAGGTGGGTTTCTCTGCAGTCCAGTTGCCATGGTGATCACATGTCAGCAGCTCAGGTCCTTCTAATGAGTAGCCTTGGTCACAGGTGAAGGAGCACTGAGAGCTGTAAACTGACTCAGTGCTGGAGCAACTGATGTGACCGTTTTCAGGAGCCTCAAGCAACAAACATGTAACAGCTGTTGTAAAGGACAGGAAGATGTCACTTTGAACATGCAAATGAAATTGTGAACAACAAGTAATCCAGGTAAAATGGGTTCACATGTACCTGTGCAGGTTGGTGATCTGGAGGTCCATT